>NC_134858.1:117344150-117644150 GCF_049852395.1 Peromyscus maniculatus bairdii | reverse complement strand
TGCCAGAGCAGCCAGTGCTCTTTCTTACTCTCTGGGCTGTCTGTGCGGCTCCATGTCTTGGTCCCTTTTGAAGGGTGGGCCAGCATGAGCTGCCAGCGGCCCACTTCAGTGTTAGTGTTGCTCCAGGTGGGTAGTTTCTGTGACCTGTCGCTGTGCAGCAGCTGCGTGAGCGAATTTCCTAACTGCTGCCCCAGATGTTAGCATTAGATGACAGACACACATGCACACCTGGCACCTGTGAGCATCGGTGGTACCCGAGTGCTCCGATGCTCCTGGTCTGGCGGAGGGAGAGCGCCCCTGCTGGAAGGTTTGCTGAATCTGGGGAATCTTTGCGGTGTGCCTCTGCATGAAATGGGCAGATGAGGCAGACTCCCTCAGGAGCACTCCTCAGGAGCACTCCTCAGGAGCAGTGGGGCTGCCCCAGGGCTGTCCAGCCTCTGGCTGGATGGCTACTTGTTTTGGGTCACATGTCCCAGGGGTGCCCAGCTTTTGACCCGTGGGTTTTGAGAACATGTCTCTTGATTTGGTGTGGTGTTATAGTGAGCATGCTGTTGTCATCTATGAAGCTCACACTACAGAACCACACAGCTCATAATTAAATAATCCATGCTTTGTTTTTATTTCAAATAATTACATTTATTTTGTGTGGGTGTATGTGTGCCCTGGCACACGTGGAGGTCAGAGGGTCAGAGTACAACATTCTTTCCACCATGTGGGCTCCTGGGGGCTGAACTCAGGTCCAGCCTGACATTCTTTGCACTAAAGTGGCTTGATCCTTAAAAAAAAAAAAAAAAAAGATGTATGTGTGTGTGGATACGTGCTCATTTGTGTGTGCATGTGGAGGCAAAAAGACAGTCTTGGGTGTCATCAAGATTTCCTTGGAAATCTTGTTCATCTACACTCTGGCCAGTGAGTCTCGGGGATGTGCCCGTCTCCACCTCCCTAGCCAGTTAGAGGTGCACACCCCCTGGACGGTGGGGCTTGAACTCAGGTAAAGGCGAGCGCTTCACTGACTGAGCCAACCCCAGCCCCTCCCCTATAATGGTTCCCTGGTTTCCGATTTGGGGTGGACTGTACTAATAGCTGTCCGGGCTGCACGTCCCATAGGCCATGGCTGGCCATAGGCCGTGGCTGGACACTGTGCTTCCGTAAAACTCTCCCAAGGAAGAAGGAAGGAGGGGTCTTCTTAGTTTTCCTTCTCTTGTCTGTGACCCAGGCAGCCGGCTCAGGGCAAATACCCTTCCCTGCTGTGTGTGTGTGTGTGTGTGTGTGTGTGTGTGTGTGCAAGCGTGGCAGCATGTGTTAGCATGTTACATAACCGGGTGTTAACACCGCATCCCGTCTCCCTCTACACCTTGGAGACAGGCTCCCTACCTAACCTCCTGCTGACTGCTGGGGATCCAAACCCCGGATCTCATGCGTACACCCCACCTACAAACCATCTCCCCTGCCCCTGGTTTTCTTTAAGTTTTTTGAAACGGGGCCTCACTATGTAGCTGTGGCTGGCCTGGAACTCGTCATGTGGGTCACGCTAGCCTTGAACTCAGTGCTGAGAGTGTGGAGCCTAGAGGTTCAGTAAGCGAGTTTCCCCAGGCACACTGTCCAGGGTCTGATGCTGGACTGAGTGCAGGTGCTGCCCTCTGCTGGTTAGGCTGTAAACCCCGGGGAGGAGAAAATTGGGCCCTGTGAAGAAGGAACTCTGGCTTGAAGCCTTGCTGGCAACGGAGGACAAGTGTCCTCCCTGGAGAGACAACACTGTGCCTCTTGTCTCGGCTCAGCAGCGAGTCTTAGTCTATCATTCTTACCTCAGGACGTGGAGCCCTCTTCGCCCGCTGCCTTGGCTGGCCTGTGTCCCTACACAGACTATGTAGTTGGCTCTGACCAGATTCTCCAGGAGGTAAGGAACCCATGGTGTCTGTTTCCGGGCCTCCTGAAGGGGTGTGGACAGATGTGTTGTGCATAGGTGTCTCTCTCACTGAGGCTTCCAGGCCGACGCTGGGAGCAACCCTCAGACACTGTGTTTCTCCTAGTCCGAAGACTTCTTTACACTCATTGAGTCCCATGAGGGGAAGCCCCTGAAGCTGATGGTGTATAATTCTGAGTCCGACTCCTGCCGGGAGGTGACTGTGACTCCCAATGCAGCCTGGGGTGGAGAGGGCAGGTACTTCCTGGGGTCAGAGGGCTACAGGACTAGATGGGTGGGCTGGCCCAGTGGGCGTGGGCTTCTGGTACCCTTGGAGGAGACAGAGCGGGCCCCCAGCGTCCTGAGGTTCATCCCTGCTCAGTCTGGTTGTGGGTGGGGGTGGTAGAGGTAGGGAGGCTGTGTCGTGGACAGCCCTGATTGAACGTTTCTGGCCTTCCACAGTCTGGGGTGTGGTATTGGCTATGGGTATCTACATCGGATCCCAACGCAGCCTGCCAGCCACTACAAGAAGCCAGTTGGGGCCTCACCAGCTGGCACTCCTCCAGCTAGTACTCCACAACTTAATGCCCTGCCTCTGGGGGCCCCGCCACCTTGGCCCATCCTTCAGGACTCTTCTGGCCCAGAGTTGGGTGACAGGCACAGTGTCATGGAGGTATGTGGGGAGTAGCTGTCAGGCCAGGGAGGAGTGTCTGGGGCAGCGGGTCGGCCAGCTGGAGGCCAGGCCTGAGGTTTCTGTCTGTGGAAGGCCCGTCTGCTTCTGGTAGTCAGCAGCAGCAGAGCCCTGCTTGGCTACAGTAAAGCACACTTTTGGCTCTGTTGCCCTTGGGAGTGGAGGCGAGGCGCTGGTAGTCATTGGATGAGTGGAAAACTGAGACCCAGAAATGGGCAGAACATTGAGCTACAGTGAGGTGGGGGACAGCTGGCCAGTGTTGGACATGTTAGGATGCATGGTCCCCATATGCACCTGGGTTCAAGGGAGGCTCAAGGACCAGGGGTAGTATTTGTGGATACCTGGAAATCCCTCGCAGTGTCAGAAGCACCCCCCCCCCCCCCCCCCCCGCCAGTGTGTCTGTTGTGGGGAGGATCTGGCCTGACCCCATCACTCAGGGAAAGGAGGGGTGATGTTTACAGTGCCAGGGTGGGCTGCAGTTAGGGTGGACTGAACACGTTCTGTACTGGATCTTTACGGGCACTGTCCTGACCCCCAGTTTCTTCTTTCCTGGCATGTCTAGGCCCTGCCACAGGTCTCTGGTGGCTTCATGGAAGGACAGCTCCTTGGGCCTGGGTATCCTAGCCATGGAGCTGCCGACTGTGAGGGATGCCCACGTTCCATGGAGATCCCTCTGCAGCCTCCACCTCCAGTGCAGCGGGTCATGGATCCAGGTATGGGACAGGCCCCGGGGGAGACAGAGGCACCCAGAGCAGAGCCCTGGAGCTGAAGTGGGCTGCGGGCTCAGGGTGAGACTTGCAGAGTTGTGCCCCAGCGTCCCTCCTGCTAATCGTCAGTCAAGAGTGGACAGGGGTGGCCTGTTTCAGGTCACTGGACAGATGAGGCAGAGAGGGTCAGGGCCCACTGCCTTGGTGCTACCCCATGGTGCTCAACTCCAGGACAGGCAGTGGCAGCCTCCACGGGGTTAGGTGGAGGGCATTTGTGGGGCCAAGGGCAAGTTAGGTGCTCCAGGAACATGGCCGGGGAGCCAGGCTCCCAGATTTCCAGTAGTTGTTTTCTGTGAGCGAAGAACTGGGCTCCTCCTCTCCTCCTCAGGCTTCCTGGACGTGTCAGGCATCTCTCTCCTGGACAGCAGCAACACCAGTGTGTGCCCTAGCCTGCCACCTTCCACAGTGCTCACCTCCACAGCAGCCTCCGCCTCAGGACCAGAGGACATGGGCTCCAGCAGCAGCTCTCATGAGCGAGGTGGGGAGTGACGCCCCCCAAGAACCCTGGGTTTAGGGAGGGCTGCCCCGAGATGCTAAGGTGGGTTAGGGTTGGTTGTAGCCAGGGATTCACGTTTGACCTCTAAGCCTCCACCAGAGCCTGGCTGCAGGGGGGTAATCGCTGAGGTTGGGCCTCCTCAGCCTCACTTTGTTTCAGGTGAAGCCACGTGGTCAGGGTCAGAGTTTGAGGTCTCCTTCCCGGACAGTCCGGGGGCCCAGGCCCAGGCGGACCACCTGCCCCAGCTGACTCTCCCCGATGGCCTCACCTCTGCATCCTCCCCCGAAGACGGGCTGTCTGCAGAGCTACTGGAAGCACAGACGGAGGAGCCGGCAGACACAGAGACTGAGGGGCCAGGCAGCCAAACTCAGGTCACCCCGGAGCCACAGCCTGGGCTGTGAGGAGGCTCCTGGTGACCTTTGGTGTCGCTTAGCTTACGTCTGTGTAGCTCTTTGGGCTGCGGCTCCTAGTGAGGGTTAGGGTCATGGGCTTTGCTAGAGTCTCCTCCTAGGGGCCAGCCTTCACCCCAGTTCTGGACTGGGGCAGGGGAGCTGGGAGCAACAGCCCAGCTTCTGAGTTGAGGCAGAGGATGGACTCTAGGCTGCCTCACTGAGGCACTGAAGCCTCCTGGGTAGGGAGAGGCAGCAGGGCCTGATCACCCTGATCATGATGGAGTGTGAAGATCAGGTGAGGGATAAGAGAGGCTGTCTCTGTCTGCCAGCAGCCCCCCCTGTACTGAGGACCCCAAGTCCCAATGCCTCCCCCATTCTAATCCTTATGCTGGAGGAGAGAGGTAGTGTACTTGGTCACTTTGTTCTCAAGTTGGAAAATTCTAGGCCCTTCACAGGGATCTACCTGTGCTAGTCACACACACACACACACACACACACACACACACACACACCCCCGCCCCGGGTGTGGAGGGGGCACACACTCCAGTTGTAGTGCCCGTGACCCCTTCTCCCAGGCCCCACAGACAGACAACAGGCTCTGAGTACACAAGGTATTCAGCCAGGTCTGATGGTGAACAGGCGCAGACTGACTTATGCTCACCATCAAAATCCCTCTATCTAGACCTCTTCGCTCTAGCTCCACCCTAGGAGAGACTGGATGGCAGTGGCCTATCTGTCCTCAGCATGAGGGAAACTGTCCCTACAACTCCAGGTGCCTTTAGAGGCCAGGCTAGGAGAGGCTGTCTGCTCTGCTGTCTTTCTGCAGACGGCACCAGGCATGTCCGCTGCAGCTCCAGGCCGCCCCCCCCCCCCATCGCTAATCACTCTAAGTTGCCTCTGGTCTTGTGCTCCAGTCTTGTATGTCTGTGGGCTGCATGTAACTGTATGTACAGGGCACTCAGGCTGTTAAGCCAAGGACTCTGTTCTAGGAAGCACAGGCCATACAACACAGTGGGCCAGGTCCCAGCTTCAAGCACTAGGAATACATTTCTATCCAGGCCCATGAGGCATCATCCCAGGGCCTCTGGTGAGTGCCAGGAATGTGCGCACAGTGTCACCCCCACAGGGCTGCTCTGGAGCCAGCTCATCTTAGCTCTGTAGCTAGGCATTCTGACCCCTGGTTGCCCTAATTGGAAGGTTCTGCTCCCTGAGACCTCATAAGTGGGGTAAGATGGATATTGATGACGTTTTGAATATGAAGCCCAGACATTTCTTTCCCTGTAATTTGCTGTGAAGGCAAATGACAAGTGAAAAAATAAATGTGTAAGACACACTGAAATAGTTTAACTAAAGCTTTATTCTATACAACTTGAAATACAGACTCTGACCCTTTTGGCATTGCAGACTGTCCAATTTTCTGGGAACTTATTACTGATTTTGTCTAGAGGGGGAAGTACAACCATGCTGGGGTGAAATCCACCACAGGGGCACAGTGGGCACACAGGGCCTGAGGCTCAGCACTGGCCGTGACCGTGAAGCCCGTGCGCGCACAGCCCGCCTGCAAACACTGCCGAGGGCTGGGCACCCCACCCCTCGCCTTTAGCTCACACATCACTAAAAATACGCACCAAAAGTGCGCTGTTGTGGCCAACAGATAAAAAGGACCTGTGTAAAAAAGCCGCCAGTTGCTCTGAGGAAGGGAGAGCATCTTAGCGCCTGGGAAATGTCTTTGCTCACTTGAGGGTGTGGACGCCATGGCATGTCTGTGCGCCAGTCGGCTGTGAGGGGCCCTGTTCTGCAGCTGTGTGGATCAGTGCCTCCATTTGTGAGGGATGGACCTGGACCCACCAGCGGCCCCCAGCAGAACCTGTGAAGATGTAGAAAAGAAAAAGCCCTCCGCAGCTCCTGCTCCTGGGGGGCAGGCCACACTCGGCAGGGAGGCGACTGGACTGGAACAAACTGCCCCTGAAGGCACTTGTGCTTCTGGCTTTGTTCAAGGCTCCTCTTCTGGAGTGTTGGGGGACCACTCATCTATCTGATTGAGAATGACCTTAGGAAGAGTCCAAAGTGTTTTCTGCCAAAGTTGAAGTTTTTATCCCCAATAAGTTAATATTCTGTACAAGATCCAAGTGAGTCTATGAAAGCTTTTGATTGTTAGAAAGACAAGGAAAGATCTGGACGCAGGTACAACAAAAGCCCGCGTATAAAACTGGAAAAACAAACATGGACCACGATATAAATATCAAATCAACTCACCGAGATCTTTTTACTCTAAATAACATAAACTTTAGGTAGCATTTGAATGAAATGGAACTTCAGCATGGACTTACGTCTTGACAGTATCATGCTGCTCGCTCAGGGCAAGAGTTGTGGTTCCCGCGGGCTCTGCCTGTGAGGAAGACAGGGTGGGCACACGAGGAAGGACCGCGCACAGCGGCTCGGGCTCTTGTGCAGCCAGGTTACTGAGGGGCAGTACTTGGCACCGCGCCCTGGCCCTGGAGTTGTAGAAGGTCTTCCTACAGAGCCTACTGAGATCCGGTATTTCAAAAGTAGCCCAAGATGGTCATTTCTTATGAAACGGGCTGGCTCTTGAATTGTGCAACAGTGATGATTCCCATTAAAAAGAACTTTTACATGATGAAGACAACTTTTTTTTTTTTTTTTTTTTTTTGTAATTTGGAAAAAGCCTTCACAGGTGCTGCATGAGTGGAATGCACTTAGAAAAGCCGCAGAACTCGTGGGTTTGAAACTCAAACACGGTGACAGATGTGGCCCCACTGATGTTCCCTACCAAGTACTAACAGACAGAGGTGGGCGGGCCCTTCAAAAGGAGTCAGCCAAGTCTGCACTGGCCTGCTGAGGTTCTCTGTACATCTCCAAGGACAGTGCCTGGGGCTCTTCTGTCCCTGCACTGAATCCCTGGGGACAACTTAATCTATGCATGGAACCTGGTTCTATATTACAATTCCATTAGTCACTTCACCAATCGGCCGGTGGAGGTCCTGCTCCCGGTAGGGCTTGGTGGGCTTCCTAGGACTACTCGGGCCGCAGAGGAAGGTTGATGAATAACCCAGGAGCATGGGCCCACCCTTCACGTGGACTTCTGACGGTAATGGAGTGTCAGGTCTCCACCACTCTTCCATATGAAGTGCTTTACTGTTCGAAGGTCCATATTTGGGTCCAAAACCTGGATAGTCAAAGTGCATTGAAAACATCAAGGTCACTAACAGCTAGAGGCACCCTTAACCATGCTCCTCCAGGCGGCCCGGCTTGCTCCCCCGTGCCGTGCCGAGGGGCCTGGTGTGCTTCCACACGGAATCTGAAGTGTGTGCCTCTGCCGCTCCACCAGCAGTGACGGCTCGGCCCTGCCTGAGGACACGCTGTGACCTCAGTGGCAATTCCATCTCTTCTCCACCCACCCACACTCCAAATTCTTTAACGTGAAGGAGAACATCCTGCAAATCAAGATGGCCTTGCCTCTGGTAAGCAGGCACAGGCCTACTGTGGGCATCTGTAAATCTGTGTCCTCTTCCTGAGCCTCTCCCTCAGCTGGAGAGGAGCTTCGGGTGTGCTGAAGAGCCTTTCCAAAAGACACTGGGCTCTTGAGCCTCTGAAAGCCGATGCCCCTGGAGGCCAACAGCTTGAGAATCTGAGCACACGTTAGGTGACTTTCTGAGTACCTCTGCAGGGAGACAAAGCTATGCTCTTCAGGCCCACTCACCTGGTCCTGGCACAGAAGTTCAATTTTCTCCTCTGCCAACACGGCAATATCCTCCTCCTTCTCCTGCTCTGGCTTTTCGTTATTAGAAGAACTAGTGGTTTGAGACTCATTATCCAGGTTGATGATCTTCTCATAGACATGTTCCATTACCTTCCGGACCTGCAGCATGTCACTGGCAGAGAGTCTGTCTCTAGAAAAGACAATGACATGTTTTGACATCACGAAAAATCTTACTATTTTTCACCGTGTCAACATCTAAAGATAAATGTCACAGAGACATTGAAAATCAATCCTGACAATCAATACATGTTTTTAGTCACTGCCCTGACCCAGCTGAGGGCTGTCAGAAGAGTTCCTAGGGTGCCCTTCCAGCACTCATGTACACGCAATAGCTACCTGCATTTTATTCCTTCAAGTACTCGCCTGAAGGGAGGGCAGACCCGGGCAGACCCACCAATTAACTACCCAGGGCTCAGGGTTACTTCCCACTGCTGTGCCTTCAACCAGATGCAGACAACGGACACCCCAGGCTAGACATTAATCCACAGCCTGCTCCAGACCACAGACCCAGCGGCTGGTTTGTCCTAAATCATACAACTAAAGTCCCTTTCTTCTAAGTGCTCATCTCTGCTATCAGTCAACCATCATCAAACCTCACAGCTAAGGTTTAACCTCTTCATGGACCCTGAGGTTGTCACTGAATCTACTTGAAGTGATGTCTCCAGCTTGCTATAAAGTGACCCAGTGTGTGCGTGTGGAGGGGAGTGTTGGAGCAGGCGGAGGCACAGACGGAACAGAACACTTAGCCTCATGGTGGTCACTCCTCAAGTGTCTGGCTGGCCACTGGTCCCTCTGTGTGAGCTTGGGAATCCCCTGACAGTAACCGCCCTGCTGGCTTCACTTGCTAGCATATACGTACCAATAACAGTTCAGACTTCCTTGCTAGACCTCAACTTCTCTGCCGTAAGCCTCTCTCGGAGCCACGTCTACCTATCAGGAATTTCTGGTGCTATGGCATGGCTCTACGACCTGACATTCAAATTCAGGTCCTGACGCTTCAACCCTGTCTTCCTACTCCACCCTGTGTGTGAGAACATGCACCCCATGCCCATCTCTGGTCTCTTGAGCCTACTCCTGCTTGGGAACTGGGTCTCTGGGCAGTCCACCCGTCCGTCCGTGTTCAGGTGATTCCTTCTAGAAACCTCCTGGAAAGCTCTTCTCAGAAGCGGGTTATTTTCCCACTCTCATTGTCCCCAAGTGTAAGCATAAAAGCAGCTACTGTACACAGGTGTTGTCCTGAATGGAACTGTGTGGCTTAGAGACAGGGTCTCTCTCACATGGCCTTGAACTGATCCCCTCTGTCCACCTCCTAAGAACTGGGATTACAGGCGTGTGCCACCACACACAGCTTCCTAGGTCTTGCTATGGAGTCTCGGCTAGCCTGGAACTCACTAGGCACTACCAGGAACTACCAAGGCACGAGTCGGCAATTATGGGCTAGGCTAGACTGTGACAGGAGACAAGCTCCACAATAAGCAGCCTCTCTGACTTAGCACCCGTCCCCTTATTACAGAGGGGCCAGAAGGACAGAGGCGGCTGCAGTGACTGGAATGAGGAAGCGCAACAGTTACTTACTTTTTTAAAGTTTTTGCTCCTGAAGATGCATGAGGTTGGAGGTAGAAAGGAATTTTGTTGAATTTGGGCATATTTTTCTGAAATATTAAAAGTTTAAGAGGTATAATAGTTTCTATTAGCTGATAAAACTAAAATGCTGTCAACAGGAAAACATGATTTGCAAATAACTATTTTTACAATCAAATGACTTTTAATGTAATTTATAGTAAGTTATCAACTGAAGTGTGCCTTAAGAGAAAATTTATCAGCAAGTATGATGTTTAGTTTATAATAAGAATAGATGAAGACAAATTATATGTAATATCAGTGCCAAAAATAGTCTTTGTGGCATGGCTTTTCTGAAATTGTTGTACAAGGCATTACAAGAGAACAAACCTAACATCTGAAGCTGTATAAACCAGAACACTGGTGCTGATGACTGAGGGCCTAACCAGAAGCCTGGGTGTCGAGAGCCCTGGAGCCTTCACCTGCTGCACGGGTGGACCATCACCCAGCGGAGAGGCATTGGGCTCCCCTCCTACCTCCCTCTGACAGAGGGAGGTCTACCATGAAGAAAATCCCCATTCTCAAAGACGACTGAAATCACCTGGTCAGCTTTCTCAGGGCATAAGCCATGCCGTAAGGTCAGTAATGCATTTGGGAGAGTTCTACACTCAAAAGGAAGCAGTGGTTTATGGGAAGCTTGGACAAGGAAGGCCACAGAATACCCACCAGGTGTCACATTGGCTCTAAGTTCTTGGGGTGGTGTATCTGGGGTAGGAAATAAATTTTCTAAAGCTTTAAGAGATTAAATCCCTTTTCATATGGCTTTAGGAATACACAAACTAGTCAAGAGGACATAAGAAAGTGTCTACATGAATTTAGTGCACAGTAAAGACAGCGTTTCAATTAGTAGACAGGTCAGACTCCAGAGGCTGCACTGGCACACTGCTTAGTTCTCTGGAGAAAGTTAGAGTCTCACCTCACACCAAACACAAGAACAAGTAACAGATTAAAGGGGCAGGCAAGAAAATGACAAAGTGGGACAAGCTCAGCCAAGGAGGCTTGCGCCACCTCCATTCTGGGTTAGGAGACCTAACCAAACACGGAACTCAGACCATGGAGAGCAATTGATTATACCTGGGAAAGAACCTTGAACAAAGTAGACGTTTAATGAGGGCACGGAGGAGGAGTCAGGTTAATAGGAACGGAAGGCCACCTACAGTCAGTGAGACGGACGAGCCGTAGAGGAGCGGCAAGCACACCAGCAGGCAGGTGACAGAGACAAAGGCCAGTATGAAAAGACTCTTAACCTCACCACGAGTAAAGGAAATTCCACATCAAAGTCATCAGACAGTATCTGCCTATCATGTAGCAAAGGTGAAGTGTCCGGTTGGGTGTGGCTGTGGGAACTGGGCATTCATACACTGTTGGTTCAGAAGTAAATTGCCTTTGTGAAGGGCAATTTGGCATTATCAAAATTTAAAATGTGCATACCCTTTGATCCAGCAATTCCACTTCTAGGAATTTATCCTAAAAAGTACACAAAGATACATGTACAAGGACGTTCACTGCAGCACTGTTTGCAATAGAAAACATTGGAAACAACCCGAGCCCATTACTAAGGGGCTGATCAAATAAAGAACGCTATACAAACACAGCAGAATAGGGTGCGGTCATTTAAGGGAACAGTCCATAAGCACAGGCACGAGCACATGTCCGAGACATATCTAAATAAAAAAGTTGCACAACACTGTAGAGATCTTGTGCAGAATAAGACGAGCTACACACTTGCACATGCACACAGATAATATACGCTCCTCGTGTAGTGAAGAGTAGCAAAGGCCGCGTCAACATAAAGGTGCTCCCTCCGGGAGGAGGGCGGGGTGGAGGGTGGGGAGGGTGGATGGTAAGAGGTGGGCACTCCACTCCAAACACCAACTATCTTATAGAATAGCATATATTATCGTTACAACTGAAACCCGACAAATACTGATATGTAAACAATTATCAAGTGCATCTGCAACTTGGGAACTTCAGGAAAGCAGAGGGGCTTCTACCTGGCAGGCGACTTTTGTTACAGTTTAAGACTGTGCTGTCTAAGGCAGTCCTTAAGGTCACGATCTGGGAAAAGTGAAAGGGCAAAGTGGGAGTGGAGGACACTTACATCCACAGTGATGTCAATTACCCATTGTGGTACCGTCTCATTGAGAAGCATCGCCTCCGTCTCCCCCCCGGAATCCCGGCAGAGCAGCCTAGACACAAGGTACCATCAGGCAGTCAGTGTCACGACAAGCAAGGGACACCAGAGGAGGGGACCTCACAGTGCTCACTGAGGACCACGGCAGAGGTGACAGCAGGGCAGGGAGACTTGGGCCCTGATGAAGTTGCTTCTGAGCCCTGGGTCACCAGAGGGAGCACTCGGCAGAGGGCCTAGCCAGTGCCGTGGCTCACGGCAGGACTTGGCCCGCAGTGAGGGTCTAGTTGGGCTCCAACACTCAGGGCCCATCACACAGGCACAGAGTCTGCACTCGGGGGCAGGGCAAACGTCCCCCTCACTGCTGACAGCTATGTGATACTGCTAACACTTGCCCAGCTCCACTACAGCGGGGCTGGAAGCTGGGGTGAGCTACAGCAGCTTGCCTTTCTTGGAGGATCCAGAGAGGATTTCCCGGCAGCCCAGGTGGAGCCAACAGGTCCCAGGAACAGCCCAGCCTATCTGGTCTGGTCCCCTGTGGGCGGGGACTGCTGTAACGCTATATGATCTCTGCCCCTGGCAGTACCAGCAGAGATCCTGCCTGGAGGCAGGCATCTGAGGGGAAGGGAGGGACCGTGAATCTTGCCTTGGCCCTTCTAGATCTGAGCTCACACCAGGCATTGAACTATATCAAGGACAATTTTAGAAGTTAGTGACACACTGTTCATGTCTGGGCCAGCACTTCCTAGCAAGAGGGTTGGTCTGTTAGGCAAGGCCTTTCTCAGGCAGGGCCTCTGGTCCTTCTCATTCGTACCTGAACAGTGTGCGACCTCCAGCTTCACCAAAGATCACAGGGGTGTGGGGGGGCACTTGGAAATACCCATTTCCCTTCTGGACTCTGCTCTCCTGCTCCCCACTCACTAGGAAAGACAGGCAGGCCATTAGTGCTGAGATCACAGCTTGTAAACACCGGTCACAACAGGCTGTCAACATTCCAACCTTCTAAAAATAAAACATCCTGGGGCTGGAGAGATGGCTCAGTGGTTAGGAACACTGACTACTCTTCCAGAGGACCTGGGTTTAGTCACCAGCAACCACACAGTGGTTCACAACCATCTGTAACTCCAGTTCCAGGGGACCCAGCACTCCTGGTCTCCATGGGCACTGGGTATACAAGTGTTGCACATACATATACAAGCTGGAAAACACTGATACACATCAAATTAAAAATAAATCTAAGAGCCAGGCAGATGTCTGTGAGTTCAAGGCCAGCCTGGTCTACAGAGCAGGATCTAGGACAGGCAGCACCAGAACTACAGAGAAACCCTGTCCCCCCCCCCCCAAAAAAAAATCTAGAAAAATTTAAATTAAAAATGCTGTTACTCAGCCTGAGTTAGAAAAACAGGTGAAAGACACTCACAGATAAGACGGGCTGCTCTTCCAGAGGACCTGAGTTCAGTCCCCAGTACACACGCTGCCTGTACAGCCCCAGGGGATCTGATGCCCTTGTCTGGCTTTCACATGCATGCCCGCAGGTGGCACACACATATACATTTTTTTAAAATATTAAAAAAAGTAGTAAAAGGTAAAAAACAAACATTAAATTCCTAAAAATAAGAATTCTTACTTTATATTGGCTGTATTTCAGAGGTTTTTACCAGAAGTCCAGCATGCTACCCACTGTGAAATAGAGCCCCCTCTGGAGGGTTTTAATACAAGATAAATGTGGCTGACCCAGTGCCTGCCTGCCCTGCATGCACGTACCCTGCTGGTCTCCAGCGCCCTGTAAACTGGAGCGCAGTGGCACCCCGTCATCCCAGCACTTGGGACAGAGGTGGGAGGAGCTATGGCAACTGTGGCTATGGCAACTGTGGGCCAGCCTGGACTACAAGACACCTGTCTCAAAAAAGACAAAGGGAGAGGAACAGGATTTATAAATAGGTGTCTTGCCAGGCAGCGGTGGTGACGCACACATTTAATCCCAGGATTTGGGAGGCAGAGGCAGGTGGATCTCTGTGAGTTCGAGGCCAGCCTGGTCTACAGAGTGAGTTCCAGATAGCCAGAGCTACACAGAGAAACCCTGTCTTGAAAAACCAAACCAAATAACAAAAAACTCCCCAAACAACAGGTATCTTAACCACCCCTGTACAGAGGTAGCTGGTTATGTTTCTGTTTTGTCTCTTCTGGGGGGTGGTGGGTGGGTTTTGGTTATTTTGCAGGATTAAAGGTGTGCACCACCACCACACGGCAAGTTTCTGTCTGACTATCAAACACGGGGCTCCTTTCACCTGTGAGAGCCACACCCCACAGTGGTCTCATCTCCTGCAGCTGTCTCAATTCACTGGACATTCTCACTTAGGTGCAGAAAGGAGACAATTAACTGCGCATACCACGTCACACTTCAGCACACTGTGTCAAGGCTTGCTTTTCTGAACACACACACACTTACCATGGTTCACGTCATTCTCCTCTTCATCCATGGGAGTCACATGTGTTCTCGGCCAGTACTCCAGAAGTGCCTGCAGTAGAAGGCCTCCTAAGTTCACTGCAAGTCAACAGGAGAAACAGGGAGAGTTTGCGACCTAAGACGAGGAAGATCAATGTTCGATGTCACAGCTGATGCTGGAGGAGCACAGCCATAGGGCAGGAGCAGGCTATGAAGACGGCAGCTAGACACCAAAGGCAGAGGCAGGCTCTTAGGGGAGGGGCCTGCATGTGAGTGCCTAGGGCTCTATGCACAAGCCTGGTGGCTTTGAAGTGGCACTGTCCGAGCGGACATTAAATTCTCTTTTCTTTTCTTTGTTGAGTTCAGCCTGGCTTTTGACTCCTCATCTTTCTTCCTACTCCCAAGTACAGGGATGACAGGGCATGTGCCATCATGCTGGGGTGCACATGCTTAGGCTCCTAACCCAGGACCAGAGACAGGCAAGTCTCAGCACCTGATCTCAAATCCGAAATGATGATGCAGAAGAAACTCTACATTGCTCTTCAGCAGTCACTTTTTTCTTTCCTTTTTGTAAAGACAGGGTTTACACTGTAGCTAAACTAAGGCTGCCCTGGAACCCATGCGATTCTCCTGCCTCAGCATCCCGAGTGCTGGGATTACAAGCATGAGCCATTATGCCTAGCTTACTATTCTTCAGAAACAAATAACACGACGCTATCTGCAGGGAGCTCTCCTGAGGTCAGCAACACGACACGTATACACATGGTGACTTCCACATCAGATTCTTACAAGAACGCCGAGTGAAGATTCCCTAAGTGTCATCATGAGCCAGGCGGTGGAGGCGCACACTTTCAATCCCAGCAATCGGGAGGCAGAGGCAGGCTAATCTCTGTGAGTTCAAGGCCAGTGTGGTTTACAGAGTGAGTTCTAGGACAGCCAAGGCTACACAGAGAAGCCCTGTCTCAAAAAAAAAAAACAAGAAACAAAAAACCAAACCAAACCACAACCAAAAAGGGGGACACTTACAAAGATGACTAGCCAGCAATCCCTGCCCAGATCCACCTTCTTCAACGGAAGACACTTAACTCACATTTTGGGTCTGACCCGTCGGGACTGCTGAAGCCAGCATCTTTTGCAGAAACCCAGGCAGCAAAGCAGTCACTTTCATCCAGAGTAATCGTCAGCATCTGTCAGAGGCAACAACGTCAGTGGTCCTCACTCCTTTCTACAGCAGCTGAACTTGCATGCATCCGCACACTAGACTAACGCATTAAGCCATGCTTCCTGGGAATCAATGCAGCTATGGCTTACTTTACCCAAGTGCCAAAGGCTTAAATGATAGTTTACTAATGTGAGGGAAAAAGCAATTGCACATACTTAAAAACATCAACCTCTGTAAGAACAGTTAGGGCATGCTAGGGATTTTCAATTATCCAAAATCACACAGTTATTGATTGATAACTCACCCCTGTTTTTAGATCTACTGAGAACCAATTTGGAACATACACCATTTTAAATCTTTTCTTAATTTCGTCTTCAAAGTCCACTTTGCCCAAATCCTCCACTTTGCATGCCTGCACAAGGAAGCACAACAGTCAGCATGAAGTAACAGACTCCCTGACTGACACTTCACTCCTCCACATCTCACACTGGCTTAAATAATTCTCAAGTTTTATCCTAAGGCCTCTAAATAGCTACTGCTAGTACATTTTAAAATAATGAGCTGGAGAGATGGCTCAGTGAAGAGCACTTGTTGCTCTTCAAGAGAACCTGGGTTCAGTTGCCAGCACCCATCCGGCTCACAACCATCCATGACTCTATGTCCAGGGATCTAGTGTCTTCTTTTGATCTCCCTGGGCACCAGGCACACACGTGGTACACAGACATACATGCAAGCAAATGCTCACACATAAAAAAAATTCTTAATTTTTTTTGAAATTGAAAATAATCTTTTCCAGGGGGTGGGGCTGTAATTTAATTCTGCTAATACTAAACTGCCTTCACATTCACCTAGAAGCACTATCAGGTAAAATTCAAAGCAAAGGGAAGAAAAGTCACCAAACAACATGTCAGGAATGCTTGCTTAAAGAGTGTGAAGTTTCTTTCAGACAACAGCTGACCCATAAGGAACTGAGAGCTTTGCTTCCCTGACCATCTTAAGACTTCTAGGGCTGGAGACATGGCTCAGTGGTTAAGAGCACTTGTTCTTGCGGAAGATCCAAGTTCAATTCCCAGCACACACATGGATGCTCAGAAAGATCCATAACTCCAGTTCCAGGATATCTGATTACCTCTTCTGACCTCTGTGGGCACCAGGCACACACATGGTACATTCATGAAAGCAAAACCCTCATATATATAAAATTTAAAAAACCTTAAAAAAAAAAAAAAAAAAAAGACTTCTGGTCACTTCTCATTCTAAAAATGTATGTACTTCCTCAAGCTATGCCTTGAACATCCTCTGGTGCTAGAGTGGCTTCCAGCTGTCGCACTCTCCAGTGCTGAACCCCAATACTAAGTGTCTCTCCTGAATGCTCAGCTCAACATCAACATGGCCATCTGCTCACAGGCAGGCATGCATAGACTCTCCACATCCCACTGCTCCCAGTGTCCCAAGGAGAGCTTACACCACCATAACATACTCAAGCCACAGGGAACTCCTATTTCCCATGAGCCCATGCCATTCACGACACTGCACACACATTTCTTGATGCTGGCCAGCACCCTGTCCCCAGACCATTCTCTTTTGCTCTCTGGAAACCCAAGCCCTGGCTCCATTCCAATACAGTTATCTCAAGTTCTTACCCTCATCTGAGCTACATCAAAATCCACATGGAGGACATAAATGACCTGCTGCCCCTCAGACCTGCACTGTATCTGCCACCATAAAGTCTCCAGCCACAACTAGACTGTTCATGCTATTTGGAAGTGCATAAGCAAGCCTGGACAGAAACCCCTTCTGTCTTTCTTCCAGTGCAAGAAAAAGCTGCCTTTTGCTCGTGTTCTGATCCTCCCTTCCTGGAAACGTGTGTAGCTTGTCTGTTGTGTCATGTCGTCGTGTCCGCGGCCCTCCCCCCCCCCCCCCCCAACACACACAAGGTTTCTCTGTGTAGTCCTGGCTGTCCTGGAACTCACTCTGTAGATCAAGCTGGCCTCAAAAACAGAGATCTGCCTGCCTCTGCCTCCCAAGTGCTGGGATTAAAGGTATGCACCACTGCCTGGCTGGAAACTTGTGTATCTTTGACCATTTCCTTACCTCCATTGGATTCTCTTCAGGAGTAGTTAAAACAGGCTAAAATTCTCCCACCCTAAACACACCTGAACACAAAAAACACAGCCAAAGCAAACCCAGCCTTTCCTAGGCTGTCTTGCTCCTACACTTGCCCACTAGCCCTTCTCTCCGTGCTCCACCCCTGCAGTCCAGGACTTGAAGAAGATGGTCCTTTCTTCACTGCAGGTACACTGAACCCACTGGCTGCTGCCTAGAGGGCTGGCCCCAGAGACCACCATGCTCGTGACTCAAGCATCTTCTATGAACTCAGTTCCTTTCTGAAGCCCCCACTTGTCCTTGAGCTGTCATTGGCTCCTGGTTTCCTTACTCATCTCTGTCATACACTGGTGGCTTTCTTCTAAGGTCCCTGATAAGAATGATGGCCCAGTTTATTTTTTTCTTGGTCATATTTCTTAGAAATCTTGACATATTCCATGACATCACCTATAATCCCCATGCTGAGGGCTGCTGTAGTTTTTTTGTTGTTGTTTATTTTTTCCTGGTTTTGAGACAGGGTTTCTCTGTGTGACACAGGCTGTCCTGGATCTCACTCTGTAGCCCAGGCTGGCCTTGAACTCAGAGATCCACCTGCCCCTGCCTCCCGAGTGCTGGGATTTAAGGCGTGCACCACCGCCTGGCTTGCTGTGTTGTTTTATCTGGCCTGGTGCTTCAGCCTCCCCAGTGGACTGCACAGCTATCTGCCCACCAAGACAAACTCACATCCACCACCTGATCCCCATGGCGGGGCTGCTATCTTCCACCTCTACCACTTCCATCCACAACAGAAACCCAGGACTCATCTTCCCATTTTCCTTCCCTTCATATTCTCCACTTTCTTTCTTTTCATCCTGTTTCCCACCCATTTTGCTGTAGCAGATCCCTATGCTGCATGGCTCTGGAATATGTCTTTGTCATCACCAGGAAATGGATGAAAGCCATTTCGGGGATGAAGGCACAGGTTCGGATAAGTCTAGCAGATCACTGGCTACAAACTAGAACACAGCTCTGCCGATTCCTCCATGTCCCCAGGCTTCCTTGACTTCTTATCCTCTTAGGTTTAGTATACCAGATCATGTGACTTCAAAACTCTCAAGGTTCACTATCTGGATATGGGAAGCTGTTTACAGAGATACCAATTGTGCATACTAGCTGAGAGCTCCACCCAAGCAGAACTATGTCCCATTCAGACAGCAGGGTTCCGAGAGCAGCTAGCCAGACCAAGAGTGCATGACAGAACCACACGCAGACGACTACCAGCTCTGCCTTAGAGATGCTAGTTTGACAGGACTCCTGGGACCGTGGAGAGTCACGCAGGGCAGCAGGACCTACGGCCACACTGGGGTGAGGACAGGGCAGCCAGGGAGGAATCGAGCAGTTTTGCTGGTGAGCAACTGAGGTTTCTCTGGATCCACCCAGTTACCATGGGCCCTTTTGTAAAGAAAGGACAGGACAGAAAGCTCTCTCTGCACTCAATGAATTATCTAGTCCAAAATGCCAGTGTCATAAGGGGTGAGAACTCCGATGGATCCTGTTCAAGAAAGGAAGCCGTTGATACAACTTATAACATAGTAACCAGGGAAATGGTTTAAGTGCTTAAAAAGGTAAACTACCACATCATCCTTTAAAGTATCCACCCCCAAATAAAGTATTACTGCAAATAAATAAATCTTGATTATCATGTACAAAGAAGGAAAAGTAGGGGAATTCATGATCCCACAACCTTTAATCCCAAACACTTACCTTCAACACGTCCCAATACGCCACATTATTATTTGTATCTTTGGTTAATATATGTCTCTTATCATTAAGGATGTGGCATTGAATGATACTAGCGCCGCCTGAAGGAGGAAAAAAGAAAAAATTGGCAAGAGACAAACAGCGCCTTTCTACTCATCATTTGAAGTGGTGTGTGTGTGTGTGTGTGTGTGTGTGTATGGGCATAAGCCTTTCCAAGGGCGCTGAGGCTAGAACCCGCGCTGTGCCGAGTCAGCCCGCCAGCCCGGCATTCCCGCTTGCTTCCCACCTCCTGATGAGCACTCCACTCTGAGGGAAGAGCTACAGGGGGCTGACTTCAAGTGCTAACATGAAATACACATTTTTTTTTCCTCAGCCAGCCAAAGCATAGAATTTGAGGCTCACATCTGACTGTCTGTGGTTTGTGCCAAAAGACAAGATTAAAGGTATTTTCCACTGGCTATTGTGTTGTGGGGTAAAAAATGAACTTCAGAATAATGTCAAAATACACATGGTAGGAAGGCAGCTCTTTGGTATACTGAAAGCAAAACATGTCAGGCCCTGTGCGCAGCCGACGGCCTGGAAGAGCCCGTGGCAAACACAAGGCAGACAGAGAGCAAACAGTTCTCACTCACACAGATCGAAACACACAAAGCCACCATGGAGTCTGGGAAAGGGAGAGGGAGGCTGGACCTCCTCAGTGTATATGCATGTACTGAAGCACCATACAAACCCATAATCTGTAATCATAATAGACATTACTTAAAAAAAGAATCAAACCCACATCCCTGTGCATATGGGCAGCACTGACAGGATCATGCATGAAGGTGTGTGTGTGGGGGGGTGTTGAGGTGGTATCCAGGGAGCAGGAGAGACGACTGAGAGTGGACAGAATGAAGATGCATGGTACACATGTATGAAACTGTCAAAGAATAAATAAAAAATACAGCTAGGCAGTGGTGGCGCACACCTTTAATCCCAGCACTCAGGAGTCAGGAGGCAGAGCCAGGCAGATCTCTGTGGGTTTGAGGCCAGCCTGGTCTACAGAGCGAGATCCAGGACAGGCTCCAAAGCTACACAGAGAAACTCTGTCTCAGAAAAGAAGAAGAAAGAAGAAAGAAGAAAGAAGAAGAAGAAGAGGAGGAGGAGAAAAAGAAGAGGAGGAGGAGGAGGAGGAGGAGAAGGAGAAGGAGGAGGAGGAGGAGGAGGAGGAGGAGGAGGAGGAGGAGGAGAAAACAACAAAAAAACCTATCCTTAATTGCCCCCAGTTCTTACCCTGGCTTTCTTGTGTTAAAACAAGCCCGTGCTTGTAACTGGCCTTCCGTCTGTGGCACACTGCATTTAAGGACAGGCCGTCACTTTCACCTTCACCCCTCTCCTGACTATAACCTCGTTAGAAGTGTGTGCTTACCTGTGCACAGCCTTCTTACCTTTAATAACCTGGTCGGGCTGTGTGCAGAGGGGTGTTATGGGATTCGTACAGTCATTGTCATAATCACCAGAGGCTCGGAAATTATGAATTCCTTTCAGTGTCTAAAGAAACAAAATTATCATTTATCATTTTATGCTCTCCAGGCCTGCCAATCTGAATCAAGTGGTGAGAACGATAGTTCCAGAACAAGCAAATGCTTAGGTGTCACAGTTATATCAAAATACACCCAGTCACAGCAGGGAATCACAGGGTCAAACAGCAAGAAATCCAACAAATACTAACGAGGAATGTTTTTTTTTAATGAAGAAAAAACAAAACAAGAAACCAAGGCCCCTGTGGTGGTTTGAATGAGAATGGCCCCCAGTTAGTGGACCTGTTTAAGAAGGATTAGGAGTGCAGGCCGGGCGGTGGTGGCGCACGCCTTTAATCCCAGCACTCGGGAGGCAGAGGCAGGCGGATCTCTGTGAGTTCGAGGCCAGCCTGGGCTACCGAGTGAGTCCCAGGAAAGGCACAAAGCTACACAGAGAAACCCTGTCTCGAAAAACCAAAAAAAAAAAAAAAAAAAAAAAATGTGGCTTTGTTGGAGTGTCACTCTAGGTGGGCCTGAAGTCTCCAAAGTTCATGTAGGCCCACTCTCTCTCTGCCTGCAACTTTAGACCAGATGTGAGCTCTCAGCTACACGTGCCATACCTGTCTGCCACTACATTCCCCACCATAATGGGTGTGGTGGTCTGAATGGAACTGGCCCCCAAAAACTCATAGGGAGTGGCACTATTAGGAGGTACGGCCTTGTTGGATGAAGTGTGTCACTGTGGAGGTGGGTCTTGAGGGTTCATGTATGCTCAAGCCACTCCCAGTGAGACAGTCCACTTCCTACTACCTTCTGATCAAGATGTAGCCAGCACCATGTCTGCCTGCACACCACCATGCTCCCCTCCATATGATAATGGACTGAACCTCTGAAACTGTTAAGTGAGCCACCCCAATTAATTATTTTCCTTCTAAGAGTTGCCAGTGGTCATGGTGCCTCTTCACAGCAACAGAAACCCTAACTAAGACAGAAGTTGGTACCAGGGACTGGGCTATTACTGTGATAGGTCAGACCATTTTTTTGATTGAAGGAATTTGGACTTTGGTACTTTGGACTGAGAAATCAGTGGGATGTTTTAAGCACTGCTTAATGGGCTATACTAGTAGGAGCATGAAAGACCGTGGTGTTAAGTTATTTGAACTCTTAGGGGCTGGCTCAAGAGGTTTCAGTTTCAGAGAATTTTAGTATGTTGCCTAGAAATCGTTCTTGTGATATTTTGGTGAAGAATGTGGCTGTTTTTTGTCCTTGTCTAAAGAGTCTGCCTGAGGCTAACTTTTGGATTAATTCTGTTGGCCGAAGAAATCTCAAAACAGCCCAGTATAGACTCCGCTGTGTGGTAATTAGTGGCAACTCTAATGAAGAGTTATACTGAAAAGGAACAAGATGAACAAAAATACAAAATGTAAGCTTGAGAAAAAGAGCACCAGGAAGTGGAATGGAGCTAAATCCTGTGTTCAAGGAGATAATTGGATCAAGAAACAGAATAAAGGGCCTGGTGACATCAGGGCAAGATCCCACCCAGTTAAGTTTCCAACCTGTGAAAAGGAATTAAAGAAAAACTTAGAGCCAGGTGTGGTGGTATATACCTTTAATTCCACCATTCCAGAAACAGAGGCTGGTGGATCTCTGAGTTTAAGGCCAGCCTGGTCTAGAGATCCAGTTTTAGGACAGCCAAGCTTAGGCAGTGAAAGACAGAAAGCTGGTGAACATATAATTGAAAAAGGGGATCACATTTTAAATCTAGCAAGCAGCAGAACTCGGTAGCTTTGGCCACATGGTTCTGGAGTTAAGGATAGAAGAAAGGGGCTATGGAATTTGTCCCTGAGACTAAGGAAAGCCACTAAGGGCAGGCATGTGTCAGGTGTGTCCCTGAATGGAGGCCTAGGGAGGCCATTGTGTGAAGTTGTGAAGTTGGATGCCTGGATTGCCTTGAAGACCCAAGACGTCAGAGATACCACAGTCGTAGGATACCTGCCCAGTAAAGGTGCTAACAGGAAGTGGAACCAGTCGAAGAGAGAGAAGTGTGTTGCAGTCAACAAGGCTGAAAGGAGTTGGAGATCTGAAGAGCATTTTGACATCAGACATGGAGATGCAGTGTTTGGAGTTTGCCCAGCTGAGTTTTTGGTCTTGCTTTAGTCCAGTATTTCCTCACTATGCTCCTTTCCCTACATTTTGGAACAGTAATATATACTCTGTGCCATTATATGTTGGAAGTATGTGATCTGTTTTTTGATTTTATAGGGGATTACAATTAAGAGATTGCATGAATCTCAGAAGAGACTTTGAATTTTGGACTTTAAACATTGTTGAGACTGTGATACTTTAGAAGTTGGACTAAATGCATTTTCCATTATGATATTGTTAAAGCTTATGGGGACCAGGGAGTGGAATGTGTCAGTTTCAATGTAACTGGCCCCCATAAGCTCATCGGGAGTGGTACTCTAGGAGGTATGACTTTGTTATGGCCTGGTTGAAGGAAGTGTGTGGTACAGCCTTGTTGGATGAAGTGTGTCACTGTGGAGGTGGGTCTTGAGGGTTCATGTATGCTCAAGCCACTCCCAGTGAGACAGTCCACTTCCTACTACCTTCTGATCAAGATGTAGCCAGCACCATGTCCGCCTGCACACCACCATGCTCCCTTCCATATGATAATGGACTGAACCTCTGAAACTATAAGTGAGCCACCCCAATTAAATATTTCCCTTAGAAGAGTTGTCATGGTCATGGTGTCTCTTCACAGCAACAGAAACCCTAACTAAGACAATGGTCATGGACTAACCTCTTGAAACCAAGTGAGCCCCAATTCAATGCTTTCTGTTGTAAGTTGCCCTGGTGTTCATCACAGCAATAGTACAATAACTAAGCCCCAAAGCAGGGCACTATTCCAGCGAAGATTATCACTGATGGGCACGAGAGCAGGCATGCAAGCTCTGTAGCTGACCTGCACACAAACCCTTTCCCCTAGCTCCCAGAGTCAGTTAAGCAAGAAAGCTCAACTCCTTAAGGAGCTGGTGCTATGGAGGACCTGGCTGCCCGATCTACTTCTACCCTTGCTCTCCATGCCAGAGAGAGTCAACTTCCTACTCTATTACCTTTAGAAAAACAGGTATATGTATGGTTAGTCTACGTCATTCCTTTTGTGTGTTTAACTGCAACAGTGTCTTGCTATGTAGCCCAGGCTGACCTTAAATATGCATCTGTTAGTCTCCCAAGTGCTGGGTTAGAGCTGTGTACACCACACATGCCTATTCTCAGGTGCAGCTTTACAAGGCTAGATGCTAACACTGACAGCTTTAACCAGGCAACAGTGTGTTCTAAGTACATCAAACACATATTTTAGCTGCTAAGAGAAGCAGCAGCAGCTTCATTTCACCCATGAATTTCAGAGTTCCTTTCACTCTCAGGGATCACATCTGGTTTCACAGGGGCATGTGGACAAGGCCACACTGAGTCTCTGCTGCTGGTAACTGGCGTATCAGGGATAGCAAACCAACCACATGTCTACAGACTTGCCATGAGCAGTCATGTACTTACCCACTTATTTACTGTGGACTTTGTTGTTGCAACCCAGATTGCAGGAGGGGGATCTGCTGATCTGTCAAGCTCCATCTGAAAACCAAACACAAAATCATCTTTGCCAAGGGCTGATGCCTCTGAGCTGTTAGCGCAGAGACGAGTTATCAGCCTGGTGATACACCAGGGAGTACCACCTCCTCTGTCAACAACCATACACTGCTTGCAAGTATTGTAGTGGTGAGCTCCAGAGGCACAGGGAGAGTCTTATAAGATGCTAGGCAAGTGTCCCTCACACCAGTGAGCTACTTTACAGCTGCTCACTTGTGCATGTGTACATGTAAGCAGTTATATTTTTAGAATCTCACTAAGTCAGCCAGGCTGGCTTTGAACTCATGATTCTCCTGCAACAGCTGGATTACAGATGGGCACCACTGTAGAAAGGCTCAAGATTTTAATTTAGGTTAACTGTTGGGACTTATATGGACACAGTCAAAAGGATGAGGACTTTCTGGATCAAAAGCAACACTGTTTCTTCTACTCCAGTTTTTATATCCTCTGTGTGTGTGTGCGCGCGCGCTTTTCTGAGATAGGTTCTTGCTCTCAAAGCTAGCCTTTGATGGCCACCATGCTTGGCTTACATTCTTCCTTAAAGGGCAAATAACTTCCATTTTTTTTTTTTGAGAACATTTATAGGAAAAAAAAAATCCTAGCACCATAACAAATGGAAGATTAGCCCTCACCCAGGGACAGGCTCACCAGGACCCCATCACCACATGCCCTCCGGTCCTTTCACAAGGTGGAACATGTAAGATGTGTGTTTAACCTCAAGTGGAACCACTTCTCGCCCTCTACCAGGAGACCGCAGCTGCAGTGGCAGGAGACACTTCTTGACTCTTAGCTACCAGGAGTTCCCAGTGAGCCCCTCACTGTGTGGGTACCCTGTGCCACTTTCTCCAGCTGCTGTCCACACAAGAGCTCCTGGCTAGCACCTGTAGTGCTCACGGGGCAGTCTTCCATGCTTGCCACCCCCACAGCCTTAACGCTTTGCTTCCCTAGAAGATGGTTTGCTGGTCCATCAAGGTGCTGTCTACGTCGTGTCTCCTGCTCACACTGTGGAGCTTCGTCAGCAAGGATGCTTGGAGGAGTGTGTGCAGTCTGAAGCAGGGGCTTTCCTCCCGTGGCGTGCTCTTCCACTCCTCACCGCAGAGGCTGGGCCTTATCACCCAGACCTCTTTTCTGTCTGCTCACACCCCTAACTGCTCATGTTCTTCCTCTTAAGGACAGGCTGGAGAGCCAGGCAAGCTCAGCAGCATGCCTGACTCAGTCTCACTAGGATTTACCAGAAGGAAAGCTATCTAGGCTGATGGTCCCCAGAAGTCACAACTTGCCTTCTCCCTGTCCCAAGGGTCTATAATGAGACTCTTTCCTACCCTAATAAGGATGGAGGGTCCCCCAAGACATCTGGTTAATGTTTAGTGTAGATTCTGCGGCACAGGCCAAACCAAGCTCATAACCTCAGTTGGAAAACTCAAAAACTCAACACACCTTGAGAACTGGTGCTTTTTCTTCACAAATCAGCACCCGAATGTCAGGGTTTCTTAGGTCTGTGCAGTAAATCTTCCTGTCCCTTCCTCCAGAATATACATGCGTGAAGGCATCGTTGACTTGTAGGGCCCAAACGCCTTCATCGTGGACTCGGTATGTTGCTATACATCTCTGCTGGCCAAGGGACCATAGGCGAATCGTCCCATCAGAACTCCCAGAGAGGCACTGTGAACAGAGGAAACAAGGGGAGGGTGTTCCCAGGAGTATGCCAGTCTGAAATGACCACAGACAGTGTGCATGCTCCAGCAGGGACAGCCAAGCAAAACTGCCCTGGTCCTCTCTACCCAGCCTCCTGCTGGTTCTATAACCCTAGTGGTGAGTTGTGTCTGGATGCTCAATTAGTGAGGTAGATGGAGTCTGAAAGCAGCTGAAGATGAGGTGGTAGTGATCTCAGTACAACCACCATCCCTGGGAACTTATTAAAAATGTCAACTCTTGGGTCCCATCCAGACCAAGGAGGCAGGACCACAGCAGGGTCACCAACAAATTCAGCAGGTTTCCTCATGTTCTATGGCTGAAGGCACTGCTCCAAGACCAGAGAGCCTTTTGGTATCCTGGGTCACAGCTCTGTCTCACACTCTTGCTCACGGCTCTGCAATTCTCATAGTTTAGGTCTTTGGTTCTGACAGAAATCAGAAGCAAGGTCTAGCCAAGGACTCTACTCACTCACGGTGATCCTGAACAATTCTCACATGAGCTGAGTTAACACTAGCAGTTCTGAGCAGTTCTCAAGGTTCAGACAATCAACTACAAACAAGTTGGAGGCACACAAATTAGGGCTGAGTGCACCGAGTTAGACAGAAACAGGCTGAATGAGTCCTTCCACATTCATATTGGGCATGCTCAGTATTCCTGATTGGTTGCTGTGACAACTTGTAGAAAGGATCAAAACGTCATTTCCTTGGGAAAGAGAATGGTCCCAAGGACAAAGCAATTGCTGGTGCTGGAGTATGAGACTGAGCAGCGGCTCAGAGGAAGCAGCTGTGGGCCCAGACTCTTGGATGGCCCTAAATACAGGGCTGTGAGGACTGTCCGCCGTTTACTGCTCTACCTCTTCATTTTCAGGAGACCGTGAAACTGTGAGTGAGATTAATGAAATGAGCACAGAGTACAAGACTTCCTCACAAACTGCCAGGAGCACCACAGATTTCATCACCTCTTTCAACTAGTTCACAAGGAATGACTGATCCAACCCGGGTGCGGAGAACTCAGACATTCGTTGGAACAGGGCCAAGGAGGGGCTCTCTGTGCCAGAAGATGCTACTCTGAGGTGGCCATTCTCTCAGGGAAGCTCCAATGCCTCAGATCCTAGCACATATGCCCACAGACAGCAAGGTCTGGCAATGACGGTGCTCTGGAAGTCCACACAGCTGAAGATGTGCAACAGTTAAGGGACCAGATACAGATGCACAGGTGGAGCCGTATCCAGTGAACACCGAGGCAGTGCTCACGAACGGCCTGTACTGTTGCACCTTCCCTACTCAAGGTCCCAGGTCACACTGCTGTCCTACAGAGTTAGGAGAACTAACAGAACAGCTCCCACCCTCCAGCTTCACCTCTCTCCATTGGCCAGAAATGTGAGATGTCCAACAGTTATTTCAGACAAATGCAATGCTAAATCAGACTTACTCAGACAGACCCTGAACCCCAAGCAGACATTCCTGGTCTCCCAATGACAGCAGTAGGAGGTGCCTGTGTGTAGGGACCTGGTTACCACTGGAAAAGTTGCCTGATGCTGTGATCCCAGACTCCTGAGTTAGGTTTGGACTTGAATTACCAGAAAAACCCTGTGGGTGACACAACTACACATCCTAAGATCCCACAGGTCGCTCTTAGAACTGCGCCCCACTGACGTTACTGCTTATAGCCAACAGAGCTGACTTTAAGGGGTCTATCTCCATCCGACAGTTAAATCACCTCATGCAGAAGCACATTACAAATTACAAAGAGGAAACAGGACCCAGACTGCAGTGGCTAGGAAGAGCTTTAGGCCCTGCTAGAGACTTAAACCTATAGATAACACAACCAACAACACAACTGCCCAAGCCAGACAGCTGTGAGAACCTCCACCCCACAGGCAGGCAAGGGTGTGGCAGCAAAGCTTCCTCCTGCTCCCCAGTCAGCTCTTCAGCTGTGTGGGCCTCTGCAGGGAACTGCACACACCTGCATCAGGACCACACTAGGCAGCCTTCTCGTTCTGCCTTCAGTTAAAACAACACAGTCCTTTATGTGGAGTGCTATAAGTGCAATTAGTGTTTTTATTTTGGGTTTTTGTTTGTTTGTTTTGAGATAGAGTCTGTCTTCCCTTAGACCCTTATAGTCACTATCTAACACAGGCTGGTCTTAGACTCATTGGAATTTTCCTGCCTTAGTCTCCCGAGTAATTGGATTATAGGTGTTAAGATACCACACCCAGCTGGCAATTCAGTTCTTTATTTTTTATTTATCTATTTATTTTTATTTATTTCTGGTTTTTCGAGACAGGGTTTCTCTGTGTAGCTTTGCGCCTTTCCTGGAACTCACTTGGTAGCCCAGGTTGGCCTCGAACTCACAGAGATCTGCCTGGCTCTGCTGGGATTAAAGGTGTGCGCCACCACCGCCCGGCTGGTTTTTTATTTTTTAAAGATTACTTTATTTTCAGATGTATGTATATCTGTGTGAGTGTTTGTCAACTGTATGTAGTGCCCACAGAGGCCAGAAGAGGGAACCAGATTCCCTTGGAGCTGGAATTACAGAAGGCTGTGACCAGACGGACCTGTGTGTTGGAAATGGAACTTCAGTTCTCTGCATGAACAACTAGTACTCTAACCACTGAGCAACAACTGAGTAGTCTACAGACTGAAAATTAGGATAGAAATTACACATGAAGCTTATGGTCCAGACCAACCTCTCCAGTCATGCATAAAGCAGGGAAACTTCTGCTAAGGCCATCAGCCGGGTCTGCACACAGCTCCTACCTGCGTGCCGTCCCTGTTCAGCAGCAGAGCCTTCACGTTGTCCGTGTGCCCTTTCAGCTTCATGAGTTTTGCACAGGTTCTTGGATCCCACACTCTTAGAACCTGCCGATTTTTACAGAGTATTATACAAACCAAGTACAGACACAAGCAGCTTTGAAAGCACCCGACTTTCCTATCAAATGCCAGCTATTAATTCTGAGGAGGAAATGCTTCTACAGCCAACACATGCTGTCCCTGGCTGCCAAGCTTAAGAACGCCTCTTAAACACCCAAAGCACGCAGCCCCCCCTCACTACCTGCACAGTAGCTGTATAGTCACACCTTTATGTGTAGCAGGAATCCTAACAGTTCTTATTAATAAGATCAAACCTGGGGCCAGGTATTGGGGTGAACTGGAAGATCAGAGAACCAGAACAAGCCACAGCTACCTCACCTCACCGGATCCTCAGCTGGTCTTGTTTCCTCAAACTGGAGCCTCTGAGTTCTCATCCAGAATGGGTCTCAGCTGAACTGTGCTGCTCAAAAGCCTGAATGCTTAACCAGGCCAAATGTTTAACCAGCCAAATGCTAGTTCCTGGTCCTCACGCCTTATATATCTTTCTGCTTTCTACCATCACTCCCTGGGATTAAAGGCTCACTTTCTGGGATTAAAGGCGTGAGTCACCATGCTTGGCTGTATCCTTGAACACATGGATTTCTGCCTCTGGAATGCTAGGGTTAAAGGCGTGTGCTACCACTGCCTATCCTCTATGTTTAATATTGTGGCTTTTCTGTTCTCTGACCCCAGATAAGTTTATTAGGATACACAATACTTTGGGGAACACAATACCACCACACTTATGTACACAAATAACACTTCTTTTATCATCCACTAGACAAAATTACTGGTCTTTATTATTTTTATTTAGCTTCTTTTGAGGCAGGAATTTGGCTGTGTTGTCTAGGCTGGTCAAGAACCTCTGGACTCAAGCAATCCTCCTGCCTCAGCCTCCCAAGTGCTGGGAATACAGCATGCTAACCTCACCAAGTTCTGTGCATGTATTTAAGGACTAGAGAGATGCAATGATCCCAATCTCTTAGGTTCAGAGATACCAGCCAGGTTACCCTTACCTTCTCAGTGGACCCTGATACAATGATTGTTCCCAGTTGGTTCATGGCCAGGCTATAAATAGAATCTTTGTTCCCACTTAAAGAAGAAGCTATTGAGGATAAAGGGAGTTCAATGTTAACAAAATGACCAGGTGTTCAGCAAAATCCACAAGCTTACACATCTGACTTAAAAAACCTCATCTTTACAAATATTTTAAGGATATGAAATCTATCCACAAGAGAAATAATTCCAAATAACAGTACCATCATCAAAATGTATGTTATTTCTGGATTTGAGTATATACAAGTGCTCAATAAGTATCTGTTAAGTTGAACTGTATTGCCATTTTAAACTGACCCACATACGTAAGCAGTGTATTTCCAAAGACAGGCTTCAACAGTTCCAAAGTCACTATTATTCAAAGAAACACAAAATGAAAATACCATTTCATACACAAATCAGATTAAAAAAACAAAACAAACAAAAAACCAACCCATACCCCCAAAATCCAAGGCAACACTTTTAGTCAGAATCATGTCCATGCCCTTTGACCTGGAAGCCAAATTGAAAGTGTTTCCATGGTGACTGGTTCACAAATACACACCCCAGTGGCCCAAAGAGTAAGCCCGAAGAGTGAGATGTTTAGAAATGCCTGCTTGTAAGTATTCCACAAATGGTAACTATTATTAGCATGGTTTCTACACTTAAAACCTTGGATGTCAGCCTCCCTTATAATCTAAGCAAGCCCAGCTAGGGCAGGATCTATGTTCACTAAGGCCAAGTCTCTGCTCCTGCGTATCTTAGAGGCAGGCCTTACAAAGAGAGGTCTAGGATATACCAGGCAGGGCTAAACAAACAAAACCAACCAAACAAAAAAACCCAAGGGGAACAGGGGGAAGACCCTCTTTAGATATACACATACTTTTGGGCAAAATAACACTGAACAAGTTATAAAACCAGGCTCCACTTGCCCTTCCTGGAACAGACTAAGTCACATCACAACTGTTTTAGCCATGCCAGGGGAGTCCCTGGAGTCACAACAAAGTGGAGACGTATAGTGTAGAAATCTCGCTGCCCGAGCCTGTGTCTTCAATACCTCCTCTGGTCTAGGCTAGGCCAAACTCTGCTCCCACAGACATTCAGAAATCCTCAGACATTCAGCCTGAAGGCTCCCATAGGCCGGGCTAGTGCAGTATTGAACTTCAAGTCTAGATCTGTGCAAGTCTGACCTAGAAGTTTATCAAACAGTCACACTGAACACCTCTACATTCCCTCTAGAAGCACCCTAGACTCCTGGACTTATCCAAAACTGCTGGATTCTTTCAGACTGCTCTCACCCTAGACTCCTGGACTTATCCAAAACTGCTGGATTCTTTCAGGCTGCTCTGAAAAGTTCTTCTCAACTGGTCCTGGAAACATTCTTTCCCTGGGTATTTCTTATCTCGGCCATTAAGGCAACAGCTCATGAATACATTAAGACTTTGAGGTCAGAAGAGAGCCTGCATAGCCAACTATCACCTTCTTCAAGAACACTGGCTATGTGTGTCTGGGGTAGCAATGTTGTGGGAGATACACAGTATGATAAGATTCTTCTACCTGCAGGACTCACACCATAGCTAGGTAGCTAAGACATGCACATGCACATGCACATGGAACAGCCAGGTTCCATCTGGAGAAGCTACTAAGTCTAGAGCACAGTGATGAGTGAGCTCCTAGTTCAGTCACACTCTTGGGGGCTAGAAACTGTATGCAGAAGTACTCTCAAAATATGAGCCACTGTCTCAATGCAAATGTATCAAAGATGTTGTATAAACCATTCTTTATGTCAACTTAGATTGCTTTCAAAAAATATTTTTCAAACACCTTACTTGTGACAGTGTTATTTGAGGCAGTCAATGCTGTTAGAGTATTCACATCCCAAAGGAATATTTGTCTGTCCAACCCAGCCGATGCTACCAGTTCTTTATCCTTGGCATATGCTAAGGCCTTTACATAATCCTATAACAGAACAGACACACTATGATCTATGCTGTAAGAACATGAGTCACATAAAGAACTGAGCGCCCAACATGATAGGAAGACTGGACTGCGGACATTACCTTATGTGTCCTGAGTGTGGACATGCAGAACCCTTTGTGTGCGTTCCATACTTTGACCGTTGTGTCAGAGGAAGCAGATATTACTAGAAGAGACAGAGTCAACCAAAGCCTTACTAGAGTGACTTGCAACTTTGTTCTCTTACAGCAAAGTGATGAACTACAAACAGGTGCTCACACACGCATGCTTAAAAGCTTTTTCCAGCACTTACCGAACAATGCCTCAAAGACATGTATAAATGTATAATACATTACTGGCTTTAATTACACAGGAACAACTAACTGTTCTATTCACCCTGGTGAAAGTCCTTATTTTAATTGAGAGTAATTACTCAGATTGCAAAACCAAGAAATGGAACTTACCAAAATAAGAAAGATGTCATGCTAAGGCTAAAAACATCATCTACAGTATAGGGTTCTATTTATGTACAGTTCAAATCTGTGTAAAAGCTAACTGCAGTGATCACGCTGAATGAGTAAACGGAGGGTGAACTGGCACAAGGAGGCACGGGTAACCCTACTCTATTCTCCTTTGGTTTCAATGTGTGTGCACTTTTCTGCACGTCCGCTGTGCTCAGTGAAAAAGTCTCACAGGGCCTGGGGCCTGGCTCACCAAGTATGTGCCTCCTGTGTAGGCAGCGTTAGGTAACTCCAGCACCCACCTAAAAAACTGGGTGAGGCACACACCTGGAGCCCTGCTGTAACGTCAATGCTGGAGAGGGTTAGGAGATCCCAGCGGCTCAGGAGCTAGCCAACCTAGCAATCAGTGAACTCTAGATCAGCCGGAGACTGTCTCAAACACTAGGGTGAGCATCATGGGAGAAGGGCCTTCAGACCTGCACACACAGACTCACATAGAAAGTGAACATTATCAGACAGACTTGAGAACTGAAGAAGCCTGAGAAGTACTTACACGTTTTCCCATTGCAGCAGAGCACGACATCGTTCACCCAGTCTGTGTGGTGCTCCATAGATGCTATGTATGGGTCTTGCTGAAGTGAAAAACCACGGAGTTTACAAGAGAGAGCAAAATCATGACAAAGGACAGTCATGCTCAGATTCTTCAGTTAATATGACACATTACCATAAATTAAACCTAGAGTGGCACTTCCCCAAACAGGCGATACTTCCAGAGAGCTGATATAAACAAGTTTGTTTCAGGACAGTTACCATAATGAAAGCCTCGGTTTCCAAGGTTAACACCTTGTGGTGGCAAAACTGATAAGCTCTGGGCTAGGCATGGTGTGGGGGCAGGCCTTGGGGAACCCGAGGTAGGGGGATCTGACATAGCATGCCTGTGGTTCTGGAGTCTGGCCTAAAGGCAAAGGAAGACAAGCCCAGGCCGTTAGCTTCCTGTTGCTGTTTGTAACCCCATTCAGTGAGTCCCTACACTGCCTGTCCTTCAGAGGAGTAGTCAAGGGGCAGGGGTACCCCAATCCAGTTGCTGGACTCCTACCCACTGGCTCAACTAACTTCCAGAGCCCTTAACAGACAGTGTCTAGTTATGTCCCACCCAAGACAGGCAAGTTTACACACTTCATGGGCAAGAGAATAGCTCTTTGAATATCTAAGAACTGAAGCTATGCAGTCTTGTCATAAAGACCAGGGAAAAGATGCTTGAGGGTGGGACAGACAGACTGCCAGACTCTAGATAAGCTCTTTTACATTTCCCCTTAATTTGTTCAAAATACCGTGACTCTTCAAAAGTCAACGTTCTAATTCAGACATGAGTTCCAATGGCAGTGCAAAGGTAAACACAAGCACACTTTTCGTATTCCCCTGCCTTTGACACTGTCTACATCTGCTTAGGGACTCAAAGCCTGCTGGACTGAGTCCACTGGAAGAAACCGTATCTGGATGCTGCGCCAACTCTTCTCTGTCTGTGTCAACACCAGTTTGTAGAACTGGCTAAGAAGACACAAACTTAAAAAAAAAAAACACAGGTGCTGGCACCAGGAGCCTGAGGTTAGGCTGAGCCCCAGTTTACTGCCCAACTAGTCCCTGGGCATCAGGGCTCTCACGTGCTAACAGCTGCCTTGACAGGGATTTGGGGGGCTAGAGACTTTGTAAATACAATGGGCCAAGACACATAGCTCAGAGTTCAGTAAGTGCTCCTTTCCCTCCCCAGTATCATGTCCTATATCATCCACAAAGCAACATTCAAACAAACGCCAGAGCTCCCTCCCATCTGACTGCAGATCTTCCTTATTTGGCTGCTGGGAAATGAGCACTTTCCACAGGATTCTGGTTTAATTATGAATAGTCTCTGGATAAGCATGCATTTAAGTGCTCCTCACTGCTTAAGAAAGAGGCTTTTGAAGCTGGGGTGTAGCTCAGAGGTGGTGGGGTGCTTGTCCAGCATGCACAAGGCCCACGACTTGACGCTCAACACTGCAAAGGAAACAATGAAGCCTCTGGCAGCCCTAAGGAGTGGAAGGAGAGAGCGGCCTTCACAGCTTCACACCACCACGGGAGCCAGGAAGACCCTAGCATGTTCTGGGACCTTAGTCACTTTTTACAAAGAAATTAACTATTGGTAAAAGTACATAATTCAACGTTTCGTTGTTCTACTTTCAGCATCATTATCAAGAGACTTCTCAGGCTCACAATTAAACCAAAATTCTGTGGAAAGTGCTCATTTTCCACCAGCCAAAATCTTTTTGCTCCTTTGTGGCAGGGGACTTAAGGCAAAGTAACTTATGAAGCCCCTGTATTAACAGAGGCATTTTCTCACAGGCTCACAGAACTCTGGGGATGACATCTTTACAGACTACGTTATGGAGCTCAGTGCTCAGAGATTCAAGTCAGCACTGAAGAAAGGAGCCCATCAGACAAAAAGCCACTGGTCCAAGATCTGAGCTAACCCAAACACGAAGACGACGACTTCCCGCCTCACCTTGTGCTGGTTGACACTCCATATTCTTATGATGGAGTCTCTGCCCGCTGTGAAGAGTCTGTTGAGCGCTGGGTCCAGCTGCAGGGCATTGACTCCATTCCGATTGTACTTCTCCACTTCATCTCGAATCACATAGGAAACCTGGTGGACGCCAACAAAAGCCAGGCCACGGTGAGCTGGAGCCTACTGGTGGCTAATTCCAATACCAAACTAACTTCAAGCCAACAGTTTCTGTTTTCATCTTTTCCATGGAGACTAAAGGGCATCACTGACAGCCTCGCTCAGAATAAGCAGGTCTGCTGCTAACAACAACCTGGACCTCCTCGGCCTCCTCTCTGCCTCTATTTGTCTAATCCATTTTCACCAACCTTTCAACCATGTATACTGGAATATAGCCAGTACCCCTGAGGCAGGACAGTCCATGAGGAAATGGAGGAAACATGGGGAGAGGAAGCTACGTCCACCCCTTCTGGTTTGCCTCTTGCTGGCTGACAGACACCAGGAGAAGACCTGCAGTCCCATTCTGAGAAGACTGTGAATTGGCTGGTGCAATGAATGCTCTCTCAGCAAGTCATTCTCCAATGGTGTGTGCAGTGCACATAAATCCCAGGGGTGAGAGAACACCAGAGCAGGCTTTCCCCAAAGCCCACAGAGCAGACGGAACAGCTTCCGCCTCTGGTGCCTCCCTTTCCTGCTTTTCTGGCCCAGAGCTCTCTCTCACTGCTCGAGCCCCATGGTACCGCCCTGCCTCCCTCATTCCTTAGTCCTGCTGAAGAGTGAATACATACACCAGGTGACAAGGCCCTTGCGTGACTGGAAAGGTCTCTTCTCTGCCCTCACACCTGAAGTAGGTGAAGAAGTTTAGATTCGAGGGCGGAGAATCGCCTGGCATGTGCAAGGCGCTGGGTTCTTCCTCAAGCATGATAAAGATAAACCAAGGTGGATGTCTGTGTACAAAGCCTCCAGCACCCACCATTACCACCAACTCCATGCCATCCGTCTCTTTCAAAGATACCTCATTTGTGTTCTCTCCTGGACACCTTACCTTACCCCAGGCCATTCCCTAAGCTTTTAGGACCTTCTCGTATTGTGACATTTCTGGATTCTGTTCTTTGACCACTCACTGGCTTTGCTGTATATTTAGAAAGTCCTTTCAATCTAGAAAGTGTGGTGCCCCCTGCCTGCAGACACCTGGTGTGGACACCAAGTGTGGTGCCCACTGCATGCACCTTGTCTTTTATGCAATCTGTATCATCTTTCTGTTTACTTTTGAAAGGACCTCCTTTACTACTTTATAATACTATTATTTATTTTGTTTTGTCCAGATAGAGTTTCATAGCCCAGGCTTGCCTGGAACTTTTACACAGCTCAGGATGGCCTTGAACTCCCAACCCTCCTGCCTCAGCTTCTCAAGTGCTAGTACTGTAAGTATGTGCCACCACACCCTGCTTCTACCTTTGTATTTTTTCAATAAATTATAGTATGATGAAAAACAGAAATAGTATCTTTAATAATAAATTGTTACATTACCATACACTGGGCTGGCAAAATGGCTAATCAGGTAAAGGTGCTGGTCACAAACCTGGCAACCTGAATCTCATCCTTGAGATCTCTGTCAAGGCAGAAGGGGAGAATGGACTCCACAAAGTTGTCCTCTGACCTCTACATGTGCCAAGGCATGCCATCTCCTCCAGCACAGTATTAATAACAAGTATTTAAAAATTTACTCTATAGACATTCTATGGAGTCATTAAGGGGAGAAGGAGAATTTATACAGTGATAGGTTCTTTTTTTCTTTTTGGTTTTGGTTTGTTTGAATACAGGGTTTCTCTGTGTATGCCTAGTTGTCCTGGAACTTGGATCAGGCTGGCCTCAAACTCAAGAGATTTCTGCCTGCCTCTGCCTCCCAAATGCTGGGATTAAAGGCGTTCACCACCACCTGGGCCAGTTATAGGTTCTTAAGACATTTCACACTAAAATTTTGTTTAAGTCCAGCAGTGACAACCTGCCTTCAAAAATGTGCCCCCATCCCTCTGCAGAAGAGAAGAGAAAATACAAGCCTGGAGCAGAGCCCTAATTCCTACTGTGAGATGTCCTGGACAATAGAAACCCCCCATAGTATTTAGCCATGCACAAATGCTAGTCTTCTGTGTTGGCATCCATTACTGACTGCCAGGGAAGCAAGGCCTCAGTAGGGCATCCTCAGGAGGAGAAGCAAGGCCTCAGTAGGGCATCCTCAGGAGGAGAAGCAAGGCCTCAGCAGGGCATCCTCAGGAGAAGAAGCAAGGCCTCAGCAGGGCATCCTCAGGAGAAGCAAGGCCTCAGTAGGGCATCCTCAGGAGGAGAAGCAAGGCCTCAGTAGGGCATCCTCAGGAGAAGCAAGGCCTCAGTAGGGCATCCTCAGGAGAAGCAAGGCCTCAGTAGGGGCATCCTCAGGAGAAGCAAGGCCTCAGCAGGGCATCCTCAGGAGAAGCAAGGCCTCAGTAGGGCATCCTCAGGAGAAGCAAGGCCTCAGTAGGGCATCCTCAGGAGAAGCAAGGCCTCAGTAGGGGCATCCTCAGGAGAAGCAGCAAGGCCTCAGCAGGGCATCCTCAGGAGGAGGAGCAAGGCCTCAGGAGGAAGCAGCAACAAAAACACCCAAATCAAGACAAGTGGGAACCATCCCAATAAATTCACTGTGGTTGTAAGAAAAAGACCGCGCGTGCGCGCGCGCACACACACACACACACACACACACACACACACACACACACACACAAGATGCAGAAAGACAGGACAAACTAGAACTTAATTATGACTATGTATGCGTTTGTGCATGTGAGTGTACTGCCCACGGAGGTCAGAAGAGGGTGCTGGAAGCTGGAGTACCAGGTGGTTATGGACTGCCTGACACTGGTGCTTGGAACCAAAGTGGAGTCTTCTGCCAGAAGAGTAAGGGCTTAACCACTGAGCCACCTCCCCAGGCCTGAGATCTAATACTCTAAACAACTATTAAGTAATTAGCACCAGCTGCCAGTACAATTTAAGCGTGGAGGATTCTGGGGAGAGCACAGAAGTCCTCTTGGTGTGGTGGTTCTAGGGGAAGAGCTTAACTGGAAGTGACAGGTGGCCAGAGAGACGGCCCGGGCAAACCTTAGCAGGCAAGAGGTTAGTGATCATGCTGCAGCAGCAGCAGCCTCCCTCCGAGTGAAGAGTTCCTTCACTATAACGTCACTGTGACACTGAAGGCAGAGACGAGAAGTCACACCTGACTATTCTCATCTGTTTGAAAAATGAGGCAGGGTACAATGGGAGCTTTGTAAGGCAACAGGAAGACAGACCTTTAGTAAGAAATACGTATTTGCAAGGGCCAATTAAAGTGACTAGGACAGGGGAGAAATAACAGGGCAGCCTCCAGCACCATGCCACACCGTGAGCACTGTCTGACTCATCTCTCCAGCAGTTATGTGGGAGACCTTCCATCATCTGCCTCAGCACCTAAAACCTAAATATCCTTGGGGTCACTGACAGTTCCTGCAGAATCCACCAGAGAAGTCGCTTTTCTTTTTTTTGGGGGGTTTTCCAAGACAGGGTTTCTCTGTGTAGCTTTGCGACTTTCCTTGAACTCACTCTGTAGCCCAGGCTGGCCTTGAACTCACAGAGATCCACCACTGCCCGGCTTCGGCTGACTTTTAAGAAGTATTTTAGGCTTGGAAAAATGGCTCAGTGAGTAAGTGGCTTTGCTTGCCATGCAAGCCTAAGAATGAGGCGGAATACCCAGAAACCATGCAACATCAGGCTGAATAGCACACATCTAGAATTCTAGTGCTTATATAGTACCACGGAAGGTGGAGACAGGAGAGGGCCAGGACGCTCACGGGCAGCTAGACAGCACACACACTGGTGAACAACTGTCTCAAACAAGGTGGAAAGTGAGTAAGGATACCAGAGGTCATTCTGATCTTACACACGTGCTATGGCACACCTGTGTCTACATTCACATACATGGAGACATTTTTATATTCCCCTCCCACCTCAGGACACATTCTAGTCTGCCTTCTTTTATATTTTTGGTTGTGAGCCTAGCCTTTAACTGAGCCATCTCTCCAGCCCTCTGCCTTCTTTTAAACCAAGGACAAATTCAGCCTAAACTAGTTTCTGTGAACTAGGCTGGTTGGAGTACAGTCATCCCTGTTCATATACAGACTCTCCATGGCTGGCTTTGAGATGTAAGGGCAGAGCCAATGCGTATGGAGCAGAGCTAAATGGTAACAACACAGCAAAGCCCAAGATCCAAAAACATTTCCCACTTGTACTCACATGACATCTGGACTTGTTGAGCACTGTATGTGGGCCCTTCTCCACTGGCTATTTAACAACATTACAATCCCAATGCCTGTCTGTGATTTGACTTTGGAATTCTAGGTTACTGTCTTCTCATCCAAGACACAGTCAAAAAGCAAAATATATTCATTTCCCCAAAATGGAAGGTCTTACTTTTTATAATTTATAAGCATAAACATAAAAATACATGTAAAGTGATTGAAAATAGTCAAGCGGTGATGCCTGTAATCTTAGCACTCAGGAGGCTGAAACAGGAAGATCACCAGCTGGAGGCTAGTCAGGACTACACGGTTGGGACCTTGCCTCAAAAACAAAAACAAAAACAAAAACAAAAACAAAACAAAACAAAAAAAAAAAAACCAACTGACCAACCAAAAAAACCCCTGAAAACACAGTAGCAAATAGCAACAACAAAAATACCAAAGCATATACAGGGCATATTAAAAAAAAGGTTTATATTATTTCATGTATATGTGCCCGAGTGTACATAAGTGCACCATGTGTGCTGAAGAGGCCAGAACAGGGGATCAGATCCCTGAAGCTGGAGCTACAGATGGTTGTGAGCCATCATGTGGATGTTGGGAATTAAATCCAGGTCCTCTACAAGAATGCCAGTGCTCTTAACTGGGGAGCCATCTGTCCAGCCCCAGAGGTGCCTATCTTTACAGTAAATGTACCCCATGTCCTATTTTACCCAGACCACATAATACCACCCCAGGGAGCAGCATCCATACCTTCCAGGTTGTTTGTTTGAGACAGGGATTCTCTGTGTAGCCCTGGCTGTCCTGGAACTCACTCTGTAGACCAGGCTGGAGATCTGCCTGTCTTCTGCGTGGTGGGATTCAAGGCATGCGCCACCATGTACACACACCTTCCAGAAAAGCCACTATCTTTCTTTATGGAAACGGGAATATATTGTACTGACCTGCTGCTCTTATTTCTGGATACCTTCTGTTTCAATTATATGGACCTAGCATATCAAGTGTGAGTGTGAGTGTGTGTGTGTGAATGTGCATGGAGGACCGAGAGAGGTCAAGTGTTAGTGCTTTCTGTTTTGTTAACTCTCCATTTTATTTTTATCTGAGGCATGCTGTGGGATGTCTTTCTGTATGCTGTGAATATGTACAGCTCCCATTGGATAATAAATAAAGCTGCTTTGGCCTATGGCAAGAAAGCTTACAGCCAGACGGGAAATCCAAGCAGAGATAGAGAAGGGTGGAGTCGGGAGAGATGCCAGCCTCGGCTAAAGGAATAACAACACACCAGCAGACAAGTAATGCCACGACTACATGGCAATACACAGATGAATAGGAATAGGTTAATTTAAGATGAAAGAGCTAGCTAGCCAGAAGCTGAAGCCATACGCCATACAGTTTAAAATTAATATAAACCTCTGAGTGATTATTTTAAAAATGGCTGTGGGACCTTGGGGCCAGGCGGGACCAAGAAACATCCAGCTACAGAGGCATGGTCTCTCACAAATTCTGGAGTTTATCAATTCCTCAAGACTAGATGGCCAGCAAGCTCCAGTGTTCTTCCTGTTCCTGCCTTCTCCATACTAAGATTTTGGCACATGCCACCACACCTGGCTTTTTATGTGGGTGGGTACTGATGATCTGCACACAGATCCTCATGCGGCATGCATTTTACCAACTACACAATCTTCTCAGCCTCTGCTTTTTGATAATTGCAAAGTAACCCACTACATGAAATATATCATATTTTGTTTCACAACTACACACATTGAGATTTCCAAAGATGGATATTGTTTCCCACAATAACAATATTCCTAAAACAAATACTCAGATAAGTAGAGACAGATTACAGACATATATGTCTCACAACGTAGCCCTAGGTGACCTAGAATGCGGTATGTAGATCAGGGATGCCTCTGCTTCCTTGGGGATTAAGGGAGTGTGCCACCACCAGGAAAGGGCAGAACACATTTTTTAAAGAAAGGCACTGTGGACTAAAGGAGATGCTTTTAGGTTCTGGCATAGCCAGACACAAAGCTGTAAATGCCATGGCGTCACATATGTCAGGCGGCAAACTGGGAAAGCACAGGCATGGCTCTCAATCAGTGTTAGTTATGCCCTTAAAGGAAACTGAAGGCATCAGTTGACTTGACTTGGATGCCTTCCTTAAACTTAAAGGAAACTGAAGAGTCTCCAGTTGTCACAACTGGAGAGGTACAATGATATCTAGTGGGTGGAAGTCAGGGGAGCCTGAACAACTAAAGAACAGGATCCTCACCTCCTTCAGGGAAGACTGAGCTACCCTAAAGTGTGAAGAGTGACCAGACTGAGAAGTCCTAGTACAGGGTGACACAGGACAACGCATACAGTTGCTGTCTTGAGATAATAGAGGAAAACCAGAAAAAAAAATTATAGCTTTGTACTATTTGTGGGTTCTTGCAACGAGCATGCATGCACCCATCTCTGCACAATGAGGTGAAATCAGTCTGTCGCTTCTAGCACTGCTTCTGTACCTACCGGACAACACTAACTTTCTCTAGTGACGCAGGCTAGCGTCACTCTTGATAGGAAACAGTGTCTAGGTACAGTGCTTGTTGCTGAACACCAACTCTAGCTTTACTCTCTGACCTGTTAAGAGTGGAATTACCTCCTCCCTCTGTGCACCGGCCTCCATCCAGCCCATTTAAACTGTTTTTGCACCTGCCGGGGTTCCTTCTCACCCTCACTCCCCTCCATCACTATCACCTTATATTGTCCTAACTTTTTTGTTTTTTTAAGATGCTAGGGACTGAACTCAAGGGCCTTGTGCGAGGTAGGTAAGTGCTCTACACTGAGGAATATTCACAACTTTGTCTTGTAAATGTTTTACAGCATGTATATATGTAGGATGTTGGTGCCTCAAAGCACCTTTGGAGGTCAGAGGATAATATAGAGTTAGTTCTCACATTCTACCATGGGTCCCAGGAATCAAATTCAAGTCTTCAGGCTTGGCGGCAAACATCTTTACCCTCCAAGCCATCTCGACAGCCCTTGTCTTTTAAACCTTTGTCCCCAAACTGAAAGAGCTGCTAATCCTTACTCTATTAAGAACCACCATCCTAGTGTGTAGAACATGACTAAGTTACAACTTCATTGGAAACGGCATTCTCACCACCTGGCCTGGAAGCTGGGGTTACTTCAATCCCATCACGAATGCCCTTTAAAAGAAAAACAACACCTATTCAGGGAAAGCTAAGGGACTTTAGATTCTTGTAATCTCACTTATTCTTTAAATTTTTTGTTGTGTGTGTGCACCTGTGTGTTGGGTGTGTACAACACATGCAGACACATGTATGTATATGAGTGTGGAGGTTGGAGCTTGACTTGGATGCCTTCCTTGACTGCTCACTCTCCACCTCTCTCTTCACTGGACCTGGAGCTTCCTGATCAGAAGAGTAGCAAGTCATCAAGCTTCAGGGACCCACCAGTTTCTGCTTACCTAGACTTGAGATCACAAGTGCCAACCAACACGCCAGGCTTCTTTTTAATTGAAGGAATAGAAATTTTAAAATGGGGACAGAATTTAGATCATGTTTGTGCTCCAGGCCCTTTACCAGACTGAGCCATCTCCCCAGTACAATTTTAATCATTTTAACAACTATCTCGAGAGTACACAGGAACACTGGTCAGTGAGATCAGTAAATATAAAGAGGACACTTATTCAGATAATTTCACAGCTTTGTAACCTTATGCTGGGGTTACTGTCCTCTGGTCTTCACTTCTGAACACAAAGGTCAATCTGTGGAGTGTTAGTGACTGCTAAACCCTTTCAATGTCTTCCCCTCTTTGGGGCCAATCTATGCACTCAGTACATGTCTAATGATTCAATGCACCTTTCCAAGCTAAATACAATATACCTGCAGGCAAACACCTGTAACAGGGCTTTAAAAGAAATCCTCCCATCCTCTAAGATAAAAAGTAGCAGATAACATTTTTTTGATCCAGGGTCTCCTGTAGCTCAGACTGACCTTAAACTTGTTAGGTACTGGAGAATGACCTTGCATTTCAGATCCTCTTGCCTTCAACCTCCCCCGCCCTCGCCCATGCCCATGCTAGGTACTAGGAGTACAGGCAGGTACCACCAGGCCTGGTTCTATGAGGTGCAGGGGGCGCTGACCTTGCTCAGGACAGGAAGCAAAGCCTAACGAGCTCCATCTCCAACCCAAGAGGCAGCAAGCAGAACTCAAACGGACACCAAACCAAAGTGATTTGGGGCAACCCAAAGGACCCACAGTGTGGGTTAACTAACTCATCGCCCGCTACTCCGACGCTACGGAGACAAGGACTAAGGAGTAAGACTGGAAGACGCACAGTGAGCATGGTGGAGGGGAACTCATTTCCTCCAGCGCAGGGTTCCCACGTGCGGCCCGGCCCCACCACGCCCCCGCAAGGCCCCTCGCTCCCGGGGCTCACCCACCCGCGGGCGCCGCGTGGCCTCCGCCGCCGGGTGGCGGCCGCTCCGGAGGAAGGCGGCCGAGAGCAGAGGCAGGTGAGCGGGCAGTAGGCCCATGGCGCCGCCGCAGGCCCGGTGCCCCGGGACGGCGGTTCCCCCGGACGGCGGTTCCCCGCGACCGCTCGAGAGGCCCGCGCGCCCCGTCCGCCTGCCGCCGCCTCAGGCCGTTGGCGCCGCGGCCCCACCCCTCGCGCCGCTGCGCCCCGCCCCGCCATCCTCCGGCCGTCGAACCCCGCCGGTCAAGGCCCGAGGCATCCACCCGCCCGCGGGGGAACCAGACCCGACGGCAGCGCCGCCAGGGCGGCCGAGCCGGGCCGCCATACCTGCACTTTCCTCCGCCCGGCTGTGTTCTGCCGGTGATGGGCCGCCATCTTGCATGTTGACACTCCGACGTCACTTCCGGGAGAGGCTCGGCGCCGGCGGATGTCCCGCCCTGTTGCCTTGGTTGGGCAGAAGGCAGGTAGGGCGTGGGCTTTGCCTGCCGCTTGCAAGGGAAAGCGCCGAAGGAGAAAAAGCCAAGTGCGGAAGGTAACGCTGATGGAGGCAGAGCCGCCCCAGACGCCAGCATGCAGAAGGGAGGCCCACCCCAGCTTTATTATGTATAGATTTTTAAATTTAAAGTTGGTTGTGCATCTGTGTTTGGCCTGAATGTATGTACACTATGTGTGTGCAGTCCCCACGGAGGTCAGAAGAGGGCGTCGGATCCCGGGGACCCGGAGTTGCAGTGTTTGTAAGCCATCTTGTGAGTTGAACTCAAGTCCTCTTCAAGAGCAGCCAGTGCTCCTAACCTTTGAGACATGTCTCCAACTTCATATTTGTAGCTTTTAAATAAAAAAAACAAAAAACAAAAAACTGTTCTGTTGTTGCTGTTGTTTATTTTTTGAGGCATGGTCTTGCTGTGTAATCCTGGCTGGCCTAGAATGTGCTATGTGGACCAGGCTGACCTCAAACTCATTCGGAGGTCAGAAGACAATTTGGGGGAGTCAGTTCTCTCCTTACACTATGTGGATCTTGCGGGTCTAACTCAGGCTTGGCAGCAGGCACCTTTACCCAGTGAGCTATATGGTACCAGCCCCCTCAGGATTTTGCCCGACTCTCAAGTGCTAGAATTACAGACTTGGGCCACTGTGGCTGTTAATATGGATCTTAGGAAGTTAAGCAACAAAATGTTAGCATTGACCCTGGTATATTGATTGAAGACAATCATTTTAAATGATCACCTTGGCCAGGAAACATGACCAAAGTATTATAACCCTATGGAAACCCACTACCTTTGTAAGCTAATTTAAAAAATACAAAGAGTCTGGAGAGATGGCTGAGAAATTAAGAGTACCTGCTGTTCTTGCAGAAGACCTGGGTTTGATTCAAAGCATCCACATAAGAGCTCATGAATGGCTGTAACTCCAATTCCAAAGGCCCTCTTCTGGCCTTCACAGGTACTGCATCCAAATAGCATACCCACACATGCAGGCAAAAAACACTCATACACATAAAATAGAAGAAGTAAATCTTAAAAAGAAAATACATATATAAAAAGAGAATTTTGAATATATATACCCTGCATGGATGGACAATTATTCTCCCAGAAGACATGGGTTATTAAATGCAAATCTCAATGCCAGGCATGGGATAGCTTCCTATGACTTATTGTTGGGGAAGCCCTAGAGACCCCCAAAACAATACAGGCTATTGCTGTTTGTGGAATATTCTTTTACACTGTGCGAATATATGTCGCTGTGATTGGTTTAATAAAGAAACTGTCTGGCCAATAGATGGATAGGCTAAGGTTAAGGGAGAGCTAAACAGAGAATGCTGGGAAGAAGAAGGCTGGAGTCAGGGAGATGTCAGCAGATACAGAGGAAGCAGGATGTGTAGAAAATGAGGTAACAAGCCGTGAGCTATGTGGCAAAGCATAGATAAGAAATATGGGTTAACTGGTCTATACATTGACTCCCAGACAAGCCAGGGACACCCTATCTCAAAAAGCAGAAAATCAACAACAAATATTTTACTGTTTAAAATAACCTTGGACTTTTAAATTATAACCTGTTTTTATGTTCAGGCTATCTGTGTATTATTTCTCCTGCAGTTGTACATAAAATGTTTTTACATTAAAAAAAGACAAATACTATAGAATTATATTACATGAAATATATAGAATATACAAATTCATAGAGATAGAAAGATTAGATGTTATTTCAAGATAGAGAAGAAAGGAATATACAGCAATGATTTCCTAAGTACAGAATCTCTGTTTTGTGTGATGGAAAACCCCCACAAATGGACAGTAATATCAGGACATAATATCATGAATGTAATAAATCAATACAATTAATGTAATTAATGAATATCATAAATATAATTATTGAATGAATACTGCAAATGTAATCAATGAGTACCACAAACATAATTAAAATTATGAGTATAATTAATGAATATGGTGTAATTAAAAAATAAATTTTTTAAAAAAGCAAAAAAAAGAAATATGGGTTAATTTAAATGTAAGAGTTAGGTAGTAACAAGCCTGAGCTATTGGCTGAGCATTTGTAATTAGTATTAAACCTCTGTGTGGTTACTTGGGAGTGGCTTGCAGGGCAGAAACTTCTACCTACAGCTGTTGTTCTTGGTTGCCCACCAAAAGTAAGCAGTAAGACACTATTGCTGAAGACGCTGTACACTTTGGTAGCTGGACATTGAGACATAGGGAGAACTGACCTGAAAACCTCCTCCCGATGACTACCGTTCATAGTGGCGGAAGGTGCTATGCAGACTGCTAAGGAAGAAAAAGCATCCATGATACAGATCCCTGCAGACAACCCTACCAGGCAAGATGTGTCTACTGGTGTAGTGGGGCATGACAGGTATGAAGGCAACCAACTACTTTGGGATTCAGGCCTGGTCCTGTAAATCCCATGGCTCAGGAGGTCATGGCCCTAGAGAGGAACCTGCTATTGTTGTTTTGCTAAACTACATGTCAGACTTCTTTCTAGATGTTTATGTTTATGGCCATAAATTAGTACTGTCCTTAGCCATGGCCAGAGGCGCCTCTTTTTGTAGTGAACAGCAGTTAATGCAGAGACTCAAAGTGCTGAGCATAAGTGATTGTTAAGTGCTCAGCCCTAAAGAGACATCTACATCACCTCTACCACCCCACCCCCCACCCTGCGGCTCAGGGAACAGCTTTGAAAAAGGGTGGAAAGAACGGAAGAGTTGGAGAACAGTGTGGAGACTTTGAAATTCTGTCTTTTGGATACGACATGGCCACTGCACCATGAACTCACTGTAGCTACAGTTATCTGCACAAGATCCGTCAACATCCCAACAGGCAGCACTAAATGAACTTGGCTGGCTACTAACACACAAAAGGAGAGGACATGGAGGTGAGAAGAGGTACTAAGGGTACTTAGAGGAATTGGGGAAGGACATTGGGGACTGGGGGGAGTGGGAGGGAGGAGATGGGGTTCCTTGGGGGAATGGAAGAGGTGAGTTGGTGGTGCATATGATCAAGGTATATTGTTTACACATATGAAATTGTCTAAGGGTAAATAAAAGATACTATTAAAATGGTCATATAGTCTTTAGCATAAGCTTGACATGTAGTAAGTGTGCAATAAAAATTACCACCTCTCAAAATGAAATAGGGCTGGTGATGTAGCTCAGTGGGAAAATGGTTGAGTATGCCTGAGGCCTGGGTTCCAACCCTAGTATCATAATAAATAAACACAGAACAAGATAAAAAACAAAACCATGCAGAACCTTGGTTTACAGCAACCACTTTCTATGAGTGGTTTATATATTATTTGGGTATTTAAAAATGGTGTGGTGTGGAGCTGGAGAGATGGCTCAGAGGTTAAGAGCACTGGCTGCTCTTCCAGAGGACCTGGGTTCAGTTCCTAGCACCCACATGGCAACTCACAACTGTCTATAACTTCAGTCATAGGGGATCCAACACCCTCTTCTGGTCTTCTCAGCCACGGCACATATGTGGTTCACAGACAAAGTATACAGGCAGGCAAAATACCTATACACATAAAAAAGGAAAAACAAATTAAAAAATGCTGTGGTGTTTGAATGAGAAATGTCCCCCATAGCCTCGGGTATTTGAGTTGGTAGTACTATTAGGGAGGTGATGTGGCCTTGCCGAAGGCTGTACATCCCTGGGGGCGGGCTTTCACAGTTCATAGTCTCACCCCATTTCTAGTCGCTCTCTGCTCCCTGATGTGATTGCTCTTTCCTCCAGGCCTGTCACTTGTTACCATGCCTTCCCTGCCATGATGCCATCTTATTCCTCTGGAACCACAAACCAAAGTAAATTCTTCCCTAAGTTGCTTTTGGTCATATTGTTTCATCACAACAGAAAAGTGACTAATACTGATGGATTTTTAAAAAAGAAGGACTCATTTAGTCAAATTGCTTACTAGAGGCCCATCCTGGCTATTAGATTCATAGAGAAACCAAAAAACTGTATGAGTTCCTTATGACATGGTCTTCCAGTAAGAAGTAAGGTACAATGAAGTATGACAGGCTGTAAGATTCCCACTAAAGAGCAACATACAGGCCAAGCAAGATGGTAAAAGCAATTTCAGTAGTGTAGTATCAACCCAAACTTGAGACGCCAGAGTTTGTGAAATGAAATTCACACCCACTACAATTTTTTTTTTAACTTGCATTTTTGGAAGCTTCAGCATTTCAACTTCTGTTCAAAAACTTACACAACATAAAAGACACATTTGTGATACTGTCTTAATTTAACTTACTTAGTGAATGCACATGTGTATATGGGTGTCCAAGAATTCCAGTAGAAGACACCTGTCTTACTCAAGTGTTTTATCATTGTGAAGAGACACCATGACCAAGGCAAGTCTTATAAGAGGAAGTATTTTATTGGGGCTTGCTTAAAGTTTCAGAGGTTTAGTCCATGGTGGGGAACATGGAGGCACACAGGCAGACATGATGCTGGAGAAGGAGCTGAGAGTTCTATATCCAGATCTGCAGGCAGCAGGAAGAGAGAGCCACTGGACCTGGCTTGAGCATTTGAAACTCCAAAGCCCACCCCCAGTGACACACTTCCTCTGACAAGGTCACACCTACTAATTCTTCCCAAATAGTGTCATTCATAACTAACTAAGTATTCAAATATATGAGTCTGTGGGGACCATTCTTATTTAAACCACCACAGCACCAGGTCCCCTGGAGCTGGAGTTACAGGCAGTTAGTTGTGAGCTGCCTGGCATGGGTGCTGGGAACTGAACTCTGGTTCTCTGCAAGAACAGCAAAAGCTATTAATCCCTGACCCATCTCTCCATCCTTATGATACATCTTTTAGATTGTTTCTATTTTGCACACTTGGTAAATATAGTGCCCCATCCCCTGCAATCTCTGTGTTCTCCCACAGAAAGTCTAAGGAGATTCTGGAGATGTTTACGGTAAAAATTGTTTGATATTTTCATCTTGTCAGAGAGACCTGCTTTAAATGCTGTCTTGAAATTTCCCTTCCAAGTGAAAAGAAGCCACAGTGTTCAGTAGTTAGTTTATTTCTGAACAATAATGCCGAGAAGAATGCAGCCTCCTTTACCTTGGGGTTGGTGTCGCTCTTTATGTGGTAGTATTAATAGAACAAACCATTTCCCAGTCTAGAACTGCTCAGTCCAGCTCTCCCACTGGAGGGCAGTAGAGAGCCGTCCATGCTGCCCCTGATTTGGAAGTCACTGGCTATGACAGACTTTGGAATGACTGATATTTATTCCCCCTAGATGAAAAGTCACAATCAAAGTACTTCTGCAAGAAATGGATTTTCTTCCTTAAAAAATGCCATAATTTATTATGAAGACAAGCTAAATAAAAATAAAGCACAATTTGGGTGTTTGTAAGGTCAGTGGGTCCCTTATCTATGGATTTAATCCCCTCAGAGGAACAGTGTTTGAAAAAGATGACACCTTGGCCAAACACGTACAGCTTCCTTTCTACCGTTATTCTTTCAATCAAGCAGTTTTACATAGCAGTTACACTGGACTCCCAGAGATGGTTTAGAGTGTACAGGAGCTTGTGCAGGTATTCCATGGAGATTCCACAATGAAAATTTTATATAAGAGCCTTGAGCATCCCAGAATTTTGGTACATAAGGGAGCCTTGAAACTAGTCACCATGCCTACAAGGAGTGACTTGATAATTTACCAACTGGACAAAATAAAACAATGTAATAACCGTGCCACGAACGTCTTTTTGGCGTGTGGTTTTTATGAAGGACTTGAATGGGCTGAGGCTCTCAAGAATGTAGTGGGTGCAAATTCTACCCACAGACTTGAATGTGTCCAAGTAGATGCCATGTCAGGTTAATTCTGGGCTGTCAAGATGGCTCAGCAGGTAAAGGTGCCTGTTGTCAAGGCTGATGGCCTGAGCTCAGTCTCTGGAGCCCACATAATGAAGGAGAGAAGTAATTCCTACAAGCTGTCCTCTGACCTCCACACGTGTGCTGTGTCTGCCCAAACATCCAGATACATTTACAAAATCAAACTAAGTATACTTTTGGGCTCCCACGTGATCAAAACGATGAGGAATTCCCATCAGTCAATACACCTGTAGCTACAGCAATTATCATAAGGCCACATGCCAATTTCAGGATCGTACTGGGGAGGGGACATCAAAAATCCTGAAATCACAGTGTTTAGAACCCAGTGTCTCAGAAATACGGTCCCTTGGAAGTGACAGACCAGTGGCTTTTTCTTGAATCTGGAGTGGGCCATTATCGGCACTGGGAATCTAGAGCCCCTGAGCTAGCCCTAAGAGCATCATCATCAGCCTGGATGCTTTCTGTGATGCTCATGGTTTTCATTTCCTGCAGAACCTCTCCGAGCCCACTAACTCCTCCCCTGGCCTCTACAGGGAGTTGAGCTGTTTCCTGATTCCCTACCCCAGCTAACATCCTAATGTAATGTCTTCAGTGGTCTTGGCATTCATTAAAGTCCAGATGAGAACTGATCCTTGGGAGAGCCAGCGTAAACTGTCCCTGAGACCAGCAAGCTCTGTGGATTGACAACCATCAGTGGAAGCTGAGGAAGGAAGGAAAATTACAAGCAGAGCTGAGACATTCTAATTTCTCAATAAATCATCCTTCCACTGAAGCCGGAGTCGAACACTGTTCTGTTCCCTGTAATCTCCCAGCACAAACCACAGGCATTCTTTATGCCTCTAAGCACTTTCAAACTGCATTCAAAATCAGGCCCACAAGTCTGGAAATCTCTCTTCACTAATTTGTTGTACATGAATGCCCGGAGAAGCCTTTGAATGGTAAATGCAGTGGGAGGGGCAGTTTCCATGGCAACAGTCCAATGCATCCTTTTTTCTCCTGCTAGCCAATTAGGTCTTCATTGCTAAACTGCTGTGAATGAGAAGGTGAGGTCTGGGTCCTTGTGCAAGGAGGAGGGGTTGTAAGAGGTCAAGTTCTAGGGCCCTGGAGCTGCGTCCTGAACCCACTGAGCCATGCTTTGGCCTCCTCTGGTTGCCCTGGACCACTCGGGTAAAATATATTCGCAACACCCACGACAAAGAAACAGTTTTCTTAAATAATACAAAGAATGATTGTGAACTAACACAGGATATACCAAAACACAATAGGGGAAAAAATGAGCAAAGGGCACGAACAGGAACCTTACAGGAAAAGAAAAGAAATGGTTGAATTTGTATGGCAATGTCCTTAATCTCATTCATAATGAAGAAAATATGTGTTTAAGGGAACACCACTTTCCTCCTACAGCTCAGAAGAGATCTGAAAGTTTAATGAGACGCTGTGTTCAGGTGATGTGGGAAAGCCATCGTTTATACACTCAGAGTGTGAGGGTAAATCAATATAATCACCCAGGAAAGTGACTTAGCAATTTTTCTAGCAATTCATCCACCTGCTGTATGTACAGTTAATACAGGGAAAGCATTGTTGGAGAAAATGATGGGGACAGATTAAAGGGATGATTGATAGGACCGTAAAGATGCAGAAAGCCAGTGCTCCTGTCACACAGATGGTTAGTGAGGCTGAGGGGTGGGATGGGATGGACTGTCTTCTATCTCACTTTAACCTGACGCAGAAGTAGGATTAAATACCTGACCGGACCTGGGGGTGGTGGTATATGCCTTTAATCTCAGCAGTTGGGAGGAAGCAGGCAGAGGTCTGTGAGTTTGAGGCCAGCATTGTCTACATACAGAGCTCTGGGACAGCCAGGGCTACTCGGAGAGACCCTGTCTCAAAACCAAAGCCCCCAAATCTGAGAAAAGCAACCGGAGGATGGAAGGGTTTATTTGGCTTCTCAGTCTGAGGGAGACAGTCCATCCTGGCATACGTTGGTGCAGAACCTGAGGGTACAGGCCATCACACTGGCTCTACAGTCAGGATACACCTGGCTTTCTCCTCTCTGTTGTTCAGGACCCAAGCCCACATTTGGGGGGGTCTTTCCCCCCAAGTTAACCAAGGTGGACCATCCCTCACAGACATGCCTAGCCATCCATCTTTTAATGATTCTAGACCCTGTCAGATTGACAGTGTCACACTCAGATTGAGATGCAATCTCCAGTCAGTATAAAGCAGATCCCATGTGCAGATTAAGGAAGAAAATTCTCCTGAGAACTGATTCTAGATCATTCAGTAGGCTCAACAGTGTCAGGGGATGGGGAGAAAGATGAAGGATTTCTTAAAAAACAATCTGTGCTCTTCTCCTATCTCTTCTCCCCCAGGAATCCATGACCTCTGACTCCAAACATAATAAGGTAGGTCTTCGGCAAGACCATCTTGAGCTTGGTAAGTGAACAGTTTCGTGGATTTCAATTCCAGAGGGTGAGAGGTGAGCGAGCCAACACAGCAACCGGTTTGGTGAAACGATGAGAGATGCTGGGAACAGACCGTGTGCCACAGTTTTGGAGTAAGGGTTTGGTGCACTGTCTGGTTTTCTGTCGACTTGACGCAAGCTAGAGTCACCAGAGAGGAGGGAGCCTCCGTTGAGAAAATGTCTCCGTAAGATCTGGCTGTAGGGCATTTTCTTAATTAGTGATTAACAGGGAAGGGCCCAGCCCATTGTGGGTGGGGCCATCCTGAGCTCGTGGTCCTGGGTTCTCTAAGGAAGCAGGCTGAGCAAGCCATGGGGAACAAACCAGTAAGCAGAACCCTTCCACGGCCTCTGCATCAGCTCCTGCCTCCAGGTTCCAGCTCTGTAGAGTTCCTGTCCTGATTGCCTTCAGTGATGGGTTACGATGTGGAAGTGTGAGCCCAATAAACCCTTTACTCCCTAACCTGCCTACAATTGTAACACTTGGCAGGTAGAGGCAGGGGGATCAGGAGTTTAAGGTCATCCTTGACTACAGTGTGAATTCAAGGGCAGCCTGGTGTGGCAGGGTCCTGTGCTGTTGTTCCCTTTGGGGGAGGGGGCCAAGTAGGCGCAGAGTCAAACCATACAGACTCTGGAAGAATGTCGAAACCTCAAGCTCAGTTTATTCAGGAAGAGGCAAGCCTTATATACCCTCCACCCCACCCTGGGCGGGGAAGGTCTGATGAATATGCATCAGCTGGTGTGACATGGCTGCCTCTCATTGGTTCAGGTCATCTCCAGATCATGTTGCTAAGCCCATTAGACAGACCCAGGTTGGCTCTCAGAAAGTATCTTTTTTACTTGCTTGGGCTGGCTGGCCCTCAAGCCTGTTAGGGATGAGTCATCCCACAGCCTGGGACCCGGTGACCCTTTTTCAAAAGAAAGGCAAATGAACACACTGAAAAGCCAGACCCAAAAGGAATGAATGCTTTCCAAGTAACTTATTGGTATTCCAGAGCAAAGCCCAGGAATTTGGGAACACAGAAATATCCACTAATGTGCACCAAAGTAAATTCCACAGTTTCTGCCTTCCTATATGAAGTTGCCAGGCAAATAAGAGGCAAGAAAATATGACCCATATTTTCAATGGTATAAATTATTCAGTTGAAACCACCCAGACTGGACACAAATATTATAATTAAACAGATGCTAAAATAGTTATTAAAACTGAACACATATGTTGGGAAAACTAAGTACAGATGAGGAATATGCAAAAAGGATCGAAGAGAACTACAGTGTGAACAAACCGGAAGAAGGGAAACCTCGGACAATAGACCAGGCTTTCCTTTTGGGCACCAACCAGCCCCCAAATCAGGACACGGAGTCTTATTATTAGTCATAACCGCTCAGCCTGGCTTAGGCTCATTTCTGGCTAGCTCTTTTAATTGAAATTAACCTTTTTCTCTGCCGTTTGCCTCAGGGCTTTTTACCTTTCTTCTGTCTGTCTGTCTTACTGTCACCACCTCTCTGTGTCTCTCTGTCTGGTGGCTGCCTGGCTTCTTGCCCCGGGGAATGTCCCTCTCTTTCTCCCTCGTTCTCTCCTCCTCCCGAGCCTAAATTTCTCCTCCTATTTATTCTCTCTGCTCACCAGCTTCATTTATCCCTCTCCTGCCTAGCCATTGGCTGTTCAGCTCTTTATTAGACCAATCAGGTGCCTTAGGCAGGCAAGGTGAAACAGATGCAACACATCTTTACATAGTTAAACATTCATTCTTACATCGTTAAACAAGTGCAGCATAAACAAATGTAACACATCTTTGCCTGGCTAAACAAATATTCCACAACAGGACAGCACAGCAGGAGCTCCCAAGGGAAGGGAAGAGTGGAAGAGACGTAAGAAAACATTTGAAGGGCCTGGAGAGATGGCCCAGCAGCTAGACACTTGGCTGCTCTTGCAGAGGACCTCAATTCAGTTCCCAGTACCCACTTAGGGCGGGTCACAACCACCTGTAACTCCAGAGGATCCAAGACCCTCTTCCAGCCTCCACAGACACTACACTCACAGGGACATACCCACACCTCCCCTGAACATATACATGATTAAAAATACATAAATCTTTTAAAAAAGTTGAAGATGTGATGCTGAGGCAGGAGGATGGCAAGTTCCAGGCCAACCTGGGGTATGTAGTAAGACCCTATGTGAAAAAGCTAAAGAAATCATGAGTGAACATTTCACAAATTTGGTGGAAACTAGTACTTTGCACATTCAAGATCCTCCAGAAATAGCTGTGTGCACATGCACACACACACACACACACACACACACACACACACACACAAAAAAAAAAAAAAAAACCAAACCATATGGAGGCATACCATAATTTCTTAAAAAGGAGTGATAAAACCGGGCAGTGGTGGCACACACCTTTGATCCCAACACATGGGAGGCACAGGCAGGAGGATCTCTGTGAGTTTGAGGCCAGCCTGGTCTACAAACTGAGTTCCAGAATAGCCAGGGCTACACAGAGAAATTTTGTCTCAAAAAACAAAACAAAACAAAACTTAAAAAAAAAAAACAGTGATAAAGAGAAAAACCTTAAAAGCAGCTTTAAATTTCAGGTATTTTGTTTTTAAAAATGATTTTCTGTGCATGGGTAGTGTGTGTGTGTGTGTGTGTGTGTGTGTGTGTGTGTGTGTAGGTGTACACTTGCCATCTCATGCATGTGGAGGTTGGAGAACACCCTTGGATGTTGTTCCTCCCCTTCCCCTGTTCACTGCTGCCCACCCTGCACTATGCTGGCTTCCAGGAGTTCTACCTCGGTCCCCCACCTTAATGTAGGAGTTCAGGTGCCTGCTGCGGCCCCCAGCTTTCAAATACATTGTTGGAAATAATTTAAATGACAAGATTGTTGTCTTGGGGTGGCATAAAAGTATTGTACATGGGGTGACTCAGCATTTATTAGAGTTCTGGAGGCTGCCTAGATCAAAATCAAGGCTGGCCTCCTGCCCAGAGGGGCAAGGCTAAACTTGGGAATGACCGGCTGCCGTTGTTTCTGCTCCCTGTGTGATCTGCTGCCTGGAGATGAGACAGATGGCGGACTTCTAGGATGGTAACCTGTACTGTGATGGTTAGTACTGAGTGTTCCTGTGATGGGATCTGGACTCACCCAGGAGACACATCTTGGTGTATGTCTTCAAGGAAGTTTCTAGACTGGCTTTACTGAGGTAGAAAGAGCCACCCTAAATGTGTGCAGAATGAACAAAAACGAGAGGCTGAGCAAGCACCAGTGTTCACCTCTCCGCTTCTTGACAATTTTGCGTGGTGACCAGCCACCTACTGTGCCTTCCCAGCCTCAGTGACTGTACCCCCAAACCGTGAGCCCAAATAAATGACTTTTCTGTATCCCCAAACCGTGAGCCCAAATAAACCCCTTTTCTTAGGTCGCTTTGGCCAGGTGTTTCCTCCCAGCGAGGAGAAAAGCAGCTGGCACAGCTCCTCAGATGGTGGCCTTCTGAATAAAGCAAGACTCACACAGGGAATTCCTCCTCAGATCTGGAGTCTGAGGAGCACCTGCTTCCAAGTCTACAGATCTCACTGTGTCATCACTCAAGGAGGATGGCAGGGAGAGAACAACAAGCTCTCCTGTGCTCCTATTTAATTAATTTAACACACGCAGAGGTTGTAGTTGTCTTCCCAAGATCCCCTGGAGTTGGAGTTACAGGTGGTTGTGATCCATTGATGTGGGTTCTGGGACCTGAACTCAGGTTCCCTAAGAGAACAGTACCCGTTCTTAACAGCTGAATCCTCTCTCCAGCCCCTCCAATTCTACTCATAATGACTTCTCCCTAATTTCTTAATTGCTCCTCCAAAGCCCTCATATTGATGTATGAATGCAATATTTAAATGGGGGGAGACAAAAACTTCAGCCCAGTGGATGTGGCTCAGGGGTAGAGCTCTTGCTTTGCATTCAGAAACACATTTCAGACATAACAGAGGCTGGAATGAGTTAGCTCCATTGCCTGACACAGTGGGCGGAATATGGGTGGATCCTGCAGCAGAAGGCAGGTCTGGATTTGGATTTACACAAAGAACAAAGAGCACAGGGGCCAGGTGCTTTCTAATGCTTCTGTGTCCAGACCCTGAGCTAAGGCAGGTGCTCCAGGCCACACCCCATACTTCATCTTGCTCTGTGGATGGCCCTTGAACAGGTGAAGATGCCCTGGCCACTAAGACCTGGAAAGTATTCTGTTTGCCTTCCTGACCTTGGCAGCCCATGACCAATGACTGGCTGAAATGCCCTTTCCTTGTCTCAAGGTACATGCTACAGGCTACCTATCGGAGTTCCCGTGAGATCAAATGAAGATTTACTTCATCCAAATCACATTATGAGTGCATGTGTGTGTGTGTGTGTGTGTGTGTGTGTGTGTGTGTGTGTGTGTGTGTGTGTAAGCCTGAAGAATGAAGGAAGAACACAGGGCTTTTCTTCCTCTTCCTCTCTGTCCTGTTGTTATCTCCAGCACAGGCTGAGTTCCTCCACAGCTGTAGTGTTGAAACACAAATTCTATACACCGGAAGCTTTGTGTGCCCCGCACCTTTGAAATGCTTTCTGGGACACTTCAGTTGATCTGTCTGCCAAGGCAGAGGGCCAGTAGCCTCTGTTAATGATGTCATCTATTAAAGGCAGTTATCTCTAAATGGCGGTATTGCTGATGAATTTCCTTCATTTTGGTCCTTTGTTAAAAAAGAAGGAGAGTGCCCCTCACCTCTTCTCGCGCTCTTTGATGTGCAGTGCCAACCTTCACCTGGTATTTATTTTCGGGAACCCCTAATTGCAGCTCATCAAGCATTTATCTTGCATTTACAAGTTCTCGCTGCAGGTACATTTTTAGCCATCCTCCGTAAAGCAACATAATTGCAGGAGGAACTATAGAAATGAGCCAAAGAGAAAGTAAGTGATGAACGCCGTAGCTCGTTACTTAAGCACAGTGACCTGCACAGAGACGGGCAAGGAACACAGCATCTAGTGGGATGCAGAAGGCAGGGAAGGAGCTCGGATGAGAGTCGGCCAAGTGTGCAGAAACCCACCCAGCACTGATTTTATTCAGCAATGGGATGCTGCTTTATTTAATTCCTATGTCTCAAAGCCCCAATTAGGCACGTTTTCCTTTCCCCAAATGCGTTTATTTATATTTTGAAGGTGAAAATGTTTCTCTGTGTGGATCGGCTTAACCCGCCGTTGCTGTCTAGAATATGATTGGTTGAATTCGAAGTCAGTTTTGGACATAGTGATAATCTTAGTGCTCGCAAGTGCGTTTCTCCTGTCCCACAGGGAGCTGAGACCAAGGGCCACGCTGAGTCAGGGGACAAGGGGCAGAGCTGCGAGTGCTTGTCCTCGGCCATCTCTGCTGTCCCTGCCTCCCGTGGGGTGAGAGTTCTCACATGAGAGCAGGGTTTTTCTTTCTTCACTCTGAACCCCCCCCCCCCCAAGCATCCCACTTCTGTTCTCTAGCACTCACACGCTCTCTCACCAGATGAAAGACATGCATAATCACCTCCCATCTGTCAAACAAAATCGGAAATCTCAGCCTCCCTGTGATGGCAGTCTGCATGGAAAATTAAGGTGCTGTGGCTCTCCTGAAAAATGTTGTCTCAACCCCCCCAAAGTTTTAATTATATATGTACATATGGGAAGGGATATGTGCTGATGTGAGTTCTCAGAGGCCCAGAACAGTGCATGGAATCCCCTGGAGCTGGGGTGAAGGTGGTCATGAACCATCTGAAATGGGTGCTGGGAACTGAACTTGGGTCTTCTGCTAAAGTAGCAAGTGGTCTTAACTACTGAGCCACCTCCCCAGCCCCGTGTAACGACTGAGCAACCTGGAACCCCATGTAACCACTGAGCCACTCACTTCCAGCCCATGTGTCCACTGAGCCACACCCCCTAACCCATGTAACCACTGAGCCACCCAGCCCCAGCCCCATGTGTCCACTGAGCCACACCCCCTAACCCATGTAACCACTGAGCCACACCCCCAGCCCTGTGTGTCCGCTGAGCCACCCCCCCAGCCCTGTGTGTCCACTGAGCCACCCCCTCCCAGCCCTTTGTGTCCACTGAGCCATCTCCCCAGCCCCATGTAACCACTGAGCCGTCCTCCAGCACCATGTGTCCACCAAACCACACCCCCAGCCCTTTGTGTCCACCGAGCCACACCCCCCAGCCCTGTGAGTCCACCAAACCACATCCCCAGCCCTGTGTGTCCGCTGAGCCACGCCCCTCAGCCCCTTGTGTCCACTGAGCCACGCCCCTCAGCCCTGTGTGTCCACTGAGCCACACCCCCAGCCCTGTGTGTCCACGGAGCTACACCTCCCCCAGCCCCATGTGTCCACTGAGCCACACCCCCCAGCCCCTTGTGTCCACTGAGCCACGCCCCTCAGCCCTGTGTGTCCACCGAGCCACACCCCCAGCCCCTTGTGTCCACCGAACCACACCCCCAGCCCTTTGTGTCCACCGAGCCACACCCCCCAGCCCTGTGTGTCCACCGAGCCACACCTCCCCAGCCCTGTGTGTCCACCGAGCCACACCCCCCCCAGCCCTGTGTGTCCGCTGAGCCACCCCCAAGCCACCCATAGTGGGATCTCTTACCATCACTTTTTTTGTGTAGTGTTGGGGTTAGAAACCAGGACTTTGTGCAAGTGAGACCGGTGTTCTGTCACTACGCTACATTCTCAGCCTACTTTATTCTAACCCATTCTCCGGATTCTGTTCTTCTTTCTACAGGGAAAATAATAGATGTGCTAAAAAAAAGCTTGTTTTTGACAATCCTAAACAAATTACAAGATAGCTACAAGACAGGGAGTTAAAAATAAATTGAAAGGACTGTGTTTGTGCAAGGTGTGAGTGGTGCATGCCGTGATCTCAGCTTTTGGGAGGCTAAGACAAAACGTCTCGAGTCCAGGTCAGCCTGGGCTGCACAGCGAGATCCTGTCTCAAAAGCAAAAGCATGAGCTGGAGAGATGGCCCAGTGGTCAAGGGCACTTGTTGTTCTTGCAGAGGACTGGGTTTGGTTCCCAGCACCCACGTGGTGGCTCACAACCATTTGTAACTCTATTTCCAGGGGATCCAATGCCCTCTTCTGACCTCTGCAGGTACCAGACATACACGTGGTACATATACATACCCATAGGCAAAACACTCATACACAAAATCAGGACCAGTAAATGGCTCAGCAGGTGCAGATACCTGATGCCAGGCCTGACAAGCTGAGTTTGATACTGAGGTATCACACAATAGAAGGAGAGAACTGACTCCTCCAAGTTGTCCTGTCATCTCCACATGCATATCATGGCGCGCGCGCGCGCACGCGCGCGCGCACACACACACACACACACACACACACACACCATATAGGAATTTCTCTTATAACAAAAAGAAAACGGAGCCCAAATAGGAGACTTAGAATTTTTTTTTTGTTTGTTTTTTGAGACAGGGTTTTTTTCTGTGTAGCTTTGGCACCTTTCCTGGAACTTATTCTGTAGCCCAGGCTGGCCTTGAACTCACAGAGATCCTCCTGCCTCTACCTCCTACATGCTGGGTTTAAAGGCATGTGTGCGGGGGGCCCCCCCCCCCGAGACTTTGAATTTTAAAAGACTTTCAATTTTGAAAGACATTGGCTATTTTAAAGGGATTGAGATTTTTAATGTGTTTGATTTTGTAGAGACTGTGGGACTTTTAAAGTTATTTATTTGTTTGTTTGTTTTTCGAGACAGTATTTTTCTGTGTACTTTGGTGCCTGTCCTGGATCTTGCTCTGTAGCCCAGGCTGGCCTCGAACTCACAGAGATCCGCCTGGCTCTGCCTCCCGAGTGCTGGGATTAAAGGCGTGCGCCACCACCGCGTGGCGTTATTTATGTTTTTAATGTGAGATCTTGGGGGCGAATAAGAAAGGAAGGGTTGTGGTTTAACAGTGATGTGTTCATGTGTCACGTTGACAAAGGGTCAGTTGTGCTAGCTGGTCTTTTGTCAACTTGCCACAAGCTAGAGTCATCTGAAAGGAGGGTACCTCAATTGAGAAAATGCCCCCATAAGGGCCAGCTGTAAGGCATTTTCTTAATTAGTGATTGATGGGGGAGGGACCAGCCCATTGTAGGCGGTGCCATCCCTGGGCTGGTGGTCCTGGTTCTCTAAGAAAGCAGGCTGAGCAAGCCATGTGAAGCAAGCCAGTAAACAGCACCCGTCCATGGTCTCTGCATCAGCTCCTGCCTCCAGATTCCTGCCCTGCATGAGTTTGTTGCACAAATCCTAAATGGTTTTATAATAAAAGCCCAGAGCCAGATATTGGGGTAAATGCTGAAAGTTGAGAGAGACAAAGGAACAAGCCACTGGAGAAACTTCTCACCACTACCGAATCCTCAGGCTGAATGGAAGGCGAGATCCTATCTCCACGAATCCTCAGATTGCAAGCCTCTGAGTCCTCAGCCGAAAAGGCTCTAGTTCCTGTTTCCTCAGGCCTTATATGCCTTTCTCCACCCAGCCATTTCGCTTCCTTCCTAGTGCTGGGACTAAAGGCCTATGATACCCAAGTACTGGGGTTAAAGGTGTGTGCCACCACTGCCTGGCTCTGTTTCTCTCCTAGACTGAATCAATCTCATGTAGTTCAGGGTGGCTTTGGACTCACAGAGATCCAGACAGATCTCTGCCTCCAGAGTGCTAGGATTAAAGGTGTGTGCCACCAGTGTCTGACCTCTATGTTTAATCTAGTGGCTGGCTCTGTCCTCTGATCCTCAGGCAAGCTTTATTTGATACACGATATATCACCACATCAGTTCTTGTCCTGACGTCCTTTCATGATGAACAGTGAGTAATATGGAAGTATAAGCCAAATAAACCCTTTCCTCCCCAACTTGCTTTTTGGTCATGGTGTTTCATCTCAGCAGTAGAAATCCTAACTAAGACACTAGGATTATCAAATACCACAGCTATTTCATTTCTAGACATATTATCTAAAGAAAGCAAGCATGTGTTCACACAAAAACTTGTCCACTAGAGTTCTAGCAGTATTATCTACTTTAGCTAAAGGGAAAATACAGCTCAAATGGCCATCAAGTAATTAGTGAATGGGCACACCAGATGTATATGGCCAGATGTAAAAGGCTATGTAATGTGCGGTCTATTTATGGGAGATATCTAGAATGAGAAAATCAAAGGCTGATGAGGTGGCTCACTTTGTTAAGACACTGGCTATCATGCCTGACACTTGAGTGTGAGCCACAGGCCCCATGTGATGGAAGCAGAGAACCAAAGCAGAAACATGTACACATGCATACACACTCAATAACAGAGAAACACTAAACAATTTAAAAAATGCTACCACTTTAAAAATGAGAAAGAATCCATAGAGACAAACTAATTTCATTGCTGCCGGGAGCTGGGAGTTGAAGAGACAAAGGTTGACTGTTATGGGTATATGGTTTCCTTTTCAAGGGAAAAACACTTTGGACGAGTGCAGTGATAATGCTGTGTGACACTTTAAAAACATTAAAAGCCATTAAATACAATATAGAGAACTGTATAGTTTAAAATGATTAAAATGGTCAATTTTATGTTGTGTGGCTTTTACCTCATTAAAAAAATTGAGTTCAGAAGGTTGACATAGCTTTGATAAATCAAGGGCCCTTTGGCATGATCATGGTGCTTGTTCATTATTTAAAAAACAGGGTCTTGATATGTAGCCCAGGCTAGCTTTGAATTTGTAAACCTCCTGTCTTAGCCTAAGTGCCATAGTTACAGGTATGCACCCTCCTGCACCTGTGTGCACTCTGCACCTGTGTGTACCCCTGTGGGTACCCTGCACCTGTGTGCACCCTGCACCTGTGTGCACTCCTGCACCTGTGTGCACTCCTGCACCTGTGTGCACCCTGCACCTGTGTGCACTCCTGCACCTGTGTGCACTCCTGCACCTGTGTGCACCCTGCACCTGTGTGCACCCTGCACCTGTGTGCACCCTGTACCTGTGTGCACCCCTGCACCTGTGTGCACTCCTGCACCTGTGTGCACCCTGCACCTGTGCATCCTGCACCTGTGTGCACCCTGCACCTGTGTGCCCTCTGCACCTGTGTGCCCTCTGCACCTGTGTGCACCCTGCACCTGTGTGCACTCTGCACCTGTGCACCCCTGCACCTGTGTGCACCCTGCACCTGTGCATCCTGCACCTGTGTGCACCATATACCTGTGTGTACCCTGCACCTGTGTGCACTGCACCTGTGTGCACCCCTGCACCTGTGTGCACCATATACCTGTGTGCACTCTGCACCTGTGCACCCTGCACCTGTGTGCACCATATACCTGTGTGTACCCTGCACCTGTGTGCACTGCACCTGTGTGCACCCCTGCACCTGTGTGCACCATATACCTGTGTGCACTCTGCACCTGTGCACCCTGCACCTGTGTACATCCTGCACCTGTGTGCACCCTGCACCTGTGCACCCCTGCACCTGTGTGCACCCTGCACCTGTGTGCACACCTACACCTGTGTGCACCCTGCACCTGTGCACCCCTGCACCTGTGTGCACCCTGCACCTGTGTGCACACCTACACCTGTGTGCACCCTGCACCTGTGTGCATCCTGCATCTGTGCACACCCTGCACCTGTGTGCACACCTACACCTGTGTGCACCCTGCACCTGTGCACCCCTGCACCTGTGTGCACCCTGCACCTGTGTGCACTCTGCACCTGTGCACCCTGCACCTGTGTACATCCTGCACCTGTGTACACCCTGCACCTGTGCACCCCTGCACCTGTGTGCACCCTGCACCTGTGTGCACACCTACACCTGTGTGCACCCTGTACCTGTGCACCCCTGCACCTGTGTGCACCCTTACACCTGTGCACCCTGCACTTGAGTGCACCCTGCACCTGTGTGCACCCCTGCACCTGTGTGCACCCCTGCACCTGTCCATCCTGTGAGTGTTAAGTCAGCACCCTCAGTGCAGTAGGCAGTAATGACATATGCTAAGAATAAGTCCTGATAGTCAGACTGGACTCTGTTGTCTAGAGGGGAAAATGGACCATTGAATGTTTAAGGTGTAGTGTTGGGACACAATCGATAAAATTTGACTCAGAGGGACACACAAAAATTGAGAACAGCTTTGAGGGCGCTGAAGATGTCCTTCTAGATAGGACATTTGATCTTGATTTTTTTTTCTTTTCGAGACAGGGTTTCATTGTGTAGCCTTGCTGGCTTGGAACTATGTAGACCAGGCTGGCAGAGATCTTCCCAACTCTGCCTCCTCAGTGCTGGGATTAAAGGCACATGCAAGTCATGTCCAGCTTGGCTCTGATTTTGAAGAAGAGTTTTCTTTGAAGTGTGAGGGAAGAGTGAGCTGGCCAAGTGTTGGAACACTTGCTGCTCCAACATGGGTTCGGTTCCCAGGACCTACCTGGCAGCTACCTGGCAGAATTATCGAATTCCAGTTCCAGGGGATCTAATACTCTCTCCTGGCTTCCCACAGGGGTCAGGCACATGCATGGTTCACAACATACATGCAGGCAAAACACCCTTAGTCATGAAATAAAGTAGTAGGAAGTGGGGCTGAGGGGGCAGCTCAGGTGGCAGAGCCCTGGGTTTGATCCCAGCCCTGCATCAGCCAGGCTTGGGGCCACAGCTGTCATCTCATTGCTTGGGGAGGTGAAGGAAGGATAAATTTATCTTCAGCTGTGCAGGGAGGTCAAGGTCAGTTTGAGGAAGGGATTTGAGGCTTTCTTAGCTCTTACAAAGCCTACACCCTCTCCATGGCGAGGCAGCAGACCTGTCACTCTAGAGTGAGACACAGTGAAGTTGGTAAAGAGTGTTCTATTCAGCAGATGGCAGCAGCACAAAGCAGATTTTTGCATTGCTTTACATTCTCGGTGTTCTAGCTTTGGGTGGGGGACACAGCTCCAGGGTTTAAACCTCCAGGCTCTGCCTGAAGGGCAGCATTACAGAGTCTAGAGCAGAACGCCGTCCTGTAGCGAGCCCATCTTCAAACCTCTCCCCGGGGAGCCCCTTCACCTAGAACTTGCAATGCGAATTCCTGTTTCTGAGTACAGGGAAACCTCAGTATTGGACATTTATTATCAGACTACCCATAATTACAAGTCAGGAAGCAGGGGTCGGCCCTTGTGAACTCTTCCCCCTCTGCACAGCTGACTTCACTCACAGCTCTCCGCAGCTTCTCATGGCTGTTCTCGCCCGGCACTGTGATCACTATACCAACCAACTGCAAAGTGAGACCGCTGTGTGACAACAGATGCAGCCTCCCCGAGGGAGATGGGGATGATGGCTCAGGGATGATGCAGTAATTATTAGAAAGTCCCCAAGGAAACGAGGGGCTGGCAAAATGTCTGCTCACAACTGAAGAAAGTCAGGCAGCCAGTGACATCAGGACGCTTCAGAAGGGGAGGGGTCCCAGAGAAGCCCTGGACCATTTTGTAGAATTTGCCTTCTTTAAAATTCTTTAAAAGCTGAGGGAAGCTGGGGAAGATGCTCAGAATGGTCCTAACACCCACACGGCAGCTCACACAGGTCGGTAACTCCAGTTCCAGGGGAGCCAACGCCCTTCTGGCTCCTATAGGCACTGTGTGCATGTGGAACATATATACACACTCAAACATCCATACACATATAATAAAAACAAATCTTAAAAACGTCTTGCTGTGAAGGTCAAATAAGTGTGTCATAGTTAGCTATCTTTAAAAAATGTATTCTATTTTTAATTACGTGTGTATGTGTGTGCCTGTGTGTGGGTATGTGCATGTGAATGCAGGCGTCAGTACAGGCTGGAAGGGGCCATCAGATCCCCTATAGCGGGAGTTACAGGTGGTTGTGAGTCACCTGCCGTGGGCATTGGGAGTCGAACGCCAATGTTCTGCAAGAGCAGGGTGGGCTTCTAACCATTGCACCATCCCTCCAGCCCTGTGGTTAGCCATGTTAGGTTTGTCTTCTTCTGAAAGAAGTGAGCCCCAAACAAGTCTTGATTTATCTTTCTATTCTTAAAAAACTGTCCCCAGATGTAATTATAATAAAAATACGGTTAAATGTAAAATACATCAAGGATCATAAGTTTCAGTTTTTTTTAAGATTAAACCTCCACCCGCCCACTCATTCTCACTGCTTATTACAAAATTTCGATTCCATTTAAGCAGATTTGCTTTAAGTGAACTTTTCCCCAGGACCCATTTTATCATCAAATAGACTTCCTTTAAGCCTTAAATCTTCTCCATTGGGGCTTTTAGGGCCCACGAGGTGTGGGAGTGCCCTGGGCATGTTGTGTGTATGGTGGAGATTATAAATTTGGCTTCAAAATCCCTAACCCCACGCCTTTGTGAAACAGAGCAGAGCATGGAGGGATAAAATTTCCCTTCCCTCTTCTCCCTGTGACACAGAGAGACCAGTGTCCCAGGGCTTGCTGAGTCCACACTGGGACCACAGCTCCCGAGACTCGGGATGGAGCTGGCTCAGTTACAGAGTTGATAGGTGTGAGTGACAGGGACATAGGGGGGCTCAGGAAGCCCTCAGGGTGACCCAGCCAGAGGCTGGCTGGACAGGGCAGGGTGGAAGCAGGAAAGGTGCCAGTGAAACCCTGCTTGTCCCCAAGTACTCAGAGAAAAGGACCAGGTTAGATTCAGGCCCCGCAGGGAGATGGGGTTTTTGGTAAGTTACCCACCCAGTCTGTGCTTTGATTCCCTATAGGGAACAGAGCAACCACGCCACTCCCAGGGGGATGCTGTAAGGTTTGAGATTTGACTGGGGATGGTAGTATATGCCCATAATCCCAGCACTTGGGAGGTAAAGGTAGGAGGATCAGGAGTTCAAAGCTATCCCCAGCTATGTAGTGAATGGAGTCCAGTCTGGGTACATGAGACCCTGTCTCAACAAACAAACAAATGAACAAAAAGCAACCCCCCCCAAAAAAAACCAAAGATTAAGGGGCCAGGGAGATGGCTCAGGTGTAAAGGTGTCTTGTACCGTGATTGGTGACCTAAGTTAGATTCCTGGGACCCATGGGGTGGAAGAGAGAATCAGTTCCTTCAAGTTGTCCTGTGAGCTCCACACCCATGGTGTGTTACGCATGCCCCCACACAAACACAGCACACACAGCACACACACACACACACACACACACACACACACACACACACACACACACACATACACACACAAATAAATGAATCACTATAATAAAATGTTTCAGTGGATTGAGGTTGGGCTGGTGAGGTGGTTTGGTGGGCAAAGGCGTCTGCCACCGAGCCTGACGGATTGAGTTCAAACCTCAGTACTACACGGTGGAAGAAAAGAACCAACTCCCATAAGTTGTCCTCTGACCAACACAGGCACACATGTGAGTGCACGTATGTATATGCACAAACACACACTAAAGAAATGCAATAAAAAGGATTGAAATTAAAGGTACAGAAACACTTTGACAGGATATGGCAGCCATGAGGATAATTTTCTCTTTAAAAGGAATCAGGTTATCAGGCTGTAGCTGGGCATGTGGCTTAGTGGTATAGACCATATGGTTAGTATGAGTGAGGTCCTGGGTTTAATCTCTGGTGGAGGTGGGGGCTGGAGGGAGAGAATGATGAGGGAGTGTAGACATACAAAAAACTGCAAATAATATGACACCGAAAATTATCTTCAGCTCTTTTTGTGAGGTGTGATGTGGAAGCTCTGAGAGGAGGCAGGAGGAGGGGAGGGAGGAGTCTGATCTCTCAAGCCTGCAGCATGGTCCTCTGATAGTACGGCCGGACCCCCAGCTCCTTCTGTATGGAACAACCCAGAGCTCACACACCCTGCACACACCTGAGCCCAAGGCCTGGCTCTGGCCGGTTCATCCCTCTGAGCACCTGCTTGTCTTAGAGGACTTGTATTTTGTATTTGATGCCTTTTTGGGGGTCAGATACAGATTCACTCCATTGTATCCATGTCCATTGTGGTCAGCAAATCAATGACGGCCATTATGTCTCTGTCAGGCTCTGCCCCAAGAGCACAGGTCAGTGAGATACAAGAGGGATCCAAGACCTCGGGGGTCCTCCACTGCAGTACTTAGGGCAGGACAGAGAACACTTGCCTTCCTATGAGTTCTTCTGTTGGCTCCCTAGAAAGTGCTCTTCCAAAATGTGGGTCCATGGTTTTGGAAGCACTCTGGCAGCACCAGGGCCCCACGGGCGGGCGGCAGTTCTGCTTGGCACTCTCCCCTCTCCCTGGGGTGCCTCTGAGATCATCTCAGTAAAACTTTAATGCCTGGAAGTCAATTAGGGTGGAGCATTCTTCTGTAATCAAGAGGCGATGCTTTTATTGGAAAGGTGAAGACTGCGGAGGAAGCAGGCAGCTGGGGAGGCTCCGGAGCTAATGGCTGGGGCTGGGAGAATGTTTTGACAGAGTTGGGGCGGATCTGCCAAGGCAAGGCGGGCGGGAGCAGAAAGGGCTTCACAACCATCCTGAACACATTCGCACCTTCGCTTTCCTGAAATCTCCCAAAGATCCATCGAGTAGAAATCATCCCCAACGCTTCCTTTAGAGAGGAGGGGCAGAAGTTGAGAAGTTAAATTCGGAAGCAGAGTCCAGCTCCTGGTATACCCACGTGCAGAAAGCAGCCCTGGATGGAGAGGGTGGACGAAGAGGGCTTCGACTTATGTCTGTTTTCTCTGAGAATGGTCCTCCCCAAACAGCACCTTTTCATCACCTGCTAAGGGGACCCAGCGACCACACGAGGATGTCACAAGTTACTGTTGCTGTGTAACAAATCACCCGAACTCATTGTCTTTGAGGAACCATTTTATTACACTCACAGACTCTGTGTGGGACAGATTTTCAAGCAGAACTGGGGTGGAGGTGACTGAACTCTCCTCCAGGGCTTCTTCTGGGAGGTGCAGCTGGGAAAAGTGTGTAGGCAAAGGGCTGTGAATGAAAACCCACCGGGCTGGCTGCTCACGGTAGCTCATAGTCTCAGCTGGGTCTTCAGCACGCTGACCGGTGCACTAAGCGTGGCAGGTTCAAGGGTACTCTGTCAGCTCTTCTGCCTGGTTTGCCTCCCAGTGAGCATCCTGAGAGGACCAGACAGCTCAGGGAGGGGACACAGGCCTCCTCCTCTCAATGGTGCAGAAGAACATGCAGGCAAGTTTTTATTTGGGGGGTGGGGTTACTGGGGTGGGAGAGGACATGGTCTCATATATCTTCAGGCTGCCCTGGAACTCACTATGTAGCCAAGGATGACATTGAGTTTCTGACCCTCTTTCCTCTACCTCCTTAGTGTTAGATTACAGGCATGTGCCATCACACACAGTTTGTATGGTGTTGGGGCTTGAACCTATGGCTTTGTGCATGCCATGCAAGAACCCTGTGGACTGAGCTGCACCCCAGTCCTCAATGACGTTTTCTTTAAAAGCTGCTCTATTGTCTTATTCCTTTATGCATGTCCTCATTGTTCCCATGACTTCATCAGTCTTTAATTACATATCTAAATACATATCCTTATACATGTTACACACACACACACACACACACACACACACACACACACACACACACACACACACACGGATTATAACAGGGATTAGTAAAAGTTGGAATCCCACCTTGACTTTGCCACTAACTAACCGTGTGGCCTTGGGCCTGCCACTTAGTCCATCCAAATCTGTATTTTCTCATTTAATAAAATCACAGTTGCAATAAAAAAAAACTTTTAAATACCTTATACCGTTTACAGATGGTCTTTAGAATGCAGTCACCCCATAAACCTCTGAACAGTGGGTCGGAGGGGAGGACTCCTGAGCTTCAGGCTGACTTTGCTGAACAGGGGCTTGAGGTCATGGAGGGAGCAATGGAGGAGGGCTTTAAAGGTGAGGAGGTGGAGTAAGGGACAGAGGGAAGAGGTGTTTGCGAAGACCACCCAAAACCAGAAGAAAGTAGGACCTTCAGGGGAGCGGATGTGAGCTGTAAGATGCCACCGTTGTCAGAGTGGGGGCGTGGGACAGACTGGAGATGGAGATGAGACCACAGGCTATGGACTTGGCCCAGGAAGTGGGAAGATGGGCAAGAGCAGGCCTAGAGAGTGAGCGAGAGACTGAATGAAGACAACAAAGTATTTCTCCTTCACAGACCTGTGTGGTCCAGGTCAGGGCTGGAGGGAGACATGGCTGGAACTAACTGGAAAAATATTAGCTGATATAAGGCTATGGACTCAAGGGAAGTCATAGGCAGGCAGGGCTGGGTATGTGCACAAGTGGGAGAGTACATGTGTACATGTGTGTATGTGTGTATGTGTATGCATGTTGTGAATCACACGGGGCACACACGTGGAAGAACCTGTGCTTGGTTTAATGCTATGCTCTTATTGTTTTGAGATTTGGTACCCAGTCCCTCATGGAAATGGAATGGCAAAGCTGAATTGTGTACCAGCTCATGGGTGTGGGCTGCAGGCAGGGATAGGGTGGGATGGGGAGATGTTCTGACACTTGTGAAGTCGAACGGGTGTGGGACTTGGCCCCAAGTGAACAAGATTCCTCCTTAAGGACGAGCTTGGGAAAGACTGTGCTGGGGGGGGGTCCCTGGGATGGCAGACAGGCAGCTCTCAGCATGCTGCTCTCCAGGCAAAGGGGGCACTTGACTCATTGGAGAGGTCGCAGTTGAAGGACAAAGCTTGAAAAGGACCTGCTGGCCAGGAGCAAGACTGCCCTGAGGTCCCTCCCTGCTGTAAGAATGTCCCAGGTGCCACGCACACAGCCCCTGCAGAAGCCCTTCCTCTCAGAGATGGCCCTCCCTGTGGGTCCCTAGCTAAAGGACCCCCGGGGCCAGGGTCTCACCCGGGGACGGGGACGTGAGTTCACATCAAGGGGGAGTTGGTGGCCACACATCTGGCTCCCAGCCCCCTCCCCGCCACTCGCCCGGCTGCAGGCTTGTGCTGCCAAACCTCCTCCGTCCTCAGAAAGGCAGAAGAAGAGACCCCCACTTCTGCAGCAGGAGCCTTCCTTTCCTCTCCTCACGGCCCTGCCATGCTCTTGTCTGTCTGTCTGTCTGTCTGTCTGTCTGTCTGTCTGTCTGTCTACGGCACTAATAATTCTCCTGAGAAACTCCATGGCCCCAACAAACATCCCTTTTGAATCTCCATCCAAGACGTTTTAGCCCCCTCCCCAGTGAACTGGTAGCTGATGTGGGGTGTGTGAGGGAGGGCATGGAGAGTTGGGAAGGTGACTGGTGTGGACACCTTCCCAAAGCAATGGGATGAAAAAAGAATTAGAGACGCCGTCAGCAGGACTTCACTTTAGCTGGTTCTCTTGGGGACAGATCGATGAACTGATCATTCCCGTCACCAGAGACCGGTTTAGAACAGAACATCAGGGAAAGCGCAGAACTGAGGCCTGGGGTGCAGGACCTTGTCACCAAGTAACTTCCTTCAGAATCCCTGTGGAGAACACCACACAGGCTAGCTCAGGCAGAGAGGGTTTTGTCTTCTTTTCGTGGGATGGAAAAACTGTCACCAGGGCCAAAAGATTAAGACCAGAAACTCGACTGTCACAAACAACCCAAAGAAATCTCTACTCTGCTGCTCACAACCTCCCAACAAGGCAGGAGCAATTTTAAATTTCAGATCAGTGGTACTAGGTCTGTGGTGCAGTCTATAATCTCTCACTTGGGAGGCAGAGGCAGGAGGATCAAGTTAAGGTCATCCTATATAGCTCCCTAGCAAGTTGGAGGGCAACCTCGGCTTTCTGAGACGCTTTCTCCTAACAAACATTTAGATGAGGTAACAGGGATGGAGAGGTCAAATAACTCACTTCTGTGAGACCACCGTTGGGAGAGCAGGCTGCAAGGGCCCAGTGTCCTCTGCAACTCCACCCCACAGGGTGTGCATTGAGCACCCTGGCTCAGGCCCCAGGGTCCTGCTTCCTCTGAGTCCTGGGCTGGGGGATCCTAAGGCCTGGTACCTTTGCCCGAGGTTTGACTTCAGTGATTTAACCACTTTGGGAAAGGTGGAATTAAACAAAGAGAGAATGTCAACTCACTGGGGTGGAGGAAAAATTACCGAGACCACCTGAAGTAAGGACCTCAAAGTCACACACTCAGGTACTATAAATGAAATAAGCTATAAAATTGAGTGACATAACTCATGGGCTCATTTAGAACAGTCCATTCCATCTGGTCTGCCCCAGGGCTGACATGTTTCATTGATGTCCAACACAGATTTTCTCATGTTCCAAGAGAATACTAATGATAATAATTTCTGTTATGACAACTAACTGAAGTAACTCACCAATGGTGCTTAGAGTGGGTGGGTGTGTGGCTCAGTAGCACACACAGGCCCCTGGTTCCATCCCCCCAGCACTGTATAAACTGGCAAGGTTGAAGGTCGTCCTTGGCTCAGATATAGACAGAGATAGAGACAGAGAGGAGAGGAAGAAAAAAAAAAGGAGGAAGAGGAGAAGAAAATAAAGACAAGTGTTTGGAGTGTGTGTGGCATGGGGCACCTCTGTTGAAGTACCGGTGACTACCCAGCCTGGATGGATTCCCCTCAGACCAAATGTTGACAGTCAAGGCCATACGACTGCCTGACTTCTGACCTGGGTGTGGGCACTTCCGCCCTGGGTGCCTTCTCCGGATCTCACCCTGCTTCTCAACTGTCCCTTCGTTGTTGTGTGGTGGCACACATGTCAGGTGACTCCGTGCTGCCTCGCCACTGTGTCCGCTCATCGTTTGTGCTGATTCCCTGATCTCAGAGACATTTTCTCCCTTTAATAAACAAACCTTTCTGTAAGCCTGTTTGAATGGAAAGGCTGCAGGGTGCCTTCATCCCTCTGGGTTCCCGTGGAAGTAGAGGCTTTACAGCAGTTCCACCCCACCTTATTAGCACTGCAGGGCTGCATTCTACAAGCTCAGACTTGCCCATTTAAGTCAGGGGTTCACCTACTGTTTACTCAGGGCCCATTAAACCATTAAGGAAAAAAAAAAGGTGCCTTGAGGAGCCAGGGAGACTTGTGCACTTTGTTAGAGAGGAAGGCAATTTCCCTGGCTCTGTGCAAACAAAGACTCTGCACACCCATTAAAAGTTCCAGGAATTCTGTGGCGTGGGGTGGTCCAGGTGTGGGGACACTGAGCAGCTGCCACTCCATTCACAACACTCAGCTTTTAGGGGCTCAGAGTGGTGTGTGTGTGTGTGTGTGTGTGTGTGTGTGTGTGTGTGTGTGTGTGTACACACACACACACACGTACGTGTGCAGATAGGTGAGTGTTCACCTGTGTCTCTGTGTGGAGGCTAGAGGTGTCTTTATTGCTCTCCACTTCATGTTTTGAAGCAGAATCCCTCACTGAACCTGGGCCTCATTGATTCAGCTAGACTAGCCGGCCAGTGAACTCCAGGGGTCTGTCTCCCTCCCTCCTTCCCAGGGCTGGGGTTACAGACCCCTGTTACTGCATCTGGCTTTTTATATGGGTCTTGGGGATTCAAACCCAGGTCCTCATGCTTGTACAGAAGCTATTTCACTGACTGAGCATCTCCTTGGCCCAATAAGCCAGTTAAGCAAACAACTGATACTGAAAAGCAGAATGAGGAGATATACCCAATGTGGGCACACTGGGAAGAGGCACAAAGAGACCAGTGACCCCTCAGGTTCATCGTGGGATCCTGATGTGAGGTTCAGGTTTAGATATCAGGCAAGAGGTTGCATAGCTGAGCAGTCCTGGCCCCACTCATCACCACTGGGCTCTAGTCTGTCTCTCGAAATTGTCAAAACCGTGTGCCATGTCTTCCTGGGGGACAGGCTTCCCCTCTGCCTGGCACAAGGCTTCAGCCTCTTCCTCCCCACAGCATGGGATTCCAGGAGAAATTCCAATTTGTTTCAATAGTCTGACGGCCAAAAGGCGGGGCCCAGTGTCTCTTTAAACTACCCACTCCTGCCAGGATGGTTACAGCGCTGGCCTACTGTGCTGACCACTGTGGCTGCCACTCAGCCTCTCCCAGCTCACAGAACTAAGGTCACATTGGAGCCAGCTTCAGGCCACTTCCAGCTTTCTGAGGGACTTCTTGGAAATGTAATTATAGGTCAAAGGGGGACAGTTACTTTCAGAATTTGCCCAACGGGTCAGGAAATGACATTCCTGAAGAAAAACATACCAGATGAGAGGCCCCCCTCAGAGGAGGCCTGTAAATACACAATGCCTCGCATTAGGACTTCCTGAATTAGGAAGACAAGAGAGAAAAACCAAGAACCAAGTCAGATCAACGGTAGCCTTGGAAACTGTGAGTTCCTGGTAAAGGATGCTGGCCACTGCGGGCGTCTTCTGGAGGGTCAGAGAAGAGCAGACTTGTTCAGCTGCCACTGAGAGAGAGAGAGAGAGGTGCTGCATCTGAGCGTTAGAAAGCAAGCGAATCTCCGCCTCTCAACATGTGTGCACACAGGCACACACACACACACACACACACACACACACACACACACACACAGAGTAAATAAATCTTTAAAATAAAACATGACTTGAAGATGTTGTGCCGTGAACCCCAAGGAACAGCCCTCATAGAAACAGTGTGTGGATCTCCACATTTCTATTTTCTTCTCTTTTAATTGTATTGTATGATAAGTGCATAACTGGAATTTTATTTAATATTATTTATTTGTCTGTGGCACTGAGGTTCAAACCCAGGACTCTGTGCATGATAGACAATCTCTTTACCACTGAGCTACATCTACAACCTAAGGATTTAAATTTTGAGTAAAATTTAATACTGTCATTTGTAATTGGGTTGTTCAACTATTTACCCTTACATATTTCCTGCTCTCTTATTATACGGTGCTTGTCTCTGGAAACACTACCACAGACAAACTCGGAGGGGTGTTTCCCAGGCGACTCCCAATGCCACCAAGTTGGCCGTGGAGGTACATGGCCACATCATCTTAACCATTTTTAAGAATGAGGTCTAAGGGTATAAACTGCACACACATGGCTGTGAGACCAATCACCACGATTGCGTCTTCCAGTGTGGAAACTTCGTAACCATTAAACAACTTCCCACCCCACTTCTGCACATCCTCTGCCAATCACCACCATTCCACCACTTTCTATCTACAGAGCCACAGTCTCTCTCTCTCTCTCTCTCTCTCTCTCTCTCTCTCTCTCTCTCTCTCTCTCTCTCTCTCTCTCTCCTCACATAGGGGAGGCAAAGTTGCTATGTAGCTGAGGCTGGTCTTGAACTTATCCTCCTGTCCTCAAGTCCTGGGACAACAGGGATGCACCATCACATCTGCTTGTTAAGTAATAGTTTTTTTTAATTTGTTAATTTTTCTCTCTCTCTGTCTCTCTGTCTCTGTCTGTGTCTCTGTCTCTCTCTGTCTCTCTGTCTCTGTCTCTCTGTCTCTGTGTCTTTGAGTGTATACAAGCATGTGTGGGTACATGCACTTGTACATACACTCAGAGGCCAGAAGAGGGCGTTGAGTGCCCTCCTGTATCTTTGTCTATCCCTTAGAGATGTCTCTCCTTGAACCTGGACCTCAAGTTTCCTTGGCTAGGCTGGAAGGCAGCAAGCCTCTGTGATCCTCCCGTCTCTGTGCCCTCTCCTGTCTGGAGCTACACACAGGCTTGCATGACATGCCTGCCTCACTATGTGGGTGCTCAGGACTGCAGAGCCTGTCCTCGGGACTGCAGAGCCTGTCCTCGGGACGACTGCAGAGCCGGTCCTCGGGACGACTGCAGAGCCGGTCCTCGGGACAGCAGAGCCTGTCCTCGGAACTGCAGAGCCGGTCCTCGGGACGACTGCAGAGCCTGTCCTCGGGACAGCAGAGCCGGTCCTCGGGACGACTGCAGAGCCGGTCCTCGGGACTGCAGAGCCGGTCCTCGGGACTGCAGAGCACACTCACTCAACCTCTGAGTCCTTTTCCTAGACCTCAGTATTTGCCATTTTGTGATGGGCTAATGGCTCACTTCACTGGCGCATAATGCCCAGCATCCCCCATGCCTAATATCGTTTCTTCTTATTATGATTTCCCTCTCAACACGCTTGGAAAAAGCTATACCATCTCTGTCTATTTCTTTAGCAACTTACTTCAGCATGTTACAGTCAGTCGGCATGTTAATCCTCCTGCCTAATTAGACAATACAAGGGTTCCAGAATGCTTCAGTGACATTAACTTCTTGCAACTAACCTGTTTTTGTCTTTCTGGATTGTACTTCTGCGTCCTCGAGCCTCAAATCTGATACTATTGTGGCTGTTGGGGTTGTCAGCAGTGGCGTGTGCTGGGCTACTTCCATGTGTTAACCGGTTTCTCCTCACCATCCCCGTCTCTCGGACTTACCATGTAGGACAATTTTTCTTCCACTTGAAGTATTTGTTTGATTATTCTCTTTAGTGGGGATCTTTTGGTGACTCAAGTTTTCTCAGTTCTTGATTGACATTGTCTATATCCCACTATTGTTCTTGAAGGATGGTTTTATCAGCATAGAACTCCAGGTTGACAGTTTTGAATGTCTCTCGCTTTTTCTCAGCACATTAAGCATTTTACCCTATTGTTTTATGGATTCTGCTGTTGCTACTGGGATGGCAGTCATCAATTAAACTGCCACTCACTGGGACATGATCTGTCTTTTCTCGAGGGGGACTTTCAGACTTTGCTGTTGAAGTTCTGAAATTTCATGCTCTTGTGCATTGTTATTAATTCTTAAACTATTCATTTTGTTTAGGGTTTATTGAGCTTCTTGGATTTGTAAGGTGATGCTTTCCTATCACTTCTGGAATGTTCTCCATGACTACCACAACACATTCAATGCTGTGCTTTCTTATGCTCTCACTTTCTTTTTCCTCCATGCTCCTTAACTGTTCTTAAAATTTTACATTGGGCCTGGAGGGATGGATCAGTGGTTAATGGTGTGTACTGCCCTTTCAGAGGACCAGGGTTTGGCTCCCAGCACTCACATCTGCTGGGCTATGACTGCCTGTGACTCCAGCTACAGGGGATCCAATGATTTGATTTCCATGGGCACATGCACACACACACACACACATACGAGAGAGAGAGAGAAAGAGAGAGAGCGAGAGCGAGCGAGCGAGCGAGAGAGAGAGAGAGAGAGAGAGAGAGAGAGAGAGAGAGAGAGAATAATGAAAATATATCTTTAATTTTTTTGGTATCATTTTGTATTTCTGTGTGGTATTTTTATTTAATTTACTTTTGTCAACCTTCCAGATTACTAAGTTTCTCTTCATATTTGTCTAATCTGGTATTTAATTGTGCGCGTGTGTGTGTGAGAGTGTGTGTGTGTGTGTGTGTGTGTGTGTGTGTATGTATCATGGCTCCACTTCCTGTTACTATGAGAAAATACTCCAACAAAGGAGGCTCTCAGTTCCGGGAGACAGTCCATCATTGCAGAGAAGTCACATTGACACTGAGCTTGTATTTTATCTTAAAAATTTTCCATCTACAATTCTAATACTCATCAAGAAAGGACCTGTGCTGGTGTCCTCAAGCCTCCTGGAGGCCCCAGCTGCTTGTTTACCGCCCACTGCAGGTGCAGCCCTTGGTGCTGCACGTGACACTGGACTCCTGTAAGCGTTTGACTTCAGCGGCCCTGGGAGTTTTGCCTTCCTCATCTGTGTAGTCGTCTGGAAGGAAGCACCTGGTCCCCAGGGCTTGGCAGAGATGCGCCAGGTGAAAACTGCTTTCAACACACTTTTCCAGCCACAGATAGCTAGTCTCGTGTCATCGTGACCCCATGTCGAGTCACCTGGGAGCATGTCTCGACAAGACTGTCTTGATCAGAATGGTCTGTGGGCTTTGGACTTGTCTGTGAAGAGACAGGCTTGCTTGTTGGTTGACTGGGCCCACTGTGGGCAGCATAATCCCCTAGGCAGGGGGTCCTGAACCGCGTAAGAGTGGAGAAAGTGAGAAGCGTGCCAGCATTTGTGTGTTAATTCATTGCTCTATGCTCTTGACCGTGGATGTCTTGTAACCAGCTACTTCAAGTCCCCGCGGCATTTCCCTGGAATGATGGCCTGTCCCCTGGAACTGTGAGCTCAACGAACCCTGTGCTCTTCAAGGTGCTTCCATTAGGTCATCTTATCACATCAACAGGAATAAAACTAAGACATGAAGGTTCCTGCTTCTTTTATATGTTGTTCTTAAATCACCACAGCTTTTAAAATGTTTTAAATTTTTGTCTTTTATTGTTTTATTCATTGTGTTAGTTTTTTTTATTTCAGAATTATTCAAGGTACCCAATTTTCCATTTTGATGGAAATATTATTCTAGGGTCTTTAAGCACCATGGTTTTTAAATATAAAATTATTCTCTTATACACCTTTCTTTGTTAGCATTTTGATTTTCACACATACACACACACACACACACACACACACACACACACACCAACATCATACACATCTGATATTGGTGTTGAGTTCTGATTTGCAAGGAGAAGCTGTGAGCCTCTAATTAACAAGCTTGTGAGAAAGCTTTTTCTCCTGAAATAAAAGCTTTACTCAAAGGATTATAGTTAATGGAAATGTTTTAATGTTTTCTGGTGATAAAACTGAAGGTTGGGAATAGTCTTTAAACATAAGATTAAATACAAAATGTAGGCGAAAATTCAGGTCTTTAACCTTCCACCTGCATCTCAGAACTCTCCTCTCCTACTTCAGCAGCCACAAGACTGCCTCTCCATCGTGTTTGTTCAGTATCTTGCAGACATGCAGATCTCAACATTTTGATGTTGACTCCTAGATGGCGTCACTCAAACTCTTCAAGTGTTGTCAAGTAAACACTGTGTGCGAGATTTTTTTCTGTCACAGAGCCCTGGGTGCTCCTGAATTTCTCTCTTTGCTGATGATGTTATCAGGCCCACTCAGCCTGCCCTTCCCCACCCACCACAGGGTTATTAATGAAATCCAAGACTGGCAAGTTATTTTCAGAAATCCCCTCCCTCCTTCCTCCCTTTCCTTCCTTCTTTCCTTTGTTACTGTACAATTCAAGGATGCTAACAGGGGGCTGGCGAGATGGCTCAGCACTAAAGGGTGCATGTGTTCAGTTCCCAGCATCTGCATCAGGCAGATCACAGTCATCCGAAAATCCAGCTCCAGGGGATCTGACACGCCCTCTTCTGGCCTCTTTCGGCACTACACTCTGATGCAAATACCCATATACATAATTTTTAAAAAAATAAGAGAGAGATGGAGAGATGGCTAAGTTTGGTTCCCAGAACCCACATTAGGCAGATTGAAACCACATGTAACTCTAGCTCCAATGAATCTAAAGCCTCAGACTTTCAGGGGCACCTGCACTCAAGTTCACATACCTACCCACCCCCACATAACTAAAACAAAACAAAACAAAACAAAACACAGCATTAATTGCATGAACATCAAGTGGGTGTAAGTGTGTGTATGGTATGCAAGTACAAGTATGTATATATGTGTGGAGGGCAGAAGTTGACTGTGAATGTTGTTTTCAACAAACAGCTATGTGTTTGGTTTTGTATGTGTATGTGTCTGTCAGGTGTGCATTCCGGTTTGTTTGCCTGTATGTGGAGGATGCAGGAGGGCCTTGGGTGCCCTCCTCTGTCACTTTCTGCCTGGCCCTTTGACACAGGGTCTCTCTCTCTCTCTGAACCTTTGGCTTGTGCTTTCTTGGTTAGACTGGAAGCCAGCAAGTCCCAGCGATCCTCTGGTCTCTGTCTCTCTTGGAGCTGGTGTTACAGGATGCTTGGCTTGCTATGCGGATGTTGGGATCTGAACTCTGGATGGACCATCACTAGGTGCTTCATGACGTCTCTGCAATGATGGACTGCAACCTGGAATTGTGAGCAGGAGCTCTTGACTGCAGATTCATCTCTCCAGCCTCCACTGCACTTCTGAGACCCGTGTGGGAGCCCGTTCTGGGGTTCCTTGTGGCTTTACCCAGCAGGTCTGAATAGAGGATGATCAGGACCACGGGCCTGAGTGCAGGTGTCTGAGATGGTCTGCACTTGGCTGTGCTGGGGGAGGAGGTCTTTTGCTCCACCCCTTGGTGTCTCTATAAAAACCCTGGACCAGAGACAGTCGGGGCCCGTTGGAATAGGTTCCAGGCCCTCTCGAGGCTATCCTTTATTTTCTATCTGTTTATCTCCGCAAGATTCTCCGCTATAAATCCTTCTATCTAATATTTCCTGCTGCTCGCACTCAAGAAAACTCGGGGAAGCTGTGGGGGTGGTGGGTAAACGCCCCACAGACCCGGGTCTCTTACTGTCCCAAATCTCAGCCAAAGGTGGCCAGCGAGCGCTGTGACCCACTTGTCTCTGGGACCCTGGGATACGAGCCAGCTACCACACCCTGTTTCTAGTGTGGCTCTGAGGGCTGGACGCCCCGTTCATGTTTGCGCGGCAGGCGTTTTACCGGCCGAGGCTTCTCCCAGCACTTAGCTCTCCCTAGGTGAGGGGTGGAGTGTGGCCCAGCAGGGAACAGAAGGTGCTGGGAGCCAAGAGCACCACACCTCTCCAGTCCTCTTTGCTCTGGGCCACTGTGTCTGTCAATGGCGTTTTAGGGGACCAGAGTGCAGGCTCTGCTGAGGCTGGGGACTGAGCAGGGGCCCTGTGCTTAGCTGTACTGCCAGGTGGCTGTGTGGTCCTGGAGGAGCCACAGCCAGTGTCCGAGGGGCTTCCTGTGCTCTCACCTCCCACCCACAGAGGCAGGCCCAGCTCGGAGGCTTTTCTCCGAAGCGTTTCCTTCCCTCCAATTAACTGTTCATAACGACAGAGAGAAACCAAGGGATTTAAGTAATAATCTATCATATTCAGCACACCATTAACAGCCATCTAGTGTTTCCTTTGCCCTTTTAAACGAGCTTCTGTTCTGATGCTCAGTTCTTCCGCGTACTCCATAAGCTTTTAGCCTCCTTCCCTCCCTCCCTGTCTCCCTCCCTCCTCTTTCCCTTTTCTCTTTCCCTCCTTCCTTCCCTCCCTTCCTCTTTCTTCCCTCTGCTCCCCCTCCTCCCCACTCCTGACTTCTTCCCTCTGCTCCCCCTCCTCCCCACTCCTGACTTCTTCCCTCTGCTCCCCCTCCTCCTCACTCCTGACTTCTTCCCTCTGCTCCCCCTCCTCCCCACTCCCGATTTCTTCCCTCTGCTCCTCCTCCTCACTCCTGATGTTTTCCCTCTGCCCCTCCTCCTCACTCCTGACTTCTTCCCTCTGCTCCTCCTCCTCCTGATGTCTTCCCTCTGCTCCCCCTCCTCCTCCTCCTGATGTCTTCCCTCTGCCCCTCCTCCTCACTCCTGACTTCTTCCCTCTGCTCCCCCTCCTCCTCACTCCTGACTTCTTCCCTCTGCTCCCCCTCCTCCCCACTCCTGACTTCTTCCCTCTGCTCCCCCTCCTCCCCACTCCTGACTTCTTCCCTCTGCTCCCCCTCCTCCTCACTCCTGATTTCTTCCCTCTGCTCCCCCTCCTCCCCACTCCCGATTTCTTCCCTCTGCTCCTCCTCCTCACTCCTGATGTTTTCCCTCTGCCCCTCCTCCTCACTCCTGACTTCTTCCCTCTGCTCCTCCTCCTCCTGATTTCTTCCCTCTGCTCCTCCTCCTCCTCCTCACTCCTGATGTTTTCCCTCTGCCCCTCCTCCTCACTCCTGACTTCTTCCCTCTGCTCCTCCTCCTCCCGATTTCTTCCCTCTGCTCCTCCTCCTCACTCCTGATGTCTTCCCTCTGCTCCCCCTCCTCCTCCTCCTGATGTCTTCCCTCTGCTCCTCCTCCTCCTGATGTCTTCCCTCTGCTCCTCCTCCTCACCCCTGACTTCTTTGAGTTTTAAAGGACAAGCGTTTTTCTGGAGGCAGCTGAGCCCTCTCCCACCTAATATCTTTTCCCCATTAACATGGAACAGTGTTATATTTTTTCCAGACAGGGTCTCATGCAGTTCAGGCTGGCCTCACACTCATTATGTCTAAGAGGATGGCTTTGAACTTCTGATCCTCCTGCCTCCACCCACTGAGTGCTTGGATTACAGACATGTCCCACCATGCCTGGTTTTATGCAGCACTGGGGATCGAACCCAGGGCTTCGTTCATGTTAGGTGAAGGGTCTACCAAGTGAGCCACGACCTTAGTCCTTTTATGTTGACTTAGTATGACCTCCAGGATGGGTATTGAGGGATCTGGGGAAGATACAGTCTTTGCCCTGGACCAGCTTTTAGCCTAACTGGTCATTTATGACACAGACAGGGCATGGTGTGTGTCAGGGTCCATGATGTGGGGTAGGCTTGGAGCCCGACAGAAGTCAGATGTGGAAAGGGGTGGTTTGAACCAGTGAGAAACGTTAGTGTGAATGTGGGGAGGGAGGGAGGGAGAGGGTGGCCTGAGTGAGTGTTTCGCAGACACTCAGGTGTGGGTGTGGGGTACAAGGCCGAGGAGAGGGGGATGGGACCCCATCTTGCAAAGGAAACTGAGCAGTTGTGAGGGTTAGGATTGATTGACAACTTGACAGAATCTGAAATCACTTAGGAACAAGCCTCCAGCCACACCTCTGAGGGGTTATTTAGATTTAGGTCAGCCTCTGAGAATAGTGAGATCAAGTCATCTGCAGTGGGAAGACCTGCCCACCGTGAGTGGCAACATTCCCTAACTGGGATCCCGGCTGTGCAGATAGATGAAAGGAGCGGAGCAGCGGGCATTCGCCCTTCTGTCTTCTCAGTGTGGATGTCGTATGACAGCTGCTTCAAGCTCCGGCTGCCACCTTTTTTTCTTTTTTTTAGTTTTTCAAGATGGGTTTTCTTTGTGAAACAGTCCTGGCTGTCCTGGAACTCATTCTGTAGACCAGGCTGGCCTCGAACTCACAGATATCCACCTGCCTCTGCCTCCCAAGTGCTAGGATTAAAGACGTGTGCCCCCACCACCAGGCTCTGCCTCAAGTTCTTTTGTGAGCATACTTATCACAGCTATAGGAAATAGGAAATAAGGCAGTTGGCATTCCACTTAACTTTCATGCCACCTAGGTCAGTTTCTTTCAAGTCTGTTCTGTTGGGCTATGTGTGTGTGAGTGAGTGACCCCCATCAGACACAGGGTCCCAGGCTCGTGGCAGGGGTGCAGCAGCAGGGGCTTTGAAATCCTGGTTACCCCATGGGGGCTGGGTTGCAACCCTTCCCATGTCTGTAGGCCAGTCAACTCCCTGATGGTGGGTGATGGGCCCAGAATGTCTGGGCTTTTGGAGTGACAGAGGGGCCCCCTCCAAGTCCACTCTTCAAGCTGATCTCAGAGCTCTGGGGTTCCAGTGGTCGGATGTGCACACGGCCCTCTGACTTCTCAGAAGGTACCCTAGGCTGGGAGTTATGGGGAAAAGGCTGGTTGGCTCTCCAAGGAGCCAGTACACTCACAGGCTGGATTACGTAGTGTGTAGATCACAAAGACAGCAATTCCAAGATGGTAGGCTTAGAGAGGAGGCTCAGTGGGAGTGTTTGGGGTGGGGACACAACACTGTGGCCTCATGTGGTAAGTACCTACAAACATGTGATCACATGCTCACTTCAAGGGCTCTGAGTAAGTTAGAGATCAGGCCCTGAATAGAAAATTAACTAAAATTTTCATTATTTATTTTGTTTGAGACAAGGTCTCAGGTAGCCTAGATTAGCCTCAAAGTCACTATGTAGCTCAGGTTGGCCTTGAATTAACCTTTCTGTTTCCATCTCTCAAGTGCTCGGATTTCAAGAATGTGTACCATGCTTGGCTCCAGAATCCTTTAAATTTCTAAATTGAATATAAAGTGACAATACACTAAATAAATCAATTTTATAGTTAATTCCAAATGATGGTGGTCACGTTTGATTGTGAACCTATGTACATGTAACTGTCTTGTTAAATAAGAAACACAGAGCCAAATACAGAGTTAAAAGCCAAGAGGTCAGAGTAATAGCTAAGAGCTGAGACTAAAAGCCTTACCCTTCACTGCTGCTGCTCTTCCTGCTAGGTTACCGCTGGGCTGCGGCTTGCACCCGCAAGAAGCAGAGGAGCCCGCCCTGCAAGCAGGAGGAGGCGGCTGCGTCAACCCTGGCCCCCGGAGACCCAGCCCAGCTGAAGAATCTCAGAAGAAGAACCAGAAGAAGCTGCCAGAAAAGCCCAAAGCAAATGGACGTACTGTTGAAATAACTGAGGATGAAGTTGTTAGAACTCCCCGAAGTATAACAGCAAGGCAGCCACCAGAGCCAGACAAGAAAAACGAAAAGTCAGAGAAAAATAAGAAATCTAAGTCAGATGCTAAGGCAGTGTAGAACAGTTCCCGCCATGATGGAAAGGAAGTTGATGAAGGAGCCTGGGAAACTAAAATTAGTCACAGAGAGAAACGACAGCAGCGTAAACGTGATAAAGTGCTGACTGATTCTGGTTCATTGGATTCAGCTATCCCTGGGATAGAAAATACCATCACAGCTACCACTGAGCAACTTACAACTGCATCATTTCCTGTTGGTTCCAAGAAGAATAAAGGTGATTCTCATCTAAATGTTCAAGTTAGCAACTTTAAGTCTGGAAAAAGAGATTCTGCACTTCAGGTTTCTTCAGGATTGAATGAAAATCTTCCTGTCAGTGGCCTGGCTAGCTCAGTCGGTAGAGCATGAGACTCTTAATCTCAGGGTCGTGGGTTTGTGCCCCACGTTGGGCACCAGATGTAGATGTAACCATCTTATTAAATAAGAAACACAGAGCCAAATATGGAGTTAAAAGCCAAGAGGTCAGAGCAGTAGCTAAGAGCTGAGACTAAAAACCTTACCCTTCACTGCCGCTGCTGTCCTACCTCTCCTCAAGAGACCTACTTCCTGTGTGTTTGTCCTATAGACTTTCTGTTCTGCCTTCTCATTGGTTGTAAACCCAACCACACGATCTCCTCGTCACTGCCTGTCTGTACAGACCGCCAGGTCTTCTATGGTTGGTATGGAGATTAAAGGCGTGTGTCTCCATGCTAGTGGTATCCTTGAACACACAGAGATCTGCTTGTCATGTGATTGGGATTAAGGGCATGTGCTACCACTGCCAGACTTCTGCTATGGCTTGCTATATTAGCTCTGACCCCCAGGCAACTTTATTTATTAACATACAAATAAAATCACATTTCAGTACAAATAAAATATCACCATAAACCTAGCCTTTTCTAATGGCTGAACCATTTCTTCAGCCCGAGCGTACATTTCTTTAACACAACTTCTTTTGAGAAAGCCTTTTATTTGGTTGAAAGAAACAGATAACCTGATGGGGATTAAGAGCCTGGGGCACTGTGCATGTGGAAAAATAGAGAGGGATAGCTTTGTTCTTTTATTTTTGTGTTTCTGTGTGCATGTGTATGTGCATACATGTGCATGTGTGTGCATGTGTGAAAATAGAGAGAGATAGCTTTGTTCTTTTATTTTTGTGTTGCTGTGTGCATGTGTATGTGCATACATGTGCATGTGTGTGCATGTGTGAAAATAGAGAGAGATAGCTTTGTTCTTTTATTTTTGTGTTGCTGTGTGCATGTGTATGTGCATACATGTGCATGTGTGTGCATGTGTGAAAATAGAGAGGGATAGCTTTGTTCTTTTATTTTTGTGTTTCTGTGTGCATGTGTATGTGCATACATGTGCATGTGTGTGCATGTGTGAAAATAGAGAGGGATAGCTTTGTTCTTTTATTTTTGTGTTTCTGTGTGCATGTGTATGTGCATACATGTGCATGTGTGTGCATGTGTGAAAATAGAGAGGGATAGCTTTGTCCTTTTATTTTTGTGTTTCTGTGTGCATGTGTATGTGCATAGGTATGCACATGTGTGCACGTGTGTGCAGTGTCTACAGAGGCCAGAGCCGGAGTTACAGGCAGTTGTGGTCCTGAGCTGCCTGATCTGGGTGCTGGGAACTCCAGTCCTGTGCAGGAGAATCCAGTCTTTAATCACCGAGCCATCTCTCCAGCCCCAGTATTTTATTTTATTTTATTTTTATTTTGAGACAGGGTCTCCTGTGGCTGTCTTTGAACATTCGATCCTCCTGGTCTATCTGCTGAGTACCAGGATTAGAGGTATGAGCCACCACGCTCAACTTGAGAGGAACATCTTCAGAAATGCTGTGCTCATAGGTCTCCAAGATAGCTCAATGGGTAAGGCAGGCCTGGCAACCTGAGCTCAATCCCTGGAACTTGTGTAAAGATGGAAGGAGAGAACCAGCTCCACAGAGTTATCATCTGGCTGCCATGTGTGCACTGTGGAAAGTGCAAACACACACACACACACACACACACACACACACATGCACACACACAGACACACACACACACAGCATAATAATAAACTTTCACACACACAGCATAATAATAAACTAAAAAAATTAAAACGTTATGCTCAAGGATGATGGATGTAGCTCAGTTGGCAGGGTGCTTGCCTAGTGTGCATGAAATCTGCTGGGGGCTGATCCTTCTGTACGCTGTGAATATGTATTACTCCCATTGGTTAATAATAAAGCTGTTTGGCCTATGGCAAGGCAGGATAAGGTTGGAGGAAACAATCAAACTGAGGACTCGGATGAAGGGGGGCTGAGTTGAGAGATGTGAGCCGGCTACCCAAGAAGCAAGATGCCAGAGGACCAGTAAAGTCATGGCCACATGGCAACACATAGATTAATAAAAATGGGTTAATTTAAATGGAAGAGCTAGTTAGCAATAAGCCCTGAGCTAGTGACCAAACATTTTGTAATTAAGATAAGGTTTTGTGTGTTTACTTGGGGCCGGGTGGTCGGGACAGAAAGCTCCACTTCCATTTATGGAAATCCTGGGCTAGATTTCTAGCGCCACACACACTGAGTGTGGTGGTACATATCTGCAGTCCTAGCAGTTCAAGGTTATCCTCAGGTACATTACAAGTTAAAGGCCAGCCTGGGCTACATAAGCCCATGTCTTAAAAAAAAAGTTATGCTGGAGATGTTGAAAGACATAACCTTCATTGCTGAAATGGAGGTGTAGCTGGAGTTTTCCTGCCTTGCCCACAGTCAGGACAAATCCCTGTCACCCACCAGTCCCACAGCCGCTCAGACCCAACCAAGTAAACACAGAGACTTATATTGCATACAAACTGTATGGCTGTGGCAGTCTTCTTGCTAACTGTTGTATAGCTTAGATTAATCCATTTCTATAAATCTATACCCTGCCATGCGGCTCGTGGCTTACCGGAGTCTTCACATGCTGCTTGTCAGGGTAGCGGCTGGCAGTGACTCCTTCTGCCTTCCTCTTCTTTTATTTCTCCTCTTTGTTAGTCCCGCCTATACTTCCTGCCTAGCCACGGGCCAATCTGTTTTATTTATTGACCAATCAGAGCAACTTAACATACAGACCATCCCACAGCACAGCCAAGTGCAGACCATCTCAGACACCTGCACTCAGGCTTGTGGTCCTAATCATCCTCTATGCGGACCTGCTGGGTAAAGCCACGAGGACAGGCTCCCACAGGACATACAGAACATCCTATAGTACTCTTATACAATATATTTGGTCATGTCCACCTCTCACATCCCCAACTCCTCCCTGGCCCCTTCCTGACCCATTCTCTCCTGATTTCTTTTCCTCCTCCTCCTTCTGGTCATCTTCTTAATAACGCACTGGGTCTTGGTGCTACCAATATGCACATGAGTGTAGGACCAACCACAGGAACATGGACAACCTGCAGGGGTCACACCTCTGAAGAAAACTGGCTCTCCCTTCCCCAGCAGCCATCAGCTGACAATGGTTAAAAGAAAATATAATTTAGTGGTGTCACATGGCCACAGAGTCAAGCTTCTTGGAGGTTTTGCAGTGAGGCCACTTTACTGGGGAGACAGTTGTGGCAGGTATTGTGTTTGCAGTGTCAGAGTGGAGGGGACCGAGTCTCATCAGGATTGGCTTTGGCATCAAGCAATTAACTCAAGGCTGAGAGAGAGCGGGAGGATGGGCTTCCGGTCTGTCCCGAGACCCTGATCCTTCTGCTGCTGACCTTGAACCTCAGTTATCAGATGTCTCTGCTCCCGTGCATGTCATGACTCTCTGGATCCACTTCCAGATGCCTTTAAATTCCCCCTAGGAGTTCTAACAGTCAGTGTTTCTTCCTGTCACTGCAGCTCAGCTCCACTGTGTTCCCCAATGAGTGGTCCCCAAGGTATGATGTCACGGCAGGACACTGAAGAAAAAATGGTGTGTATGTAGTGCGTGTGTCTGTTTCAGCTCCTGTGCACGGTCCTCACGTGTGCACACCAGAGCCTGGCTTTGGTGTCTTCCTCGATTGCTCTCCTCCCCGCCTGTTCAGAAAGAGCCGATCACTGTGCTCAGAGCTCGCCTCTGGCCAGGCTGGTGGGCCAGCAAGCTCCTGGATCCTTCTGTCTCTGCTCTCAGCCCCCGCCCTACTGCACCTGCTTTAAGACTGTGCTGCTCCTTTAAGACTCCACCTCCCCCACCTCCCCAGCTAGGGCCAACCAAGAAGAATAAAGCCAGAGTAAACTGGAGAAATATTTAAAGCCTATTTAGCATGGCAACAAGTTTATTGTGATTCCTAAGCTGATTATATCCTTTTTGACTTCTAGCCAGTCCCTTCATGGGCTTCTATATAGACTTGGCCATCTAGCCCAGTCCCAGGCTGGCGGCATGCCTGTCTGCCTGCGCAATCCCAGCCCTCTTCCTCCAACCATCTCTTGCCTGTCTGGCTCTGGCTCTGCTAGCCAATAGCTTTATTGTGGCAACTGCTCATTAGAGGTTGGAGTGATAGACATAGAGAGTGTGTGATGGGGAGGTTGCTCAGCAGGTAAGAGTACTTGCTGTGTAAGCATGAGAACCAGAGTTCAAATCCCCAGAACCCACATTATCACCACCACCATCATCATCATCATCATCATCACAGTTGTGGTCACACACATCTGTAATCTCAACACTGAAGGGGCTTGCTGGCCACCAGCCTAGATCCAGGTTCAGTGAGAGACCCTGTCTGTACATGTACACACAGGTATGCATACACACACACACACACACACACACACACACATCAAAAATGTGGGATGTATACAGAACATTTGCCTCTGTGTAGAGTGGGGCTATGGTGGTGAGTAGGAGATCATACATGTGAATGCAAACTCCTGCTGCAGCTAGGACATTTAATTTGATTCGCCTTTCCTCCTGTGTGTACTGTGAACTGTGAATCCACTGTTACCTGATCTGTGATCTCACGAATTTAGATGTTACCACTGAAAAACCAGGCCTGAGGTAGCAGAGCAGTGTGGAGTCAGGGCCAGGTCTTAATTTTAATTCTGAATTCTGACATATATATATATGTGTGTGTGTGTGTGTGTGTGTGTGTGTGTGTGTGTGTGTGTGTGAATATATATATATATATATATATATATATATATATATATATATATATATATATATATATGTCTTGCATCTACTTTTCTGTTGGCCAGCTTTCCGTTGCTGTGATGAAGCACCCAAGATAAACAGCTTAAAGAAGGAACGGGGCTGGCCGGGCGGTGGTGGCGCACGCCTTTAATCCCAGCACTCGGGAGGCAGAGCCAGGCGGATCTCTGTGAGTTCGAGGCCAGCCTGGGCTACCAAGTGAGTCCCAGGAAAGGCGCAAAGCTACACAGAGAAACCCTGTCTCGAAAAACCAAAAAAAAAAAAAAAAAAAAGAAGGAACGGGGCTGGCAAGATGGCTTACTTGGTAAGGGTGCTTGCTGCTAATCCCAATGACCCGAGTTTGATCCTGGAGCTCACATAGTGGAAAGAGAGGACAACTCCCAGAAAGTTGTCTCCTGACCTCGGGTTTGGAGGTCTCAGACTCTCTCTCTTCCTATTGCTCAGGGCTCATGGTGAGGAGGACACACAGAGACACACACGGCAGAGGACGCTGTTCCTCCCAGGGTGGCCAGGAAGTGAGAAGAGGAGAGGTGGAGGCAGGGTTTGTACACATCCTTCAAGGGATGCTCTGTCTTAGTTACTCTCCTCGTTGCCATGACAAAATACCTAGAGTGGCAACTTAATGAGAAGAAGTGTATTTTGGCTTGTGGTGAAGGGACTACAGTCTGCCGTGGTGGGGAAGGTGTGGTGGCTGGGGCTCTGCCCGTGGCAGCAGAAACTCATGGGACAGCTTGTTACATTCCTGTAGATCGGAAAGCAGAGTGAGTCTCAGCTGGAAGCAGGCTGGGCTCTAACCCTTCAAGGCCCGTCTCTCGGTGACCTACTTCTACCCCCTAAAGGCTCCACAGCACTAGCAGCTGTGGACCAAGTGTCCCAGTGTGGTGAGCTGGTGAGGGCATTTCCCGTTCAGACCACACTGCGTCCCCAGCCACCTCCTTTGTCCAACCCCGTCTCCTGAAGTTCTCTCACCTCTTAGCAGTGTCATTGCCTGGGACAAAGCCTACAAGCTTGGGCAAACCATAAAAGTTGTATTAACTATCAAACAAGAGCCCGGTTGTACCTTGTTTAACCTTGTAGTGAACCAAGAGAATGTACATATGTTGCCTCCTTTGACTCTTAAAATGGAATGATATTGTCATTTGGGATTTCTCTTTCCTCCTTTTTCTTAATGTAGGTGTGTGTGTACTCATGGGTACACTTGTGTGTGCATGTTTGTGGAGGCCAGAAGTTAATGTCTGGTGTCTTTCTTGATCTCACTCCACTTTACTATTTTTTAAAAATGTTTTTTATATGTATGTGCCACATGTATATGAGTATTGCGTAGCAATTTCCTTAAAGATTAAAATCTGTCCATCTTTGAAGGAAACTCTTTAAGGAACAGGTTGTTCTAAGAAGAAGTGAAGTATTCCATCCTGAAGCTCTGGAAGTACACAACTCAAGGACTTCAGGAAGTCCCTGAAACCAACTAGATTCACTAGGCCCCTCCCTCCCTGATCTTATATAGGCTCTAAGAACCTCTAAGAGACACTCTCAGACGAACCAATTGCATGGAAGAAGCTGATACCAGACTGGCTGCCTGGAAGAGTCTCAGACCAACTGAGATACATGGAAAGGGCACTCTCCAACACGTTGAGCTGCCTGTAGGTTGTGCGGTATGCTCCAGGGTTCTAGCTTTCATAAACCATTGATTATATGCTGGGTTGGGCTTTTAGTGATGTAACTGTCATTGAGTCATTTCAGTTTGTGGTAGTTTGAATGAGAATGACCCCCATAGGCCAATATATTTGCATACTTTGTCCTTAGTTGGTAAACTGTTTGGGAAGGACTAGAAGGTATGGCCTTTTTAGAGAGGTGTGTCTTTGGAGATGGGCTTTGAGGTTTCAAAAGCTGGCTCCATTTTGCGTGTTCTCTCTCTCTCTCCCCCCTCCCCATCTTGTGCTCATAGATCAAGACATAATCTCTCAGCTACTGCTGCAGCATCATTGTCTGCCTGCCTGCTGCCATGCTCCCTATCATGATGGTCAGGGACTCACCCAAATAAACCCTCTTTGTAAGTGGCCCTGGTCATGGTGTTTTATCACAGCAATAGAAAAGTAGCTAAGACAGGAGTTGGTACCAGGGAGTGGGGCTATGACACTATGTGACAGGCCTGACCATGTGTTTTTGGAGGAATGTGGAAGACCTTGGGACTTTGGACTAGGAAAGCAGTTGAACACTGTACATAGGGCTTAACAGGCCAACCCCTCACCCATACTTCTGTAACTAACTCAAACAAACTCATTGGCTCACCGAGCTGGACTTCAGTGGTGTCCTTACTCTGGTCTGTTGATAGTGGATACCTCTGGTTGCCAGAGCAAGGTGTCAGATTCCTTGGAGCTGGAGTTACAGGCAGTTGTGAGCCTGTGGTGGGTGTTGGGAACCAAATGCAGGTCCTTTGGAAGAGCAGCCAGTGCTCTTAACCACTGAGCCATCTCTCCAGCCCCATCATCTTTTTTTGTTTTTTGGAGACATGGTCTCCCACTGAACCCAGAGTGCATGGATTCGCCTAGACTGGCTGGCCAGCAAGCTTTAGGGACCCAGCCTGTCTCTGTCCTTCCCAGCACTGGGATTACAGGTGGCCAGTGCTTGCAGCTGGCTTTCCAGTGTGGGTTCTGAGATTGGCACTCAGGCAAGCACTACATTGACTGAGCCATCTCCCCTGCACCCCCATTTGCATTTGGGGTTTCTGTAACAATCATTTCTTTCCAACCCTTCTCGTGGATGGCACAGCATCCTGACCTCATCCTTCCCTCTGTCCATTGGTTCAGAGTCGGGCTCCTGGCTCAGGTAGAATCAATCATTCCCTTCCCTAGGAGTTTTGCATCTGGAAGTGAAAGAGGTGGACATGTGAAGACCATAGCAGAGTCCTTGCTTCTGTTAGGTCTGCCAGGAGCACGGGGACGAGAGAGCAGAGAGGCTGCTGCGTAGCTGCAGAACCAAGAGACAAGGAGGATTTGAGTTCAAGCCCACGAGGACCAGCAGTGTCGTTTCCCTTGAGTTCTGTATGACACCCAGGCTCCCTGACGACAACGAAGTCTCTTTTCTGCTGTATTAGCTAGGGTTAGGTTTCAGTAATGTGCCACCAGGAGAATCTCTAATAATAGACATCAGCAACCGGGGAGTGGAATGCACCAAGCTCTAAGTACAGGTCCAAGGAGTGAAGTGTGGAGTCAGAGGACGGAGCGGTTCTTACTGCTGTACCGCAAGGAGCTGTAGGAACTGGGGTTCGATGCCTTGATAAACACTGGCATGCAGGCACAGCCCTGTATACATGGAGACATGCGTGTGTGTGCGTGTGCGTGCGTGTGTGTGTGTGTGTGTGTGTGTGTGTGTGTGTGTGTTTGCACGCATGCAAGTGTCTGTGGGGGTGAGAGTACAGTCAGGGGTGCCATTCTTCAGGAGCCATCCACCTTATTTTTTGAATCATGACCTTTCACTGGAACCTGGGGTTCTTCGTTTCTGCTTGGCTGGCCAGCGAGCCTCCAAGATCCTCCTGTCCCTGACTTCCCAGGGCCGCAGTTCCCATTATGACTACTCTCTTCTTTTTTAATATTTATTTTTACATGTGTACACGTGTCCATGGAGGTCAGAAGAGGGCATCAGATCTCCTGGAGCTGGAGTTACAGGTGGCTGTGAGCATCCTGACGTGGGTGCTGGGAACTGAGCTCAGGTCCTCCAGGCCTTGCTTTTTACATGGATTCTTGCTGAGCTATCTCTCAGGCCTCCTGTAAGAGCTGTCTTTTGTGTATTTCCGAGTACACCAGCCGCCTTTGGTGCCCCATAGCATCCCCTCAGCCTGCCATTGGTTTCCATAGCCCCATGCTGGATAGTTCCTTATATATAACAGCCTCCCACGCTGAGGGTTTGCCTTGCATCCCTTGGCTTTCTGTCTCAGTGGGTGCCTTCTGCAAAGCTTTGAAAGCTCAGTCATTGGATAAACACAGCCCGAGGGTTTGGGAGGAGACTAAGCCTTAGCTGACAGTGGAAAACTCTCTCCCAAGGTGACTCACTCATGTAGCTGCTAAGTTGTTTCTGGCTGTTGTCAGGAGGTCTCAGTTTCCCCAACCAGACTCTGTAAAGGGCTAAGTGTCCTCACGGTCACAGAGCAGGCAGGCCAAGAGAGTGGCCCGGAACAGGCAATGCCTTCTACACCAAGCTTCAGGGACCACGCACACTCATGTCTTAAACAGCCTATGGGTGACATGGGTCAGTCTGTGCAGTCTGAGAGGAGACGACTGAAGATGACAATCTGGACATTAAGACCATTGGAATCACTTGGAGGCTGGGGACCATTACCCCACTGCCACTAGGGAGGTGAGTCAGAGGATAAACGCCCCAGACGCCTAATATGCAAGGATATTCTTCATGGCTCCTCGGAGGGTCCCCAGAGGGACTGATCACCATAATAACCACAAAGACACAGCTTTATTAGCTTCTGCTGCTTCTCTGGCTTCCTTCTCTCTCTCCTTTGGTCCTGTTTCACGTATTCACCTTCCGAATGAACTCCTGCATGCTGAAATGTCTGTCTAATGCTTTAAGAGGAGCACAACTCCGAAATGAGAGGTAAAGTTTTGAAGGTTTTTGGAATGGAGCTGACCGTTACAATGTATGATACACTAACTTAGTACGGGCAGCTCACGGGTTGTCTGGGTTGCTTTCTTACAGCTGTGCTAAAATTCTCTGGCAAAAACAGCTTAAGGGAAAAAGAGCTCATTCTGGCTTACAATGTGAGGTCACAGTCCATCATGGTGGGAAGTCACAGGTGGGGAAGGGTAGGAGCTTGAGGTAGCTGCTCACGACATATCCATAGTTAAGAGACAGTGTGTGATGAACGCATGTCAGTTTGCTCTTTCCATATTAAACAATCCAGGATCACTTGCCAGGAAATGGTCCCACCCATATCAGGCAGGTCTTTCCACCTCAATCAGTGCAGTCAAGATAGTCCACCACAACTGTGCCCTGAGGCCTGTGTCTCAGCTGATTATAGATTCTGTCAGCCGCCATTACCAACCACAACACAAGTCAGGAAAGCCTTCATGGAAGCAACCGGAACTGAGAGGTGAGGAGGTTGGGAAAGCCAGGGAGAGGACGTAAGAGGGGAAGCAGCAGTATTACCCGAGCTCAGAGCACACAGAGGGCTGGCTCAGGCAGGGAACAGTGCCGAGTGAGATGTGGCTGGGTTAGGGTGGTTAAGACATGGGACAGTTTCTGCAGAAGGGTGGGGCAGACTGTTCTGGAAGACTGTCATGACAGTCTGTGTGAGATGAGAAGGGCCTCTTCAGGGCAGTTGTCTGGAAAGGAAGGATGGGATTGAGGAGGAAGACCCTGAAAGGAGGACTGTCCTCAGAACCAGATGCACAGCACCTGGGAGGCAGTCTGGGGAGAAGGCTAGACACACGGCTCCTTGCTCAAGTGGACCGCGTTTGTACGTTTGTCTCTTCCTGTCACTAAGCCCTTACACTTGAAATCATTTGCATTTGCCTGGAAGAGAAGATCTACAAGAACTCTTTGAAACTTCAGGAAGCCCAAATACAAGTTAATATCTTGGAAAAAAATTTGAAAAAAAAATTGATGTTTAAAGAACAACCCAGGGGAGCCTTTTAAAAACAATAGGCTTAGAGCCCTCCTACTTCTTCAATGGCACGTGCTTTCATTCACATAAAAACGTCCCCAGTGACTCTGAGCACTCCCCCTCCTCTTTGCCCTTCTCTTGTTCTGACAGCTATCCTGACATCATACAAAGACTTACAGTTCTGATCCATGCTTTCAAAGCCAGGCTATGTGCACCATGCCAGGCCACAGGCTGTCTCCGAGTCTGTGCCCTCAGTTCCTCTCCATAGGACCTAGGATGTTGGCTTGGTAGGATGAGAAAGTAACTAGACCATTATTTTTTTGCCTTAAAAACCATCATGCAATGGATTGGAGAGATGGCTCAGTGGTTAAGTGCACTGCTATTCTTCTAGAGGACCCAAGTTCAGTTCCCAGTAACCACATGGTGACTGTGTATAACTCCAGTTCTAAGAGATCCAATGCCTCTGGCCTCAGCAGGCACCTTTGTACATGTGCACACAAATACCCATGCATAATTATTGAGCATGGTAGCACATGCCTTTAATCTTGCAGAGGCAGGTGGATCTCTGAGTTTGAGCCAGCCTGGGCTACATAGTGAGACCTTGTCTCTAAAACAAACCCCCCGCCCCCCCAAAAAAAAACCAACAACAAAAAGCTACAAAACCCAAACCAAAAAAAAAAAAACCCCAAAAAAACCAGAGCTGGGTGTGGCTGAGTTTTAATCCCAGCACTGGGGAGGCGGAGACAGGCGGATCCCTGGGCTTGCTGCTGTTCAGCGTTCTAAGTACTCAGAGAGATCCAGGTCAGTGAGAGACAGTCTCAAAAGAAAGGAAGAGAAAAAGGAAAGTGGACAGTGCCTATGGAATGTCATGAGATGTTATCTTCTGACACACACACACACACACACACACACACACACACACACACACACACCACGTGCTATAGCCGTGTGTTTGACAGTTACGGTCACATTCACAGAAGATTTGAAAGACTTATCCCATTTTACAGGGAGAAAGCCAAGGCTTGGGAACTTCAGTATGTGTCCAGCATCTCAGCTTATGAATGGGGACAGAAGGTGGTCTTCAGTGTCCCTGGGGCAGGGCTGGCATTTACCCAATTCCCATCCCACCCTGCTTTGGACGCCGACTTCTATGGACTGTCTGCTGGTCTTCTGACTGACAATGCCCGACAATGGTTTATAGAGGTTTATAGAGTGACACCCGCCAGCTAGATTTTCTCATACACGGGTACAGCTTGTTTTGATCACGTTGGCTCTCACTCCTCCCTAACTCATTCCAGACCCATCCTCACCCCTCACAACCTCATATCCTCATTTTTTTAATTAAAATTTTTGTTGTTGTTGTTTTTGTTTTTCTAGACAGGCTTTCTTCATGTGTGTGACATAGATGTCCCACTTGTGGATTTGTACTCTGCTGACCCTTACTCTCTCTGCACATTGACCAGTTGTGAGTTTCTGCATTAACCACCGTCCACTGCAAAAGAACCTTCTCTGATGAGGTCTGAGAGCTACATTAATCTAATCTCTAGAAATTAAAAAAATGAAAAATAAACAATAAAAAAGCAACAACAACCCAGCAGCTTACATGGGGCTTGGAACAGGACCTCTGCAGAACTGGTTTTGTGGCCAAGGCCATCATCTTGGCATCCATGTGGCCCCCACATAAGCAAAGTATGTAATTCTCCAAGGTCTGGATGATGGTACAGACGCAACAAAGAAAGAAAGAGCGCAGGATGCTGACCTTGCAAGGGATAGCATGGTATGTGAGTTTCCACAGCCAGGTTCAGGTGGCCCACATAGGCTGAGGTGGTCCACATAGACTCAGGTGGTCCACATAGACTCAGGTGGTCCACATAGACTCAGGTGGTCCACATAGACTCAGGTGGTCCACATAGACCCAGGTGGTCCATATAGACTCAGGTGGTCCACATAGGCCCAGGTGGTTCACATAGGCCCAGGTGGTCCACATAGACTCAGGTGGTCCACATAGACTCAGGTGGTCCACATAGACTCAGGTGGTCCACATAGGCCCAGGTGGCTCACATAGACTCAGGTGGTCCACATAGACCCAGGTGGTCCATATAGACTCAGGTGGTCCACATAGGCCCAGGTAGCTCACATAGACTCAGGTGGTCCACATAGACTCAGGTGGTCCACATAGATTCAGGTGGTCCACATAGGCTCAGGTGGTCCACATAGACTCAGGTAGTCCACATAGGCTCAGGTGGTCCACATAGACTCAGGTAGTCCACATAGGATCAGGTGGTCCACATAGACTCAGGTGGTCCACATAGACTCAGGTGACTCACATAGACTCAGGTGGTCCACATAGACTCAGGTGGCCCACATAGACTCAGGTGGTCCACATAGACTCAGGTGGCTCACATAGACTCAGGTGGTCCACATAGACTCAGGGTTCCACATAGACTCAGGTGACTCACATAGACTCATGTGGTCCACATAGACTCAGGTGGCCCACATAGACTCAGGTGGTCCACATAGACTCAGGTGGTCCACATAGACTCAGGTGGTCCACATAGGCCCAGGTGGCAAAGCCCAAGGCAAAGCAGAGAATGGCTTTTCAGAGAGAATTTTCTGTCTTCTCTCACACTCTTGGATGAGGCTGAAGAGAAAAACCAACCTGTTTCTTTATTAATGATGCTTTCTGCAGAGTTAGATTAAGCACTGATTAAAGGCAAGATGTAAGTACGCTCTCAGTCACTTCTCTGGTTACAGGGCTTCCTTCTCGACTCTAAAATCACTTTGGCTCTCTTCCCGTTCGCTGCCCTCCCTTTGCTCCACCCAGCTTCCCAGCTGCCCCTCCCAGAGCTCTAGCCCACTGCCAAGAGCGAGAGTCTCTGGAGCCACACTGCCCTGAGCCTCCTTACAGAAAGACAGGTAAGCCGTGGGCTGGGGATACCCTCACCCTCTGTCTTTTTCAAGGGGTTTGTCATTAGAGAGCTTATTTGTTTATGTCAGGCTGGAGATGGAATCCTTTTGTAACCATTTCCCCTGAAGTCAGAGGTGGAGACCAGGTAGGAGATGCATGGTCAGGTGACAGAACCCATCAGGAACGGTTCTCTCCTTCTCTCCTGTCACCCTGGAAGAAGGTGACAGGAGAGGCTGGTTGCCCTGATCTGATGGGTGCTCATCACCCTGGGGACTTGATGTCAGCAACTGAGGTTTTCTAGACAAGGTATGCATAAATCTTGTCTCAAATTTAAGAAACTCTGGTACAAATCTCCCAAATATTTTCTGGGTCCCCTATGGACTGACTCTTAATCAGGAATTATCAAGTGGTATCTTTGTTGAAGAGCTAATCTCTGTGGTTGGCTTTCTACAGGGGTCATTGTGTGAGCATCTGCTCATGTTCACTTGCTTCCTGGTTTTCTTATGGAATCTATTAATGGGGAAATGTCACCTTTTTGGTCATAATCCACATGAATAAATATGGCTTAGGGGTCACCAAAGCTAAGAACTTGGTTGGCCCCATCACCCAACACGGACAAGGAAGCACTGTGGAACATATTCACTGTTAGCCTACTGCCTTGGTGCATGGGTGAGTGTGACAAACAGGTGAACAGGAAGGTCCTGGGAGGCATGTCACACAGCCCTTCTGGAGGCTGTGTGGCTTTCTTCTCCTGATCGCCTCCTCTTGCCCTTCTTGGGCATGAACATCTGAGTGGAATTGCAGGACAGCTAAGCGCTTGAGGTTCTCCAGAACTTGCTTACAGGACCATAGGTAAGGCTCTTGATTTCTCTAAACCCGATGCCTTCTGCTGTCAAATTGCCGTGTTGTGATGCTGCCTATCTTGTAGATTTTCAGAAATAATCCACAGATAACTTAATCTACAGCTTTTATTAACTCATGCACGTCAGTGTGACCTTTGATATTCTGGTTATATGGACAGAATCCCCTCCGAAATGTTCTTGGTGGGCAGTTGCAAGCCTTTCATGATTTCTTCGTCATTTCTCCTACTGGTTGGGATAAAGTGTGAGGGTCGGACCGCAGTTATCTAGAGAGAAAATGAAAGCCATCCACTAGTTGGGACCTCTTCTCTCAGATGGCAGGAAGGACATTTATCTTATGGGGATGGTTTTGAGAATGAAATGAGCTGGTGCACCTTACACACCCACAGTTTTATCTGGAACAGAAGAGCACTGTTAAATGGTAGCTATGATTGTTAAAGTGTTGGTAATATGGGGCTCAGAGAGAAGTTGACCACATACAATTATGTGCAAGTGACAATGACAGCCATGTAAAATATGAGCATGAAAAGGAGGCTGAAGAGAACTATGCCAGCACATTAACCCTGCATGTGCTTGGTGGCTGTAGCTTGTGGGAGATCATTTTCTTTGTGTTTTCTGATGTTATTGAATGAATGACTTTACTAGCTACAGCAGGAAACGGCACATTCAAATTGGGCATTTGGAGAATGCTTTATTACAGGGACTTTATAAAAAGGTGCAGGCAGATCTCAGTCACAGAAATGGGCAACAGTATAGTTCTTCACCTGGTGCGGGCGTGGTGGTGGTGGTGTCTGTAACACCCCATATCAGAAGCAGTAAAGGAAGGCAGGCAGGACTGACCAGAGAAACATACAGATGACGACCTTCCAGTGTGGCTGATGGCCAGCACCAGGAAGAAGTGAGGAGGATGTTCCTGACTCTCCTCTGCTGGTCACTGTCTAGACACAACCAGAGTATAAGGACCTCAACTATGAGCTAAGTATGGGTCACCTCAGGGCACTGAGCAGGCCTGAGAGGATGAAGGATGATCTGGTGGTGCACCAAAGGTGGCCCGCATAGCGGGCCATGTGACTTTGATAAACTTTATAAATGGAGCCCAAAGGCCTTGTGCAGGTGCCAGTGCCTTCGTGCTGTGACTCCTACTCTTTAGGACACTGTCCTCTCTCCTCCTAGCCAATAACTAGCTCTTCAGAGCCCACCTTCATCCCTGTGCGCAGCTTCAGCGTTACCGATGTTTGCTCCCGGCCATTGATGTCTGAACGCCCAGGTCCTTCATTTATCAAAGCTGAAGTAGCAGCTACTGAATTGTCTGTTAGTAAGACAAGGATGGAATTGACTGACAGTTACTTCTCCACCTTCTCTGGCCCTTCCTGTTTTTGTCACTTCTATCTTGCTGCTTATTTATTAATGTTTTTATTAGTGTGTATTGACTGCACATAGCAGTGGGTGTCACTGTATTTTCATATGTGCACACAATACCCTGTGATCCTATTCATGTCTCTCTTATTCTCCACTCATTCCTTTCCTCTTCCTCAATAGTCTTCCTGTTATGACTTTGTCCTTCTGTCCAGATCTCACATATGAGAGAAAAAATGTTGTATTTGTCAGAGTCTGACTTATCTCAGTGAACGTGGTAATCTCTGGTTCAATCTGTCTTACTGCAGATGACATGTTTTCATTCTTATTTATTGTTGAACAGCACACATATATTTCATTTAAAGATATGCTTATTCATTGCTGAGCTTTGAAGTAGAGTCCAAACGTGGATATTGTGAATGATGCCCCAGCAACTGTGGATGTTCAGATAGCTCTGTTGGATGCTGTCTTTGAGTTGTTCGGGTGTAAATTTAGGAGTGTTGTATCTGGTCCACACAGTAGTTCTATTTTCATTGGAGTCTCCACTTGGATCTCCACAGTGATTTAACTAATTTCCATTCCCACCAGCAGTGTGTAAGGTTTGCTTTCCTTGCCTCCTCAACAGCCTTATTTTTTAAAAAAATATTTTTATTTTATAATTAATTTAATTTTACATATCAGCTACAGATTTCCCTGTCTTCCCTCCTCCCACCCCCAGGCTTTTCCCCCCATTCCCACCTCCTCCAAGGCAAGGTCTCCCCTGGGGAGTCAGCCTAGTCTGGTATATTCAGTTGAGGCAGGCCCAGTCCCCTCCTCCCTGCACCAAGGCTGAGCAAAGTGTCCCTGCATAGGCCCTAGGTTCCAAAAAGCCAATTCATGTACCAAGGACAGGTCCCGTTCCCACTGCCTGGGGGCCTCCTAAACAGTTCAAGCTAATCAACTGTCTCACTTGTCCAGAGGGCCTGGTCCAGTTCCATGGGGGATCCTCAGCTATTGGTTCACAGTTCATGTGTTTCCACTAATTTGGCTATTTGTCCCTGTGCTTTTTCCAATCATGGTCTCAATATCTCTTGCTCATATAATCCCTACTCTCTCTCTCTCACCAATTGGACTCCTGGAGCTCCACCTGGGACTTGGCCATGGATCTCTGCATCTGCTTCCATCAGTCACTGGATGAGAGTTCTATCATGACAGTTAGGGTGTTTGGCCATCTGATCACCAGAGTAGGTCAGCTCAGGCACTCTCTCGACCATTGCCGGTAGTCTATAGTGGAGGTATCTTGGTGGATTTCTGGGGACCTCTTTAGCATTATGTTTCTTCCTATTCCCATGGGGTCTTCATTTATCATGGTATCTCTTTCCTTGTTCTCCCACTCTGTTCCTGATCCAGCTGGGACCTCCTGCTCCCCTAAGCACTCTTTCCCCTGACCCTTGACCTCCATTACCCTTCCTCAACCCCAGTTTGCTCATGTAGATCTCATCCATTTCTCTGTCGCTGGGCAATCCCTATGTCTTTCTTAGGGTCCTCTTTACTAGATAGCCTCCCTGGAGTTGTGAGTTGCAGCCTGGTTATCCTTTGCTTTATATCTAGTATCCACTTATGAGTGAGTACATACCATGTTTATCTTTCTGAGTCTGGGTTACTTCACTCAGGATGATATTTTCTAGTTCCATCCATTTGCCTGCAAACCTCATTATGTCATTGTTTTTCTCTGCTGAGTAGTACTTCATTGTGTATATATACCACATTTTATTTATCCATTCTTCAGTTGAAGGGCATCTAGGTTGTTTCCAGGTTCTGGCTATTAAAAATAGTGCTGCTATGAACATAATTGAGCATGTGTCCTTGTATGATTGAGCATTCCTTGGGTATATGCCCAAGAGTGGTATAGCTGGGTCTTGAGGGAGGTTGATTCTCAATTTTCTAAGAAAGCACCATATTGATTTCCAAAGTGTCTGTACAAGTTTATATTCCCATCAACAGTGGAGGAGTGTTCCCCTTGCTCCAGATCTTCTCCAATATAAGCTGTCTTCATTGTTTTTGATCTTAGCCATTCTGACAGGTGTAAGATGGTATCTCAGAGTCATTTTGACTTGCATTTCCCTGATGACTAAGGATGTTGAGCAATTCCTTAAATGTCTTTCATCCATTTGAGCTTCTTCTGTTGAGAATTCTCTGTTTAGCTCTATAGCCCATTTTTTAATTGGACTGTTGGTTATTTTGATGTCTAATTTCTTGAGTTCTTTATATGTTCTGGATATCAGCCCTCTGTCAGATGTGGGGTTGGTGAAAATCTTTTCCCATTCTGTAGGCTGTCGTTTTGTCTTGTTGATCGTGTCCTTTGCCCTACAAAAGCTTCTCAGTTTCAAGAGGTCCTATTTATTAATTGTTCGTGCTACTGGTGTTATATTTAGGAAGTGATCTCCAGTGCCAATGCGTTCAAGACTACTTCCTACTTTCTCTTTTTGTTTTGTGTTTTTTAAATGATAGGCAGTCTAATTGGGATGAGATAAGATCTATCTATCTATCTATCTATCTATCTATCTATCTATCTATCTATCTATCTATCATCTATCTATCTATCTATCATCTATCTATTTCTATCTATCATCTATCTATCATCTATCTATTTCTATCTATCATCTATCTATTTCTATCTATCATCTATCTATCTATCTTTCTATCTATCTATCTCTATAAATCATACTGGGGATTAAACTCAGGGCTTTACACTTGCTAGGCATACACTCCAACAATGAGGTATTGCTCCAACCTTAGATGGAATCTCAATGTGTCTTTGATTGGTGTTTCCTTGGTGGTTAAAGACAGTAAACACCTTTCCTATATATCATCCACTTGTACCTACTCTTGTAGAGCCATCTGTTATCAAGTTATTTCTTGAATGACTTACTTGTTTACTTGGTGTACTTCTTTATATATGCTGGATATATCCTATGAGTAAAACTTTTCCTGGCCACCCATGTGGCCAAGGATGACCTTGAACTTCTGATCTTCCTGCTTCCACCCTCTAGAGTTCGTACATGTTCTGTTCACACTTTCTCTTAGTTTTTCTTTATTACTAACTACTCTACTCATTACTTGTGTTCAAGTCCTGAGCCTCTCTTCTGCTTGAGCTGGTTTGGGGCTTTCTACTCAGATGTTTTTACTGGCTCAATGAACATTTAATTTCCAACACTTGCTTTTGCTTTTTCCAAAATATCTATATTTTTATTGAATTTCTAGCTCATATCCTATTTTGTCTTTCTTAAGTCGTCCCACTAGTTTCCTGTATTTTCTTGCAATTCACGGATCTTTAAAAAACTAATTGTTTTGAATTCTTTGTATAGCATTTCATCTGCTGCAATGTCTCTTGGGTCAGTTGCTAGTGAATTGCTAACTTCTGGAGAAATCCTGCTGTCTTGCTTCATTGTATCTGTTATAGTCCAGTGTTGGAATGGATGTATTTTTCTATTTAAAAAAATGTAATTTTTAAAGTTTTTTGTTTTATGTGTATGGGTGTTTTGCCTGCATATATGTCTGTGCACCACATGCATGAAGTGCCCATGGAGGCCAGAAGAGGCGTTGGATCCCTTGGAACTAGATTTATGGATAGTTATGAGCTGCCATGTGGGTGCTGAGAATTGAACTCAGGTCCTCTAGAAGAGCAGTCAGAGCCCTTAACCACTGAGCCATCTCTCCAGCCCCATATTTTCTACTTTCATGTGAGTCTTTTTAGGAACAGTCTTCTCTGAAAGCTGCGACCGGAGGTGTGGGCTCCTGGAAGCACTGGAGAGGTTTCAGACTGCTTTTCGTAGTCGTTTCCTTGTTACTTCTTTAACAGAATTTTACTCCCTCCATTTCTCTCTCCCCGACCTGTGTTCTACAGCATCGTGTGAAGATTAGTTAGAGGACAGCTTACTCATGTTGTTCTTTCCTTCCAACGTAAGGCTCCGGGGGAGTGATTCAGACCATCAGCCTTGGTGACAAGCACACTTATCCACTGAGCCGTCTCTCCAACCTCTTTGTTACTTCTTTTGAGGAGATTAATGCATGTGAGTCAATATAAGTCATGGTAGATCCTGAGGGTACTTCTCACAAGAGTGTGGTGTACAGCATGTCAAACAGACATACCATGGTAGTGAGCTTCACCGTCTGTAATTCTGGTTCTGGTCTCAGCAGCGATGTGTTTTCCAAAGGAGTATTGCAGTGCCCTATACTGTGGACTCTGACAGGCACCAGGCCCCCTGGTCTTCGCTCTTTCTCTCTGCTATTGTTGCAGGGGCAGGTCTCCAGGCCTCAGGTGTCTATTGCTGCAGGAGCAGGTCTCCAGGCCTCAGGTGTCTATTGCTGCAGGAGCAGGTCTCCAGGCCTCAGGTGTCTATTGCTGCAGGAGCAGGTCTCCAGGCCTCAGAGTCTATTGCTACAGGGGCAGGTCTCCAGGCTGCAGACATTATTGCTGCAGGAGCAGGTCTCCAGGCCTCAGGTGTCTATTGCTGCAGGAGCAGGTCTCCAGGCTGCAGACATCTATTGCTGCAGGAGCAGGTCTCCTGGCCGCAGAGTCTATTGCTGCAGGAGCAGGTCTCCAGGCCTCAGGTGTCTATTGCTGCAGGAGCAGGTCTCCAGGCCTCAGAGTCTATTGCTGCAGGAGCAGGTCTCCAGGCCTCAGGCATCTATTGCTGCAGGAACAGGTCTCCAGGCCTCAGGCATCTATTGCTGCAGGAGCAGGTCTCCAGGCCTCAGCCATACTTGGAGTCTGGTCATCAATTTGGTGCTTTGATCTCTCCAATTCTTTTATTGATTGAAGGTGTTTGTGTGTCAAGATGCTAACTCTTGGGGCTGGAGAGATGGCTCAGTGGTGAAGAGCACTTGTTGCTTTTCCAGAGCACCAGCTTACACTGTATACACACAGGACCCTTTCTACAACATGAAAAGCATACAGAATATAAAGTGTCCCTGTCTGTCCTTCCTGTCCCCTATCAAGTCTATGTCCTAACTTTCTACTGTGCCCATATGGTAGCCCTTTCTGGTCTACCCCACAGACAGCTGATACCCAAGCCTTCTCACCTCAGCATCCATTTCTGTAGACCTCCTTGAAAGTCAATCACAAGGCAAACTGAGTTCTATCCCTATCCTGAGAGCTCTGTTTCTGACACACGTCTGTGTCCCAAGGGTGAAGATGGAGGACAGGTACTACCCAGTGATTTTCCCAGATGAGCGCAATTTCCGCCCCTTTACTTCTGACTCTCTGGCTGCAATAGAGAAGCGGATTGCCATCCGAAAGGAGAAGAAGAAGTCCAAAGACAAGGCAGCAGCTGAGCCCCAGCCTCGGCCTCAGCTTGACCTAAAGGCCTCCAGGAAGTTACCTAAGCTTTATGGTGACATTCCCCGTGATCTGACAGCGAAGCCCCTGGAAGACCTGGACCCATTCTACAGAGACCATAAGGTACTTCCACAGGGACATCGGGTGTCCCTGCTCTGTGTTCACAACTACATTACTGGTTCTTGGGGTGTGTGGGAGGCAGGCAGCACTCTCTTCTCCTTACCCTGTCTTTGTAGCTCTGAGAACCAACTTGGGACCTTATCTGCTCTCTCTAATGCTTGGGCCGGGTCGGGAGATGAGGCTGACTCTGCAGAAAGGTTAAAAGGTCAACACAGGAAAGAGGCATGTCTGAAAAGAGCGTGGCAGGCGAGGAACAGAGGTCAGGCCACTGCTTGAGACTGGCTTCAGACAAATGGCCACCCAGATTCCCACTTCCTGTCTCTGAAGTGGAAACAAATGGCTGATCTCCCTACCCCAAGGCAAGACATGCCACAGAAGCACTTTATAAACTGATCATCATACTGACAACAACAATTAATAGCACTGTGAAGGGGTGCCCATTTCAGCAAGAGTGGCACCTTAAAAAACATTTAGACAATAGGACTTCTAGGCTGTTAAGTGAGATTAATAAAAGTCAAATTGATAATTGATATAGAGTAGGCACTCAGTCAATGAAGGCTAAGTGCATGCTAATTAAGTGGGCACATGTAAATTATATGTAAACCCCATATGAACATATGGAACCTCCATGATTTATCTACTACATGTAATTCTACTTTTTAATTTTATTATATTTATTTGGTATGTGTGTGTGTGTGTGCGCGCGCGCCATGGTATATGTTATGTGTAGAGGTCAGAGAACAATATTTTGGGAGTTAGTTCTCTCCTGCCATATGTGTCCTGGGACCAACCTCAGGTTGTCAGGCTTGGCAAGTGCCTTTACCTGCTGAGCATCTCACCATCCCTATGTATAATTCTTCCTTTTCTATGTTAGTTTTTGTTTATGCACACGGGTATTGTGTCTATATATGTATGTCTATGTAGCATGTATGTACAGTGCCCACAGAGGCCAGAAGAGGGAGTGAAATCCCCTGGATCTAGAGTTACAGACAGTTGTGAGCTGCCATGTGGGTGCTGGCAATTGAACTCAGGTCCTCTGGAAGAGCAGTCAGTGCTCTTAGCCACAGAGCCATCTCTCCAGCCCACTCAGATGTAATTTTTGCAGGAAATTCTAGAATGAGAACGTATGAATTCTGGGCTCTCCTTGGCTCCTTGAAAGCCTGGGCTGTGAGGCCACCACCCTGCGAGGATCCCCTCTTTTAAAAGGCTCGGAAGACCTTGCTGTCATCATTTGTATGATCCAGCAGGGGATGGAAAGCCTACCCCGTCAGCTGGGAGCTTCGGGGAGTTTTTAGTAGAACGACTGTGGTGCTAAGAGTCTCTTTTGCTGACACCAGTGGAAACCTGACCTCTCAGAGTGGTTGTCCGGGTGTGTGCCCTTTAAGTGGAAACACCAGAGTTGCCAGACCAAATGGGGATGGGGATGGGCCGTTTAGAGGAAATGGGAAATATATGTGGAAGGGACAGAGAGTGACGGGAAAACACTTCATTTCTCCTTTTCATTAGAATCCCAGGTGCTTCTCGGAGGCATGGTTGTTGGAGAAGAGTTGAGTGGGAGAATTCTCTCTCTGCCTTGGAGCTGGGTAGGAAGCCCTTGGGACAGGCAATAGCTTTGTGAGCTGCAGACTCCTGGCGGGGGGCCGGCTCTGGTTTTAGGGACATCACTTCTTAGCCTGGGCTCACCCTTGGAACTGGAAGGCCAGGTACTTGTTTTGAGCCCTGCACATCTATGATCTCACGTGTGTGCTCAGCACTGATGTGAGAGTGCACTACCTTAAGGAGGAGGAGCCCCAAAGTTTATACGGTCAATCCACTAGGACCTAATCTTAAGAGTTATTTAGTTCTTGGCAACTTAGCCGCCCCCCCCCCCTTAGAGGCTCCTACAGAGAGAGGTGGAGGTGTGACAGCAAGCAGGTCAGACGAGCTGGTCCCCACCCTTCTAGTCATTAAAGCCCTGGCAAGTGTTGTCAAATGCACCATTAGCTAAAATATTAAAGCAGTGAGAGGAAGAATCAGCACAGCCAAAGTGTACAGGAGCAGAACCATATTGCTCCCCAGTCATCAGGGGTGACCGTCCTCAAAGAGAAGGCCACTCTGCCCCGAAATGCTGCTTACTCAAAGGAAGGCACAACCCTCCTAAGAAGTCTTGGACTCGTAGCCTCCTAGCAGCGAAGGAACCTCATGGCCCATGTCATATTGCTGTGTGGGCTAAGACAGAGGCACTCTGGCCGTGCGTTCTCCTGCAGGCAGAGGGCTTCCAGGTCAGAGTCCAGCAACTCACCGATGGGAGGGGGTGGCTAGAAGGAGCTGCTGTGGAGTCAGGGCTGCATTGTTCTTCCAGCTTTGGGCCTGGACGTCATGGTCTGCCTTTCTTATCTCAGAACACCCTAGACGAAGTCTCATAGGATTTCCCCTAACACCAGAGGAGCAAGGGGTCGGGGGACAGGGATGGCTCTTGCTCTGTGAGGCTTTTGTGACCGTTGGTCTCAGGACGAGCAGGAGAGCAAATCTGCCGTTAAGTAGAAAAGTGTGGAGTAGGTGGTAGAAGTAGTGAGTGGTAAGCTGCTGCCCGGGGCTGCTTGGTTTCCAGGCCCAGGGACATATGTTAGGAAGAACTAGGCACGGTATGTGTGCTGGTTAGTTGTTTGTGCACTCGATACAAGCTAGGGTCATCTGGGAAGGGGAAAAATTAGTTGAGAAAATGTCTCTATCAGATTGATCTGTGGGCAAGTCTGTGGGGCATTTTCTTGATTAATGATTGATGCAGGAGGGCCCAGCCCGCCGTGGGAAGTGCCACCCCTAGGTAGATGTTCCTGGGTTCTATAAGAAAGCAAATTGAGCAAGCCATGGGGAGCAAGCCCACAAACGGTTTTCCTTCATGGCTTCTGCTTCAGTTCCTGCCTCCAGGTTCCTGCCTGGAGTTCCTCCCTGACTTCCTATCATGATGGACGGTGACTGGGATGTTTAAACCCTTTACTCCCAAGCTGCTTTTGGTAATGAGCTTTGTCACAGCAACAGAAAGGACACTGAGATAGCCCACTGGGCTCTTTAGAGGCGGGAACTCATCATTTGGCAGGTCTGTCCTGTCTAGCACCCGTGAACCTACCCAGTGAGGGCCAGCAGAGACCCACTCACTGACAGATGGCGGCTCCTCCATGCCTGGGGCAGCACCCACCTCCTTCCGCAGGTAAGGACCGCGGATAGATTTGCCCTGCTTGTGTCGGGGATGAGAGAGTGAGGACCTTTGTGTGGCTCTTCGTGGTTGTCACCAAACACCTGACGGGAAGTGTCCTTCTGACTTCATCCTGTAGGGCTACAGACTGTGAGGCCATGGAGGAAGTGTCCTTCTGACTTCCCCCTGTAGGGCTGCAGTCTGTGAGGCCATGGAGGAAGGGTTCTGACTTCCCCCTATAGGCCTACAGTCTGTGAGGCCATGGAGGAAGTGTCCTTCTGACTTCATCCTGTAGGGCTGCAGTCTGTGAGGCCATGGAGGAAGTGTCCTTCTGACTTCATCCTGTAGGCCTACAGTCTGTGAGGTCATGGAGGAAGTGTCCTTCTGACTTCATCCTGTAGGCCTACAGTCTGTGAGGCCATGGAGGAAGGGTTCTTTTGACTTTACCCTGTAGGCCTACAGTCTGTGAGGCCATGGAGGAAGGGTTCTTTTGACTTTACCCTGTAGGCCTACAGTCTGTGAGGCCATGGAGGAAGGGTCCTTCTGACTTCCCCCTGTGGGGCTGCAGTCTGCGAGGTCAGGAGGTCACAGTGGCTGGCCACATCTCATCCACGGTGAGGAAGAGGGAGATCAACGCTGCTGCTCTGTTCACCCTCTCCTTTTTGCTCAGTCAGGATCCCAGGCCATGAGATTGTGTCACCCACATTTAGGCTGTGTCTTCCCACCTTAATTAACACAATCTAGAAAGTCCTTCACAGAGATGCCCAGAAACTTGTAGATAATTCTAGATATTGCCAATTCAACAGTCAACATTATATATCACACTACATCATGCTTGATGACTTTTTTCCCCTGGAGGATTAAATATTTGTTCAATCAATCAATCAATCAATCAACCCATCCATCAATTAATTTTAGTGCATGTGTTTTGTATGTGTCTGTTGCCAGAATCAGTTCTTTCCTACCATTATATGGGTCCCCAGGGTCAAACTCAGGTCTTCAGACTTGGCAGTAAGCACTTTCACCTGAGCATCTCACCGGCCTCTGAAGTGTTTTAAGGGTTAGGAACAGATTTGTAATTTCATTAGAACTGCTCAGACCTGCCACATAACCATACAAATTCCAAATCTCTTTGCATCATAAGACAAGTACAAAAATTTACAAAAAGTCTTTGAGAATGATAGTAATTTAAGATCCCACTATGTGTGGCTGCTGTCCAAGCTCAGGGCCTGTGTGGGCTCCTGGTCCTGCTCCACATGCACATACTGTGGACTTCCACATCAAAGGTTGGCTTGCTCAGGTGTGACCCCACACCCTGCTTTCTATGGCTTCAGGGCTGCATTCTCCAGCATGCCTTGTAACATAAACAGTCCACAGCACACTCATCTCGAAGCCAAGACCATGTAATGGAAGCTGTTGACCTCCAGAGTCACAGGTTAATAATTCTGCCACCAGAGGTTGTAGATACTAGTCAGGGCTCAGGACGTGGTTCCCTAGAACTTTCTCTAATTGTGTTCTTGAAGAATATTGTTTGCCAATGTGTTAATTTCTGTGTTGTGATTTCTTCACAGACATTCATGGTGTTGAACAAGAAGAGGACAATATATCGCTTCAGTGCCAAGCGGGCCTTGTTCATTTTGGGACCTTTCAATCCTGTCAGAAGTTTAATGATTCGAATCTCTGTCCATTCATATCCTTTCCCCAGGTCCAGGCTGTGGGAAATGTGGGCAAGTCCCAGGGGTCCATGTGTGTACTATTGTTATTATTATGATTAATTTGAATCAGGGTCTCATAGGCCAGGCTGTCCTTGGAATCCCTACGTAGCAGAGGATGACCTCAAACTTTTGATCTTTGGCCTCCACCTCCCAGATTCTTGGATTATAGGAATGCGCCTCCACACACAGTTTACGTGGTGCTGGGAACTGAACACAGGGCCTCCCTGTGCTAGGCAAGCGCTCTGCCAGCTGGGCCTCATCCAGCTCCAGTTTCAGTGGAAGCAAATAGTCCTTGTTCCCAAAGTGTTACTGCGGTGGTGCTTTGGCACTGTGTGGGGTGGTGCATGTGAGTGGCCGTGGTCCAGGAGCCTCAGCTTCAGGAGCCAGACCGTCAGGCATGCTCTTCTAAGTGAGCGCAGAAAGAGCAGGACCAGCAGAGGCAGCAGCGCCAGGAGGCACCAGAGCAGCCTGGGAAGCAGAGGCCCTGTGCAGCACCCAGAGCAGATAGGTGGGCCCTGTCGGACCTGCACAACGCCGGAAACATCTCAGAGATATTTTCTAGCATAGGCAGTCCCATTTCCAGCTTTTCTCTAAAAAAGAACCACCACCCCTCCCCCACCCCCGCGGGCCACCCTTCCAACCTACCACTCCCCCCCCCCCCCCCACAGGCTAACTAGATGGCTTAGCTGGTCAAGTCTTTGCTATGTGAGTGTGAGGACCAGGGTTCAGATCTCCAGCACTCACATCAATGCTGGGCAGCCATGGAAGCCTGCCTGGAATCCCAGCTCTGGGAATCCCCAGAGCAAGGTGTCTAGCTACACTAGCAGAATGGATGAGCTCTGGTTTGATTGATAGACCTTGCCTCACTGTATAAGGTGGAGGGTGATTAAGGAAGAAACCTGAAATTAACACAGATATGCAACTGTGCTCATGTACCCCCCCCCCCCCCCCCCCGCCACATTTGAAATGCACACACACATACACACATACCACACACTTGTGCACACACAAACAAAGCATTGAGCAAGCTGGGAGTGTACTCAGGGTAGAGCACTTGCTCAGCACTGCGCATTCTGAAAATGTACCCAGGAGGCTGGGAGTGTTCAGGATAGAGCATTTGCTTAGCATTGAGCAGGCTGGGAGTGTACTCAGGGACAGAACACCTGCTTACCATTGAGCGGGCTGGCAGTGTACTCAGGGACAGAACACCTGCTTACCATTGAGCTGGCTGGCAGTGTAGACAGGGACAGAACACCTGCTTACCATTGAGCTGGCTGGCAGTGTAGACAGGGGTAGAGCAATTGCTTAGCATTTTGCAGGCTGAACTGCACTCAGGGGATAGACCACTCACAGCTGGGAGTGCTCTCAGGGCAGAACACCTCCTTAGCATTGAGCAGGTTGACAGTGTACTCAGGGAAGGGCAGTTCCTTCACATTGAGTGAGAGAGAACTCGGGCAGAGCACTTGCTTATCATTGAGCAGTCTGGGAGTGTACTCAGGAATAGAGGCTTGCTCAGCATTCACCAGTCTGGGAGTGTACTCAGGGTAGAGCATTTGCTCAGCATTGAGCATTCTGGGAATGTACCCAGGGTGTAGAGCACCTGCTGAACATTGAGCAGGCTTGTAGTGTACTCAGGGGGTAGACACCTGCTTAGCATTGAGCAGGCTGGCAGTGTACTCAGGAATAGAGGCTTGCTCAGCATTCACCAGGCTGGGAGTGTACTCAGGGTAGACCACATGCTTACCATTGAGCAGGTTTGGAGTATATTCAGGCTAGAGCTCCTGCTTAGCACTGAGCAGGGTGGTGTACTCAGGACAGAGCTCCTTCTCTGCACTGAGCAGCAGGGAGTGTACTCAGGGCAGGGGTCCTTCTCTGCACTGAGCAGGGTGGTGTACTCAGGACAGAGCTCCTTCTCAGCACTGAGCAGGGTGGTGTACTCAGGACAGAGCTCCTTCTCTGCACTGAGCAGGGGGGAGTGTACTCAGGATAGAGGTCCTTCTCTGCACTGAGCAGGGTGGTGTACTCAGGGCAGAGCACCTCTTTACGTTCAGGATTTTCTGTTTTGCCTTCTAGCTCTGCCAGGGCATGGGATGAGGCTATACCAGGCAAGGCTGCTGCCCTAGCTGTGTCAGCCCGAGTCTGCCTCTGTGGGGAGTCTAGAACACAGGGCACCAGTTTCTCTTGTAGCCCAGGCTGGCCCTGGGCTCTCTGTGAGGGTAGGATGACGTTGGACCAGTGATGCTTCTATCTACCAGCACTGTGATTACAGGTGGGAGCCAGCGTGCTTGGTTCATGCGGTGCTGGAGATGAGTGCCAGGGCTTTGTGCATGCTGGGTAAGGACCAACGGAGCTACATACACCCTCAGTTTATGGCCAGATTATTTTTCATTTAAATCTCATCAGGCAGATGTGTGGATGGGAAGAGTAGCTCTTCAGATGAGGAGGCTGCCGTTCAGCAGGGGACCTTCTGCAGAGCTGGGGATATGCCTCAACTGTTTGGTGCAAACTCTCACAGAGAATAGAAGCACTTGCATGCGAGCAGCTCAGAGATCCCCATCACAACGGCTGTCAGGATCATCCAACAGTGTATGTGCCTTAATCAGTACCGGTCACGGTCTTCAGCATGTTCATCATCTGCACGGTGGTCATCAACTGTATGTTAATGGCCTATTACGGGGACAGAAGTTCAGACAAGGACTCTGTTTTAGAGTGAGTACTGTCACTGCAGTCTAGCTGAGGGGCTGGGGATGCGGCTCACAAAGCCCTTCATTCCAACCCCAGCACTATATAAACTGGGCATGGTGGTGCATGCTGGAGGTCTTAACACTTGGGAGGTAAAGCTGGAGGTCAGAAGTTCAAGGTCATCCTCAGATATGAACTTAAGGCCAGCCTGGGCTACAGTGAAACTCTTATGAAAAAAATGTATGCTTTAAAGACTGTCTTAAATTGGAATTGTTGGTACTGTGGATCTTACTTCTCCAACTTAAATGCTGGCAGACTCAATTTTTATTTTAGTAGTTAAAAAAAATGAATTGCTTTTAGAAGTATTAAAAATATTTGCAACATAAAAAATATTTGTAACAAAAAGCACATATAAACTTTTCATTATTTATTCTTTGGTAATCTCATACATGAATGTATTTAGATCATATGCCTCCCCTCTGAACACATACATTTTTGCACATAGATTTTAAGTGGTTTTCTTTGTGCTCATGGGTTTTATAAGGATCTTTTTTGATGGCTATATGATATTGTGTAGCTAGAGTTGTTCTCTCTGGGCCCCGCCAAGCCCCGGCAGTCCCGTAGCCCACTTATAAAATAAACATACAGACGCTTATATTATTTAAACTGCTTAGCCACTAGCTCAGGCCTACCATAGTCTAGCTCTTATTCTTATACTCAGCCCATTTCTGTTAATCTATATGTCACCACGTGTTCCTTGGCTTTACCTGCTGCCTTTACATGATGCTCCCTGACAGCAGGCTGGTGTCTCCTCCTCTCTGCCTTCCTGTCCTCTCAATTCTCCTCTCTGCTAGTCCCACCTATACTTCCTGTCTGGCTATCAGCCAATCAGTGTTTTATTTATCAATCAATCATCCACAGCAATATTGTACTTGGTAAACTGTAAGTACTTAATAGATCTAGTATTTTAGCATCCTCCCAGTCATCTTTTTGTATAAGCCACTTTTAGATTATTATTTTTCTCAGGATAGATTATTAGAAATGGCTTTCCTGGATCAAATATACATTATGGTTCTTTTAAATACATGTTCATATGCTAACAACACTTCCTGAAAAGTTATATCAGTTTATTCAGCCGCCATCAGCACGGGAACCAATCAAATCATTTTCCATTCACATTTTTCTGTGGTGAAAATGTTCACATTCTTAGCCAGGCATGGTGACAGAAACATGCAATCCTGGCCCTCAGGAGGTGGAGCAGGGTGATGGTAAATTTGAGGAAAGCCTGGACTATACAATGAGAATTGACCTAAAAAAGTGTTTAAAGAATACATATATTTCATGGGGCCTGGAGAAAAAGCTCAGTGATTGTTAGCACTTGCTGCTTTTGAAGAAGAACCAGGTTCAGATCCCAGCACCCAGATCAGATTGATCACAGCTGCATGTAGCTCCAATTCTATGGGATCTGACGCTCTCTGCTGGCCTCTGAGTGCACCTACATTCATGTGCACATACCCACGCATATACATGCACACATACACATAAACAAAATAAAAATAAATCTTCAAAAATACTTCTTTATGGGGCTGAAGAGATGGCTCAGGGGTTAAGAGCACTGACTGCTCTTCCAGAGGACTCGAGTTCAGTTCCCAGTACCCACATGGCAGCTCACAACTGTCCGTAATTCCAGTTCCAGAGGACCCAATATCCATGGCAAAACACCAACGTACATAAAATAAAAATAAATAAATTAAAAAAAAATACTTCTTTATATGGGGCTTGACAGTGCACGTTTGTAGTCCCAGAACTTGGGAGACAGAGGCAGAAGGACCAGTACCAGTCTTGATCACATAGTGAGATTATGTGAAAAAAGGCTTTTTTAAACGTTTCTTTACACTGGGCATGGCCGATTCAGCTTTCTTAACAGTCTTTGTATTGTATATTATTTTCTATCTTCAATTTCAACTCTTGTTTCTTCTGCATTTAGAGCATTTATTTTATTTTTATTTATGTATTTTATGTATAGGTGTGTTTTACTTGCATGTATGTCTGTGTGCCACATGGAGGCCAGAAGAGAGGGCTCTGGATACCCTAGAAACAGAGTTACCAGCAGCTGTCTGACTCCGTGTGGCTGCTGGGAACTCCTGTTCTATCCCATTCCGCCAGCACTGGGACTATAGACACACACCAGCAAGCCTGGCTTATGAGGTGCTGGGGGGTCAAACTCAGGGTTCCAGTCATGCTAGGCGAACACCCTACCTGCTGAGCCACATCGTCAGTGTGGTTCTTTTCTCATCATTTATCACATCCCTTCTTTTTATGAATGATTTGTTTTGTAGATACATCTTCACCGGGATTTATATTTTAGAAGCTGTGATTAAAATATTGGCAAGAGGCTTCATCCTGGATGAGTTTTCCTTTCTCCGAGACCCGTGGAACTGGCTGGATTTCATTGTCATTGGAACAGCGTAAGAGTGTTAAAAGACTTTTGTGGGACACATTCAGGGTGAGAAAGAAGTCCCTTCCTCTGGGGCTCTATGTAGATTCATAAGAATGGCTGAGATGACCTGAGGTCACCTGGGTCTCTCAGTGTAGCACTGGTTGATCCTGAACACGAGGCAGCCGCTGGCCAGAGGCTTCCAGGCACACACCCATCTCTTCTGTTTTCACTCCTTCACTGACCAACCGTGGCCTCTTACAAGTCCGGCTCTGTAAATACAGGGTTGTAAAAACAAAACATAAAATAACAGAAAAGCATGGCCCTCACCATGGCAAAGCTCATAGTGCACCGGGGAGAGAGGATTAATCATTGCTACAATATGCTTGGCGGGTTACCAGGATTGGGCTGCACATGTGTGGGTATCAGAGAACCAAGGACTCTGGCAAACAGAGTTCCTTCAGGAAGTTTTCTAGTTTGGGCTTTTAAGTTTAATTTTGAGTTAATTGTTGCGTATGGCATGAGGTGATTTCCCACTTGGGGTTTCTGTGTTACAGTCTAGTGTGTGTGTGTGTGTGTGTGTGTGTGTGTGTATGTATGTTTAGGGGACAATGGCAAGAGTCTGGCTTGGTAAGATGGGGCAATCACAAAAAGGTCTAAAAAAACCAAGCCAAGGAGTTTATTTAGTCTTCATGCTGAGGTAAGAGGTAGGAAGCTGTGAAGAGATTTAAGCAAGAGAATGAGATGTGTGTTTTTTGTTTGTTTTGGTTTTTTGAAACATGTTTTTGTATGCATACATATGTATGTGCATGCATGTAGAAGCCAGAGATTGATGTCAGGAACCACATCAAACCCAGAGCTCACCGATGTGGCTGCCTTCTGAGGCTGGAATTACATACAGGTGGGCTACTGAGCCCACTGTCTCAGGGTTTCTATTGCTGTGGAGAGACACCATGACCCCAGCAACTCTTATAAAGGAAAACATCTCATTGGGAGGTTTGGTCCATTATCGTCAGGGTGGGAAGCATGGCAGCATGCAGGCTGACATGGTTCTGGAGAGTGTTATACATCCAGACCTGAAAGCAGCAGGAAGAGACTGAGACACACTTCCTCCAACAACACCACACCTACTCCAACAAGGCCACACCTCCTAACAGTGTCACTTCCTAAGAACCTATGGGGGCCATTTTCTTTCAAACCACCCCACCCACCCAACAGAGATCCAAACTCTGGTTCTCATGCTTAGGGAAAGCATGTAACCACTGAGCTGTCTCCCCAGACCTCCCACCCCACCCAACTTTTCATACTACAGCTCTGTCACTTCAAGTCTGTACAGGCCTCAGAACTCTATAGTTGGTAGATTAATGGCATGTGCCACCTGCCCTTGGCTCTGTTCCCTAGTGTGGCCTTGAACACACAGAGATCCTGCCTGCTAAGTGATCAGATAAAGGGCATGTGCTACCACTGCCTGACTTCTTTGTTTACTTAAAATGGCTTGCTATTTCCTCTGATCTCCAGGCAAACTTTATTAAAGCACAAATAAACTATCACCACACCTCTCTTGTTTCTGCTGCACTGCATACTCCAGGTTAGCTGACCTGTGAAGTTCTCAGTGGTCCTGCCGTCTCTGCCTCCATATGGCCATAGGAATGCTGGGATTACAGATGTGTGCCACAGCATCTGGCTTTTTATGTGGGTTCCAGGCACTGAACTCAGGTTGTCAAGTTTGCATGTCTTGTACTTTACCCACTGAGCCACACCCCCAACTTCCGTGGTCCATTTTGAATCAGTTGTGGATGACTCAAGGAGGGTGTTGAAATTGTTCCTGGAAATAAACACTGTTTTGGCATCTGAATGACGGAGTCAATAAAAAAAATCAAACCAGTGTGACAATAGTTCACTACCTGTTACATAGTACCAGACAATGTGGTTAGCATTTGCCTATATTTTCCCCATTTCAGTCCCAGAAGTCACTAGAGGCAGGTGCTGTTCATCTCAGAGTTTTACATTTGAAGATCACCACTTGTGCGCTCCTGGCTGTTGGCAGTGTGACTCAGTGATTAAGAGCATGGGCTCCAGGGCAGGGGAGATGACTCGGCCAGTAAAGTGCTGGCTTGCAAGTACAAGGCTCCTGAGACTGGTCCCAAGCACCCACGTAAAAGCAGCTGGTTATGGTGGCCTGTGCCTGTAACACACACCAGCTCTGTCAGGCAGACAGAAGGATCCCTGGGGCTTGCCCATCAGCTACTCCAGCCCAACTGGTAAGCCCTGGGCTCAGGGAGAGATCCGATCTCAAAAATTAAGATGGGCAGAGATTGAAAAAGACATCTGCCACCAATCCCTGGCCTCCGTGGAGATGCGTGCACTGAGCAACCTGGGCTCTCCCCGTCTTTTGTTTTCTAGGATCGCAACTTGTTTTCCAGGAACCAAAGTCAATCTTTCAGTTCTTCGTTCCTTCCGAGTGTTCAGAGCTCTGAAAGCAATATCTGTTGTCTCAGGTAGGCCTTCCAATACTGACTCTTAGCTAAAATGCTCTCTAACATTGAAGCATTTCCAAGTGTGGGGCCGGAGAGATGGCTCCGCACTTAGGAGCTCTTACTGCTTTCTTAGAGGAACCATCCCCACTGGGTGGGTTCATAGCCGCCTATCTGGTTTTGCTGTTGTGAATGACACCACCATACACGTGGGTCATCATACACCTAGGAGTGGCATAACCAGATCACCTGATGGTTCTGTGTTTAGTTTTTGAGGGTCTTCCATGTTGATTTTCATAATGTCTGCATTAATTTATATTTCCACCAGCAATGGACAAGGACTCCTTCTCCCCCGACACATGCTCTCATCAGCCCCTCTCTTCGCTCCTCCCCTCCTTCTCCCTCCCTCCCTCCCTCCCTCCCTCCTGTAGCAGTAATCAGAAGCAAGACCTCCAGCTGGTGACTCACACCCTGACACACTCATATCCCCTCAAGAAAGTATTTTTCTCTCAGTGAGCTTTCACCTTGCATTTACCTTCTGGTTAAGGATGCTGAGCATTTTCCCATACACAAACTGGCCATTTGTTTTTGAAGTAGCAGAAACCAGTCACAACCAAAAGAATCCGGCATGTGTTACTCCTTCGAGGTGGTGATTGTGGACACTGGGATTTCTATTGAATTCCCTGGACCATTAGTGCGATCAGAATCAGACACGGCCAAATGCACTTCTCACCATGACCTACTAAGAAAAAGTGATTTTAAAAAACAATTTGAGAGGCCGGGCGTTGGTGGCGCACGCCTTTAATCCCAGCACTCGGGAGGCAGAGCCAGGTGGATCTCTGTGAGTTCGAGGCCAGCCTGGGCTACCAAGTGAGCTCCAGGAAAGGCGCAAAAGCTACACAGAGAAACCCTGTCTCGAAAAACCAAAAAAAAAAAAAAAAAAACAATTTGAGAAAAGGGGCTTGATAACCTGAAACTTTTCTATTTCCTCTTCTGTTTAAGACTGTATCAAATCATTCTACGACAGTACTATTATGATTTGAAAAATTAAAATACACTTGATTTAAAATTTCTTGTTTAATTCACTTGCCCATTTGGTCATGGATGCTTTTGTTAGTGCTTAACTGTTGGAGTTCTTTGTAGCATCTCCGGACCATCCCTCTGCAGTCTTGCAGCTGGTCTAGGTCTGTCCCTTGCTGTGAGCTGCTTTGACATTTTCTTGGTTGTTCCTTTGCTGCTGTTCTGGGAACTTCGGTCTCCCAAGCCTTCATCATTTCCTGAGTGTCCTTGCCGACCCTTGCATCAGGCGTTGTTTTCCCCCATTTTCCGCTAGCAGGTTCAGAGACTGGGGTCTCACGGTGGTAAGGTCTCTAATCCATTTGGGATAGATTTTTTGCAGAAGTATAGATCAAGTTTTGATATTCTGTAAGTGGACCTCCAGTTTCCCCAGCATCATTTGTGGAAGAGGTAGATATTCCTTTTCTGATGTTTGTCTTCAGCATCTTGGTCAAAAATCCGTGGCTGTACCTGCGCGGTTTTATTTCCAGGTCCTGCATTGCCTCCTCTGGCTGCCTTGGTTACTGTGGCTCTGTCGTGTAATTTGAGATCAGGGGTGCTGATCCTGATAGCACTGTTCTTTCTGTACAGCCTCCCAGACCTTCATTAATCCCTCCTTGACCCTTGCTTATGTCTGGTCAGGGACTGAGGGATGTTTTTTCAAACAAATGTCTCATCCCCTCAGGTCTGAAGGTTATTGTGGGGGCTCTGCTGCGTTCTGTGAAGAAGTTGGTGGACGTGATGATCCTCACCCTCTTCTGCCTGAGCATCTTTGCCCTGGTTGGTCAGCAGCTCTTCATGGGAATTCTGAACCAGAAATGTATTAAGCCCGACTGTGGCCCGAACCCTACGTCCAACCGTGAGTTCTCTCCTTCTACCCATTGGTTTATGTGTGGTTGACTCCCATCTGCTCCCCACTGGTACCACCTGATTCTCTGTCCTTAGGAGCAAGGGCAGACTGTCCACCCTGAACTGCACACACACATTTTGTAGAGAATTCCCTCATTCTCTGAGTTTCTCTGGAGAAGGAAAATCTCAAAGTCACGTTCACAAGAGCAACAGCTCCTCCCTTCTTCTCCCCCACTGACTCGGCACGGTTTCCTGAGTGGGTGCAGAGGGCCTGGACTTGGCCAAAGGGAACCAGGCAGTTCCAAGAACCCTCGCACTTCAAGTTGTTGTTTGTCTGTCTGTTTTGCAACGCCAGCTCTTTTTCTGCGCCGCCTTCCCTGCCCCGGGGTCAGACTCACTCCTCTGCTGAGTTCTGAACGACGTCACATAGTTGCGTTCTCTTCATGTCAGTCGTGGCTGAGTCTTGTCCCACTTTCCCAGGGCTGGCTCTGGTCCGTTTGGGGTGATGAATGTTATATGCTAAACAGAGTTGTGGTGATGGTGATGATCCATCCTCCCATTTCTCCTCCCTTCTTCCCTGTCTTCCTCTTCTCTTCCTAAGGCTCTATTCCTCTCTGGATGCCCGTTTGATCATTTCAGAGGATTAAAATCAGCTGCTTGAAAAATAGTCTGACATATTTGCTGCTCTTTTTTGTGTCCATCTTTTTTTAAAAATCTGAATCTATGACTTTCTTGTCTTAGAGGATTGCTTTGCAAAGGAAAACAACAGTGATGACTTCATGATGTGTGGCACCTGGTTGGGCAGCAGGTAAGAAGCCTAGACTATTCCTTCCATGTCGACCACCCCAATACCTTTTGGAATATGTGCAAATAGTCTTCAGGTGATGGCTAATGCAGCGGTGGAGTTCCCAGGAATGAGTTTCCTGTGTCTAAGCAGATTTATTTATTTAAAATCATATTCTCTCTTTTTTAGAAAATAGTTTATGTAATTTTATTTTATGTGCATTAGCATCAGAGCCCCTGGAACTGGAGTTACAGACAGTTGTGAGCTGCCATGTGGGTGCTGGGAATCAAACCTAGGTCCTCTGGAAGAGTAGTCAGTGTTCTTAACTACGGAGAAATCTCTCCAGTCCCTTATTTATTTATTTACTTTAGTTTTAAATTATTTTTTAAAAATTTATTCATTTCTATGTGTGTGGGTGTTTGGCCTGCATGCATGTCTGTGCATCATATGCATGCAGTACCTGTTGAGGCCAGGAGAGAGAGTCAGATCCCCGGGGACTGAAGTTACATGTGGGACTACAGCACATGCTCATTCCAAGCTTACATATGCTTAGACTTGTATTATTCAATAAAAATGATTTATAGTCAGGCAGTAGTGGTGAACACCTTTAATTCCAGCACTCAGGAGGCAGAGACAGGTGGATCTCTGAGTCGAGGCCAGCCTGGTCTACAGAGCGAAACCCAGGATAGCCAGGGCTACACAGAGAAACCCTGTCTTGAAAAACAAACAAACAAACAAACAAACAAACAAACAAACAAACAAACCCAAAACAACAACAAATTATTTCCAAGTGTTGATAACAGGTTTCTCCCCAGTTATGTGGAATTGGTAGCTCACAAGAAATGTATAGAAAATTCAATGATACTTTAAATTTGTGGAAAGTATCTTCAAGTCTTTCAAAGGTAACTGAGAAGTTAAATAAATGATAACTATAAGACACAAAAAGAAACACCTCCTGTTTACTCTTAGAAAAAGCTCTATTTATCAGTAAGAAAACTGGAGATGTTCTTTCGTGAGAAAGCCGCAGGAGAGTGATCAAGACACGCTCCCACGGCCTTATTTCAAAAGATATGCATGGATGAATGAACAAATAAGTAAGTCAGCATGTGTTTCTCTCTTCATGGAAAACTGGAAGCTTATACAACTGTTAACTGGCAATTAAGTTATGTGGGACCAAGGGACAAGGAGAGACCATTACGTATACTATTTTTCAAGCTGCAAAGTTTTCATTTTAAATTATGCAAATCATCATTGTCCCAGGGCTCACTTTTCCTTCCCTCCAATTTCATTTTTGTTTTTCAGTTTGTCTTTTTATCCTTTGACAGCTTCATACGTGTGTGTAATGAATTTTAGTGATTTCCCCCATTGCCTCTCCTGTTGAAATTGTCTTTTTCCCCAATATGTCCCCTTCCTACATTTGTGGTGTGTGTGTGTGTGTGTGTGTGTGTGTGTGTGTGTGTGTGTGTGTGTGTGTATCTCACCTAGTCTAGGGTTGCTTGCAGGAACATGGGTGGGAGGTTATTTACTGGTGCACAGGTGGCTTACACATGGCCATACCACTGAAGAAAGGGACACCCATTCTCCAGCCACCACTAACTGTCGATAGTCCCTCATACAGAGGGTGGGGCCACTCAAGCTCCTTCTGTTTCCATGACGAACGTTGACAGGTCCCATCTTGGACTGGTACCCACAGCTCCTGTGACATGGGCTTTTATATTGCTATTGTGCCTTGTGTCTGCATTTAATCTTTCAGTGAAAACCTGGCTAATATGATTTCTTCATCAGTCTTGGAAGGGTCATTGAGAGGCCTTGAGGGCACATCAGGAAAACTCAGTACAGGGGGAGTGGTGAGGTGGCCATTCTTTCTCTCTGTATTCTTGAGGGAGCCCATGGTCCTCTGAAGCATGGTGCCATGGCAGGAAAGCTGGGCTGGGGGAAATATAATCTTTTCTCAATTCCTTTATTTCCAACATCTAGATCCTGTCCTAATGGTTATACATGCAATAAAACCTCATTTAACCCCGACTATAATTATACGAACTTTGACAACTTCGGCTGGTCCTTTCTTGCCATGTTCCGGGTTATGACTCAAGATTCCTGGGAGAAGCTTTATCGACAGGTTCCTATTTATATTCTCTCTTTCTCCCCCGTGCCATCCTGACTTCTCCCCTGTATTACCAACTCGTTTATCATTGATTTAAAGCCTGCCCTCCAGCTCCCCATTTGCCTCTATTGCTTATCTATAACAACTGAATTCTGCTTCAGAAATTGTGTCAGAAACTTCAAGGCAATGAAAGAGGTGTTTGAAAGAAGAGTACAAACAGATCTCTTTCTACACACATTAACCCCTGCCTATGTTTCCACCCTTAGCAATATTCTCTCTTTCTTCTGCCTTTTCTATTTGGAAAGTCTGCAAACATCACTGAGAGAGTTATGGACAGTCAAGTCAGGGAGACTGACCTCTCTGTAAATGTATGGCAATTCCACTGTGAGAGAGGATGTTAGGAGTCGCTCTGTGACTGGGAGCCTGCAAGGGGTGTCCAACCTTTTGGATTCTCTGAGTCACAGTGGACCAAGAGGAATTATCACGGGCCACACGGTGCTTGCAGATTTCGAGATCACACATATATTTCCTTTGCATGATGTTGCCACAGGACTTTGTCATCCACAGTGCTCTCTCTTCAGAACTGTGCAGTTGGGGCTGGAGAGATGGCTCAACAGTTAAGAGCACTTGCTCTTCTTGAGTTCAGTTTCTAACAGCCATGTCATACAACTCACAACTGTCTATCACTCCAGCTCTAGGGGACTCAATGTTCTTTCCTGGTACATGTATACAGCACACACCCTCACAGACATACACACAAAGAAAAAAATTCTTTTAAAAACCCCATGTGACTGAGTTATAAAATATTGCAAAATAGCTCATATTTTAAGTAAGTTCACCTTTTGGGGTTGGGCTGGATTCAGAGCTGTCCTGGGCCACTGGCTGGACTCTCCTGCTGGAGGCCCGAGTATCTGAGATGTATTACCATGCCGGACTATGGGAGATACAACAGATACAAGCTGTGTTCGTCCCTCACAGATCCTCCGGACCTCTGGAATCTACTTTGTCTTCTTCTTCGTGGTGGTCATCTTCCTGGGTTCTTTCTATCTGCTCAACTTAACCCTGGCCGTTGTCACCATGGCTTATGAAGAACAGAACCGGAATGTAGCTGCAGAGACAGAGGCCAAGGAAAAGATGTTTCAAGAAGCCCAGCAGCTGTTAAGGGAGGAGAAAGAGGTGGGGATTAGACAGTGTGGCCTGCTATAGGGGCCGGAGGGGACCTGAGGCAGTGTGATGGAGGCCAAAGGCTGCCTCCTGCGGCCAGGTTTTAGCCCTTTGGTTCCCCCCCACCTCCCCACCCCTGTGTTTTACTGAGAATTTGAGTCCTTTGCAGGCTGGCTGTGCAGCCATTATTCTCAAACTGATCTGGACACAGGATTCTTGAGAATGTAGTCTCGATGCTTTTCGAATTCTGAAAGTTTGTACCATCTAAAACATGCACCAAATTACTGACCACTGGATGTAACTTATTTACGTACAAATTTAGGCTCTGTTGCAAACTTTCTTATGTGAATCTCAAAGTATTTTTGTTCAGAACCTTTGCATGGTGGAAGGCTGGGGCTCTACCACAGAGGCGGGCTTGTTCTTCCATTCCTAGAACCCATCACAGTTACAGGCCACTCCAAGAAGCTTACCTGGCATCTTACGTTCTGTACTCCAATTCTCAGGGTAGGAGCTGTATTTTTACACTCTGCATTATCTTCTGCATAACACAGATTTGTCAGATGGAAGCCCGTGGTGAGACCTTAGTGTCCCCAGGCATAAATACATATCATCCCTAGCACAGCCTAGGGTTAATCATGGGGAACCGTGCAAGAGTTAACACTGACTGTGATGACTGCGAGGTCTGTGCAAAGCCAAGCCACTCTCTGGATGAACAACAGCCCAGCTAACACATTCAAATGAGGCAAAGAGTGATCTGAAGGGTTCAGGATGATGGGAGAGAGGAGAATAGCTCACTGAGGTTGAGGTCGTCTGCATGCTCATGGGAAGGAATAATCTGCTCATTAATTGCTTCTGTTCTCTTTCAAAGGCTCTGGTTGCCATGGGAATCGACAGAAGTTCACTTAATTCCCTTCAAGCATCATCCTTTTCTCCAAAGAAGAGAAAGTTTTTTGGTAGTAAGACAAGAAAGTCCTTCTTTATGGGAAAGTCTAAGAAGAATCGAGCCTCAGCATCAGATTCAGAAGATGATTCCTCTAAAAACGTAAGTCTTCTCCCAGGGATCAGCAGTTCTGTTGTGCATGCAGGGCCACGGAGAAGGAATTCCTCTCTTCGTCAGCTCATCATTTCTCTGTCCATGTGCACACTCTCATTCATCTGTGCCACAACACCAGTACATGCTTATATACAGTACATGTATCTATGTGAGCAGTTACAGTGTGTGCGAGGGCCATATTCTTTGTCACTGTGACAAAATTACAGTGGAGCAATCTGTGGGCTGCAAGAATATATTGTAGAGATTCAGCTGTGTATTAAAGCTCTGCTTAGAAATTTCAAGACATTTTTTCTAGAGGAAGCCATCTATCATGGAATATTTGGTGTTATTAATTTTTTAATATTTCAGCTGTCTTCTGCTATGAAATGCCTGTGGGCCCATATACTAGTAGACCATTTGGCAAACAGTTCAGCTTCTCAGACCTGCGGATCCTCTAGGTGACTAACTCCCCGGCTGAGTCTAGGAGACAAGCAGGCTGCAGGTGCATGGCTTTGCTTCTTGTGAGGCTCAGACCATCCCTTGTCTTCAGGCCTAGTGGCTCTCCAGAGGACTGACTGAGACAACAGGACTTTTTACATAACCAGGTGGAGTAAGGACTGGAGCAGAATTCCAGCGGGGCAGAGAGTTGTGTGGCCAGAGAGAAGAGAAAAAGGCAGCGTTTCTGTAGGTGGGAAGGCAGAATGGCTCAGGCTGAGGAGTGAGGAGCAAGGAAAAGTTTCTTGTAGATTGTAGGTGAATCAGGTCAGGAGAGGAGAAGAGGAAGAAAAGATGGAGGACAAAGGAACAGGGGACAAAGATGAGACCAAAAGCATTAAGGGCTTAGTTATTACCAGGGCTATGAGGGGACAGAAAAAGTAGGAACTGCGAGTCTGGACGGAACTGAAGTTGTACAGATAGAATTTTGTCATAGAGGAATAAAGTAAATGGACAAAGAGCTTGGTGTATCTAGATTCATTTCCCCACCATTGGTAGCATCTTTCCTGGGCCCCTGGGAAGGAAATTAAGAGGCTGGACCTCAAAATTCCCGTAGAGCGACTTCAGGGATGAAAGATTTATTTTGGTCCATGGCTTTATGGCATTCAGTCCGACCTGGCGGGGGAGGCATGGCTGGTGGGGGAGGCATGGCTTCAAGATCAGCTCAGACTATGTTAGCAGGAGAATGAGGTAGCATGGTGACTGGTCATGTTGTGGCAAATGACCAAGAAGCAGAGAGCTAAACTGGAACAGGGAGGTGTGACCTTCAAAGCCCACAGTGGCCTATGTCGGTCAGCTAGGCACCATCTTCCAGAGAGTCCATAACCTTCCAAAAATAGGACCACTGTCTGAGGACGAAGTTACGCAGAAAGACTGAGACTGTCCAGGAAGGTGGAGAGACAACGTGAGCTGGAAAGTGTTTAGAGCAGGTTCAGGGTGATTCCTGCCAGGGTGGCTGCACCAGTCTGAGCCAGTCTGAGCCAACAGAAGCAGCAGGGAGCTGCAGAGCATCACAGGGAGGGAGCAGGAGAAGATAGGACTGACTGAAGACTGTGTCTGTCCTGGAGTAAAAGGGAGGATGGTTCCCTCAGCCAGAGTTTCTCCACAGCATAAAAGGTCTTTCCCAGATGTATCAGGAGCAAATGGAGCTGTTGGAGGGCGAGAGCCATCGGGAGGCACTGTGTGGAAAATTTTGTTTGGGTCTAGTGGGGAGTTCAATAAGTAAGCCATTTAAAAGACAGGGTGAAAATGTTAGCTCAGGGATAATAAGGAGGAAGTTATCGAAGGGAAAAGCCAGAGTGGGAGGGACCCAGCAGCCCCCCCCCCACAGGAGGCCTGTGGCTGAATTTACGTCTGGTCCTTGTGCCCCGTATTAAATCAGTTAGGATTTGTTGGTGTGGAAGCAGCATTGTTCACGGAGGAGGGCACAGATCCTATCCTCAGCAGCGGTCAGATCTAGTCTTGGAATACCACAACAGCCGGAGTCCAGTTGGTTCTGAAGGATAAGCCGAGAGCTTGGGAAGTCAGAGGTTAGCTGATGCAAAGAGAGTTTCAGTCCAGCTGTTTAGTTCTGAGAACAATGTCTAGACTGACAAAGAGAGATGAGTTGGCCAGTCCAGGTCCCGTTAGACCCCTCTCAGAGATCACTTGAACCACTTCCAGCTGGTTGGGGCACTGGCTTCTCTTAGCTGCTTCACGCTGATGAAGTGTGTGTCGGGGGTGTAGAAGGGACTGACGTCAGAATGTCTCAGAGTAGCATCCTTCCAGGGGCCACGATAAAACTTAGCAGATGGCAGAGATTATAGGCAGGAGATGGTAACTGCACAACTTTGTGGGAGAACTTTAAGAGACAAAGTTAGTGAGGAGAAGTTTTTACATTAAGATTATCATAGTTTCTGTTTAGTAAGGTTAAATGCAATTGTACAACTGGCTGGATTTTATGAGGACAGACCATCATTTATTTAACTTTTATGTTTTAATTATCTTTAACAATTTAGCAGCTTTTATAAGATTAGAATTTTATAATTTTATCCCTGTTAAGATTTTGAGTCTTAAAAATTACAATTTTGAATTGAAGATCTTTTAGCATCAGTATCATTTTTAAGCCATAGACACAGTCCATGGAGAGACAGGGAACCTCATTTTCCTGATCCTTTATAGTGTTCTCTTACAACACAGTTTTTTTAAAATAACTCAGTTTCTCCAAATAGCTAAAAATTAACAAAGTTAGCAAAGACTTAAGTGGTTAGATATACACCTTTAAATCAGTCTTTGTTAGCATGAATAGACCATTATAACCTTAGTGATTTATAAACCTTAATCATCAAACACATGTTATTAAGTCTTATTTTCTGTAAACCTTGTATAACTTATTCAGACTGTTTATGATCTGGCTTTAGCTTTTGTGGCTTTGTCTTCATCTACTATTTTATGATTTTCAAGACAGGGTTTCTCTGTGTAACTTTCTCTGTCCTGGAACTTGCTCTGTAGACCAGGCTGGCCTCGAACTCACAGAGATCTGCCTGCCTCTGCCTCCTGAGTGCTTGGATTAAAGGCATGTGCCATCACCGCCCAGCCTATTTTTTTATTCTTAGGGCAAAAATCATCATATAAAAAAAAAACTATCCTTAGCTGGGTAATAGTGGCACACACCTTTAACCCCAATACTCAGGAGGCAGAGGCAGGCAGATCTCTCTGAGTTTGAGGCCAGCCTGGTCTACAGAGCAAGTTCCAAGGCTATAAAGAAAAACTCTTGCCTCTAAAAACAAGCAAAACTATCTTTACTCAAAATATTTACCCCATCTCTTAAACCAAAACCATAACCTTATAATTTATATCCACTTGAACATTTTTCTCAAACCTATTTAATATTTTCTCATATTTTTCTAAACAAGAGTTGAACCTAAGTTATATTCATGGCATGCTGTAGCAAATTACGATTATCTGTACATAGGCTTTCAACTATTAACATTTTTGTTACAAATTTTAAGCTAACTTTTTCTCTACCTAGGATTTTACAGCTTTTTAAAATCACATCCCAATGGTATTACAGATCCTGAGATAAAGAAAGCTTACATTCTAGCAATAGCTTCACATATATCCATGATCTTGAGTCTTCAGAAAGTTAGAAATCTGTGATTAAATTTAGCCATTTCAATATTTAGATGTAAATTTCTCTTGATTAAAAAATGTAAAACCGCACTGTGGTGGTGTGCACTTTTATTCCCAGAATTCAGGAGGCAGAGGCAGGTAGATCTCTGAGTTCAAGGCCAGCCTGGTCTGCTGAGCAAGTTCCAGGATAGCCAAGGTGACAGAGAGAAAACCTGTCTTAAAAAACTGAAACAAAAAAAAAAATGCCTTTTTAAGATAAATAATAGCAATCCCTGTTGGAAATGATTTGACTCTTATCTGCATACAATGTCTTGTCCTGGGCTGTTCTGTAGTTTTCTCTGTCACAGAGTCATGAAAAGAGATGTTGGAAAAAACTTTTAGACAAACACGCTTGGGTCTAAAGTGGACAGGCAAAACTCCTATCTCCAGAGCCAGCTTTTCAGTGAAGTAAAACACAAGATGATTTTCTAATATTATTTATGCTCAAAAGACATTTGAATCTCTCTAAGACTGAACCCAGTGACCTACATATCCATACTAGTTTGTGTGTGTCTGGAGATGGAGACAGACAACCTGAAAAGCTTAACAAGTATTCTTTTCTCTTATGAAGATATCAAGTTGGCAGTAATATAAATACTTGTAACCTAGAGGACATCTAACAGAAAACTATGAAAATACAAGCAAAAGCATCCAAGTTGGTGGGCAGAAGCAAAGGCAGATCATAGACATAAGACAATGGAGTCCCATGAACAGAAAGACTTTGTATCTCAGTTACAAGCAGCAGGTTCAGACACCCAGTTGAAATGTTTGGCATTCAGGCTTTGGTATAATGAGAGTTGAGTGGCTAGGATAAGAAAGGCTTAAGATGAATTATATAGGAGGGGGTCCTTGGACCATCCTCCATTCCATGTTATCACATCATCTAAATCAGTTTAGCTATTAAAACTGCAAGTTCTGAATTTAGGATGGCAGTGGACTTTGTCCAGTGTATATTGAGGTCAGATTGGGACCAAGAGCTGAACACGTGAGCCTGGTCTTAGGTCTCCCAAATGGAACTTTGTAGATTAGCCACAGACAGGCTAAGGGTGTGTCCTTTGGCACAGACAATTTGGAAGGGGCAGTGTGGCTGTTGGCTCCCTCTGAAGCGAAGCCAAAGGCATTAGAGTGTGGGTAGATTACCTGAGCAGATGTCCCCTGCAGAGAGTAGAGTGTGCCATGTGGAAAGGAAGGAGCCAGTGAAAGCACATTATGGAGCCATTACCACCTAGGGTAGCGGGAAGTTAAAACCCGTGGAGTTAGGGTGTTTGAGAATATCTATCTGTCTGTCATCTATATCTGTATCTGTTTTATTTTTATATTGAATTATAGATATATTAATTTTGGCCCATCATTGGTTACAGATTCCTAGAAACTGGGGATCATGATTGTGCTGTGTTTTTGACTTGCTGTGTAATGGGACTGGGGGGTTTGCGGTTACGAGAGGAAGTATTCAAGGTGGGGCCCTGGGACATATGTGTTGGGCAACCAACAGGATCTGTGTGACACAAACCATCATGACTGGAGCTGGAGGAAGAATAGCGAATTAGAAGCAAATCAGAAAAGGTTCTCAGGAGAGTGGTGTCTAAGCCAAGTGGGATTCACCAGGCAGAAGGAAGAGCAGGTGTTGCCAGTGGAGAAAGCAGTGCATGCCAAGGCCTGGAAGCAAGATGAGCAGGAGAACATGGCCCATTTAAAAGCATGTGTGTGTGTATGTGTGTGCACATGTGTGTGTGCACTTGTATGTATGTATGCATGTGCATGTATGTGTGTGTGCATATATGTGTGTATGCATGTATGTGTGTACACATGAATGTGTAAATGTGTGTGCCTGTGTGTTTAGGGGACAATGGCAAGTCCAGCTTAGTAAGATGGAGCAATCACAAAAGGTCCGAAAAAGCCAAGCCAAGGAGTTCATTCAGTCTTCATGCTGAGGGTAAGAGGTAGGAAGCTGTGAAGGATTTTAATCAAGAGAATGAGATATGTGGTTTTTTTTTTTTTGAGACAGGGTCTCGATATGTAGCTCTGGCTGTCCTGAAGCTTGCTATGTAGACCAGGCTGGTCTCAAATTTGCCGAGATCCATTTACCTCTGTCTCCTGAGTCCTGGGATTAAAGGTATGCACCACCAGGCCCAGCTGGAGATGCATGTTTTTGAAATCCTGGATGTAGGTTGATAAAATAGTAACTGTGATTTTGCATTGTCAAAATTTATTGCTTGTTACTGGAATATAATCTTAAGAAGCAAAGATTTGTTATACATCTTTTTTCCCCCTTTGGTTTTTCAAGACAGGGTTTCTCTGTGTAGCTTTGGAGCCTGTCTTGGATCTCGCTCTGTAGACCAGGCTGGCCTTGAACTCACAGAGATCTGCCTGTCTCTGCCTCCTGAGTGCTGGGATTAGAGGCCTGCACCACCACTGCCTGGCTAGTTATACATCATTTTAATGCTCATTTCCTGCTTTGTTTTCTTGCTAATGACTTAGTGCTTGTTATATACTTTATATTTACCTTATATCAGTACTCAACATTCTTCATGCTGTGACCCTTTAATAGTTCCTCATGCTGTGGTGACCCCCAACCATAAAATTGTTTTTGTTGCTACTTCATAACTGTAATTTTGCTACTGTTATGAATCATAATATAAATATCTGTATTTTCTGATGGTCTTAGGTGACCTGTGTGAAAGGGTCATTCAAACCCTCAAAGGGGTAGCTGTTATGAGTTATTGTGCAGGAGGACCCCCGGGGGTATCCCACACATGCAGGGAAACATGCTGGGCAGATGCAGCAATGGACTGGGCAGATGCACGGCATGCGGGCATGATGGCTGCGGCCAGTAATTCACAACCCAGATGCTGCATCCACGTGGAGAGTTTATTCTAATAGAGAAATGAAGAGAAAGATAGGAAAGAGAGAGACAGAGAGAAAAAAAGAAAAAGGAGAGAGAGGGGGGGCAGAGTTTTTCCTTAGAATGAGGCTTTTATGTCAGGACACCGGGTGGTGCCAAGGGGTGAGATTTCAAGGGGTGAATTAGAATACTAACATTCCTCTGTTTTGATTATTATAAAAAGAAGTGAGTTATGGAAGCAAGTGGGGGAACAAAGGCACTGAATTCTTGAGGCTACTTCAGGCTGACAAGGGGCGGAGTGGGGCGGGGGAACTGGGAGTAACACAGCGGAAAATCTCAGGAGCGTTCCTTGAGGAAGCCGAGGAGGCAGGCTGCAGCAGTGGTGTTCCAGGAGCTTGGGGGACGGCACACCAAATCAGAAGTATAGAGGCCATGGCAGTTGCTGTTTCTCTGGAGGTCAGGCCGGAACAGCGAATCTGCAAAGTGTGCTCGAAAAATAGGTGGGGTCAGAAATGGACTCTGGAGATGTTAGTTTTCAGCAGACCAGATTTCTTGATGCAGTAGCAGATCTTTTTCCAGGAGCCTGTAGTATCTCTAAGATAGCTGGAATGGATTTACATCATGGCAAAAAGGTTAAAAATCCATGTAAGGACTCTTAGGAACTCTTTGTAGTCAATGTTCTATCAGTTTATCAAAGCTGCATTTATCAGTATCAAAACTTTGAACTTCTGGAGTTATATCTGAAACCAGTCTATCCTGTACCATGAAGTCTGTGAATGAGGCATACCTGTCTGTAATATATATATATTTTCTTGGGATTGGGGCTGTTAAACTGATACCCTAGTCATCAAACATTGTCAGATCTAAGAAGGATAAATTTAAGAAGTGTGACAGCTTTCCAGTTACCTAGGCAGCAATCCCAAGTCTCTCTGTGGTCATTCAGAGACAGAGGCCCCAAAGGCAGCATTTGTTCAGTGGATAGGCCCAGAAGATCTGACAGATTTTTTTGTGGAGTAGCAATTTGGGAGACTGACCCACCTTGACTTTGCAGCGTGAGGCAATGGGTCCTCCATTGTTCCGCTTATTCACAGTCTGGACAGGATCCCAGCTTTTTACTGCATGGCCAGCCTTGCCATAAGCTTCTGGGCGGAAGTTCTTCTGGGGCCATCCGTCTTCTTGAAGGAGATACAGGATGCTGCCAGGAGCTGACATGTCTCTTTATCATAAAAAGGCTTTTATATTAAATGCCGTATTCTCAGATCTCTACAGGTGTTGGAGGACTGGGGGAACAAAATCTGTTAGATGTATTTATAACTTTGAGAGCCTATATCTGACTTAATCTGAATATACAGGTTTCCCAGTCAGTTACAGCGTAATGAAGTTAGCAAGGACAGGGAGGCTCACATTCTTAAGCCTGAACAGACCTTGAGCAAGGAGAGACATTCTTTAAGCTGTTGGCAGTGATATCTGAATCTATTACCCTTTTTAAGGCCCTGTAGCTGTAGTTCTGATCATTGAGTACAGCCAGATTATAATCCTGAATGGCTTATATAGAAATAATAATTTTTTAAAGCTGTCTCCTGAGAAGGCAAAGGAGAGTGACAAGAGAAAGATTCCAAGGCCAAATGAGAACAAGAGAAAGCAGCTTGTGAGTCAGGATAAGGCCCAACTCTGAGAAAAGGAAAAGGACTCTCTTAGGGGACCAGAAACTCCATCCTGAATGACTTATATAGAAATAAAAATAATTTCTTAAGGTTATATAATACCTCTTTTGTTCTGCATAAAAAGAAGGTCAAGTGTCTTATTGCAGAACCATTTTATTAATAAATATCAATTGACAATATCGGGTCTAGTTTCCTGGAATGTCAATGGGCATTAGATAGCCAAGATGGCGGCTTGACCTTGTGGTTGCCCTTATTTAAGATGTCACCTTGATCACGTGATTGCCCTTATTTAAAATGGTGCCACCTGATCAGGTAATTGCCCCTATCTAATATGGTGCCTTGGTGCGGCATTGGTGGTATATTGGTGAGCATACCTGCCTTCCAAATATGGTGCCTGACCACATGGTCATTTTTCCCCTGAGCAGATAAGGAACAGATAAATTGAAGCATTTAAAAGTTAGTCAGAGGCCGGGCGGTGGTGGCGCACGCCTTTAATCCCAGCACTTGGGAGGCAGAGGCAGGGGGATCTCTGTGAGTTCGAGGCCAGCCTGGGCTACCAAGTGAGTTCTAGGAAAGGTGCAAAACTACACAGGGAAACCCTGTCTCGAAAAACCAAAAAAAAAAAAAAAGAAAAAAAGAAAAAAAGAAATATAAATGGCCATATCAATCATACATTTCCGTTTGCACATAGGAAATAGACTTTGTGAAAGAATGACAGAGAGAGAAGTAGCCGGGTGGGAGAGAGGGACCCCCCCCCACTCCGGTTGCAGCATGGTACAAGCAGCCATAGGGGAACAAACCCAAGCCATGGGTCGGCGGCAGTAGGGGTGGAGGCCATAGGTGCATTTTCCACAATAAGGCCCAGCCGACTGACCTCCAGCGTCCCACAGGGTCAGCGAGGGCCAACGATAATGGCGCAAGATAGCTAATGGACCGTCGTCACAAAGGCTATGGGCCATGGAATTGAGGGGGACAAGCCATCTCCAGATGCTGTCACACAGGGACATGGCCGATAGGCTTAGAGGCTGAAAGACACATGGTACCAGCGAGTGACACAAGACAAATCCTCATTTGTGGGAAAATGGCCAGAAGGGAAAGGAGGGATCTTATCGATCCCGCAGGGTGAAGAGTTCCCAACGGTGCTCCAGCCTGAAGAATGGCAGATGGTACAGGATCCCAGAGCTCCTCAGACTGCCAGCAGTGCAATTGCCCGGTGACACTGGGCGCCGAGTGGGGGACCCAGAGGGTATCCCACACATGCAAGAAAACATGCTGGGCAGATGCAGCCTCAGGCTGGGCAGATGCACGGCATGCGGGCATGGAGGCGGAAGCCAGTAATTCACAACCCAGATGCTGCATCCACGTGGAGAGTTTATTCTAATAGAGAGATGAAGAGAAAGACAGGAAGGAGAGAGACAGAGAAGAAGAGAGAGAGGTCGAGGGTGCAAACCTCGAGGGAGGAAAAGTGAAAGAGAGAGGAAGGAGAGGAGTTTTTCCTTAGAATGAGGCTTTACGTCAGGACGCAGGGTGGTGCCAAGTGGGTGGGATTTCAAGGGGCGGATCAGAATATCAACAGTAGCAACCCGCAGGTGGAGAATCTCTGCCTTACCCTGTGGAAACAAAGTTAGACAAAATGAAAATTTGAGTGGTTTTTTTTTTTAATTTGATTGCTTTTAAAATGGGTCACAAAGCAGCAGAGACGACTCATGACATCAGTGACCAGCCCAGAGACTCCTAGTGACTGTGCAGTGCAGGTCCAGTAAGCCTTGCGAAGGAGACAAGAGGCTTGAAGGTGAAGGGTATGGTGGCCAGCCATCGGGGTGGGCGGTGGTGGATGAGGAGCATCCATCGACGCGCCTCCTTTTCCAGCTTGAGGAGAAGTTGTCAATGGGCTCAACAGGGACCATTTAAGGTCATCTGACATTTGAAGCACACTGGAGAGCTGGGAAAACTCAACAGTAGGTGCCTCATGAGCTGACTGAAAATCTAAAAAACATGTTTTGAACTCATGTTATACAACAACAGACCGTTTCTCTACTGAATTGTGACATCCAAGGACCAGATACATACAACATCCAGTGGTGACTGGTTATGACAAAGCGCTTTCAAAAACCAAGCCCGCTCCAGAAAAAGTCCCGGGCACTGCCGCCAGTCTCATTTCCTGAAGCGACGACATCACATGTGAGGGATGTGCTCAGTAGAGGAGGTGCATCCCAAACCGCACCGCCTGCAGCTGGCCTGGACCAACAAACAGCAAGGGGCCAGTTCTCTCCCACTACAAAGCCTGAACACACCATGCAACCAAGCCTTCAAAAGTTAGTGAACAGGGAATCAATTTTGTCTCATCTGCCGCATTCACCTGATCTCACCAACCTTCTATCGTGTCTTCAAGCATCTTGACAACTTTTTGCAGGGAACACAATTCCACAGCCAGCAGAATGCAGAGAAGGCTTTCTGAGAGTCCATGGAACCCCAAAGCAGGGATTTGTATGCTATTTGGATAAACAAACTTAGTTCTTGTTGGCAAAAACGTGTTGATTGTAATAGCTGCTATTTTGACTAATGAAGATATGTTTGAGCCTAGTTATATGATTTAAAGCTCTCTGTCTGAAACTCTAATTTCTTTTTCAACAAGCCAAACACATCAAGGAGAGGGGGTTGGAGGAGAGACTAGAGGAAACCAATTAAGACGTTGCCACAGTAACCCCAAGCAAAAGGTGGCAGCAGCTTGCATGAGGGCTGGAGCAATGTGTAGCTTTTCCTGTGGAGAATAAAACATCTCCTCACCCAGGTAGGGCATCAGTGACAGTTCAAAGAAAGAATTCCATCCAAGCCTAGCTTAGTGACCCAGTGATTTTATTGGGGTGTCTCATAGGCACATCAGGGGACTAAAACACACCTGTATCATTGAAAATCCCTCCCCAGCATGGGTGATGACTCCCAAAAGTTAAATACCCAGAAGTCAATGGTCAGCTGTATCCAGTCAGCCATAGCTTTCTCCAGCAACTGTTTACTGCTTTTACAGTCTCACGGAAGCAGGTCAAGTGAGATGGGTCCTGGGTAAGGTAAGGCTCCGAAGCCTGCGACCTGACTTTAATCCCCGAGACCCAGTAGTGGGGTAGGAGAGACCCAATCGCTTCAAGCTGTCCTCTGACAGCCACTCTACTCACCTGTCATATGCACTTGCAAAGTAAAATGTTTTAAATCCTCATGACTTGGCCTTGTGGATCTTTTAATTTTCCAAATCTCATGAATCTTGAGGGTTTCCTTAGCTTCCTGAGTCTTAGGAGCCTCCCTCCTTCTGGGAGGGAGTGTTCACCATTCATAGGAAATATCAAAAAGCAACGATGAAGTGAGAAGGTGATGCCTGGTGAATGAGTTGAATGGAGTGGACTCCAGACTTGTGGCTTAAAGTTAGTGATTTGTTGAGACAAGAAAGGACATACTTCAGAGGTGGAAAAGGTGGCCATTTCCATTTGGACAGTGTTGAGGTGCCCATGGGTCATCCCAGCAAAGATACTGAGTAGGTCATGAGATACACAGAATTGAGATATGGGTGATGCTCAGTAGTAAAAATTATTCTTCTTTTAAAAATTATGCTAATATTTTATTAAACCTTCAAAGTTATTCTTATCATTAAGGTAGAGAGTATTTTGTTTGCTCTTTGTTGAAAGTGAATAAACCGTAAAACTTAAGGCCAAACTCCAGAAATGTGCGTGTATAAGGACAGCGAATGACTAAATCCCCTTCCTCTGGTCTGTTCTACATGGGCAAAGAACACTGAACATCTAACATGCTGTGAAGACACAGTAGAGCGCTCTGTACCAGTGCTCAGCATCTTCATTTGACGTCTTTATGAAATTCGGGGAGTGTCGACCCCTGCCTTTAGAAGGCCTGCTGTGCTTTCTCTTATAGCCACAGCTCCTTGAGCAAACCAAACGACTGTCCCAGAACTTGCCAATGGACCTCTTTGATGAGCATGTAGACCCCTTCCACAGGCAGAGGGCACTGAGTGCCGTCAGCATCCTGACCATCACCATGCAGGGTAAGTTCTCCCTTGGAAGGAAAGCCTGACTTATTTACAACCCTCCAGAAGCCCCTCACAGAGGAGGTTTCTTGGGAACCAGCCCACAGTGACATACTGTGGAGAGACTCCTTGTGTCTCAGGAGCATGTCAGCAACGTGGCTGGAGTGAAATGGTCCTTCCTGAGAGTTATGCTCCCCCCACCCCAGGTGGGCCCCTGGCTGGAGAGTATAGACAGCCCCTCACAAGGCAACCTCAGGAGGTCTGAATGACAACAGTCAGCCAAAAACAGCATACTCAAGACCTTGCCAGGAAGCGGTAGTGGTTATCAAATTTAGAGCCAGGAACCTGGTATGGGCCAAAGAAGGCCATATAGTTAAGCCAAGACCCTTTGCTAGCCCCGATTAACAGCAAGCAGTGGAGCCCCAGGCAAGGGATAGACAGATGCTCAAGACTGTGAAAGGCTGGGAGTGGACGGGCCCTTTAGCACTTTTGAATAATTATATGCCCGTAGTTGGCCTTTGCGAGTCCCTGAAATGGAATCCAGCAAATTAGGGGTGCAGGTACCTGAGGGCCTGAGCTTAAGTAGCTGACAGAGTGCCTGTGTATGTTTTTTTTCTTTTTTTTTTTTTCATTTTGACAACAAAATAACCCGACAAAGGCCGCCTGAGGAAGAAAGGAAGGTTTATTTTGTGATTCTAGCTGAAGAGCTCCATCATGATGAGGAGGGCACAGAGGCAGGAATGAGAGGCAGCTCGTCACATTGTGACTACGGTCAAGAAGGACAGGGAAGGATGGGAGAGACAGAGGGAAGGAAGAAGGGAAGGAGGGGGAGAGAGAGGGAAAGAAGAAGGGAAGGAGGGGGAGAGAGGGGAGGAGAGGAGGGAGGAGGGAGAGAGAGAAAAGGAGGAGAGAAGGGAGGGAAAGAGAGAGGATTGCTAGTGTTCTCGATTTCTTTCATTTAATCCAAGCCTCCGCCGTGAAATGGTGCCCTCTACATTTAAGGTAGGTCTCCCCACCTCTGTTAATCTAGGGAATTTCTTCACAGACATGCCCAGAGGTCCGTGCCCTTGGTATTTCTAGATCCTGCCAAACTGACAATCGACATTAGCCATCACGTACTTTCAATCGTCCCACCCTTCTCTGACCTTCTCTTCTCCCAGGCTCCGGCCACCCCAGTGCAGTTGTAGCCATTCCTGTACACTCTCTTGAGAAAGCAGAGTCTACGCTGCCTCTGTCTCTCTCACGGAATGTAGCCAATCTGTGTGGTCTCTGCATCTGTGTCTGAGACACTTGACTTTGCAGCCTTCTAGCTGTCTGCAGAGATTATCTCCTCTGTGACCTGATGACTAGCCACCTGTCTCTAAAAACCCTGGGAAGAGGGAGGAGGGGCGGACGCAGGCGGAGAGCAGCTGGGCTGGGTCAGGCGAACACATTACCCATCCTTCCATTCTCTTCCAGAACAAGAAAGATCCCAGGAGCCTTGTCTCCCATGTGGGAAAAACTTGGCATCGAAGTACTTGGTGTGGGACTGTAGCCCTCGGTGGCTGTGCATAAAGAAGGTCCTGAGGACCGTGATGACAGACCCCTTCACTGAGCTGGCCGTCACCATCTGCATCATAATCAACACCGTCTTCCTGGCCATGGAACACCACGACATGGATGACGCTTTTATAAATCTACTGAAAATAGGAAACTGGGTAATTTTAAGCTCTTGTAAAGCATAAAGAATTTTGAATCATAACTGTTGAAGTGCAAGCATTTTCAGTAACATAACCAAACCATAACCTTGGTTCCTGTAAATGGAATAAAGGCAGAAGGTGACTTTGGGTCTGAGTTTTGGCTCAGGTTGCCTCTGTGGTTTTCCATGGACCTCAGTTTAACCTTCTAGCATGGTAAGGTCTCCTTAGCCATGTAGAAGCCACAGTAGACAATACTAAAAGTAGCATTCTGAGTGTTTGAAAAATTCAGAAGATGCTAACCAGGGCTGGGGATGTAGTTCAGGTGGTAGAGTGCCTGCCTAGCCTGAATGAAGCCCTCCGTTCAATCCTCAACACCACATAAATTAGGTGTGGTGATGCATGTCTGTGATCCCAGCACTCAGAAGGTAGAGGCAGGAGGATCACAAGTTCAAGGTTATCCTCAGTCACATAGCAAATTCAGTGTTAGCCTGGGCTACATGAGACTCTGTGTCACAACATTTCCCTCCCCCCATGAAAACAGAAAATGTGAGCCATCTCCAGAGACCCACAGCAATGACCTCCACGGCCCCTGTGTTACTGGGGACACCGTTGTCATAAAACAATGCAGCTTTGATTCGTAGGTGAATTCTCAGGAAGATGAACCAGGCCTGCGGATTGGGAGGATCGTGTTCCCGAGAGTGTATTAATTGTTTGGGGGAGAAGGGGTGGGGACTTCCTGGGTGTGAGTCACTGATTCTTACTGAACAGATCGAGTCTCGGTTTAAAATGGAAAATTTAAGATAGAGAGGAGGCCGAACTTTGAACAACTGCTCACTTTCATTCATGGTTCCTGCGGGAGGCATCTTTCTTTCCCCAAGGGAAGACGAGTCTCTCATGTATCAGATACAACACACAATTAGTCAGTGGCTGCTTTACTCTAATTAGCTAATGGATTAATGGATTGAAATCTTACCAGAATATCCAGTCTTTTCCTTGTACACTTTCATTTCTCTAACTGAAAAAGCAGTGCATACTTTTAAAATGTTATAATAAGGAAACTCTGCAGTTTATGTATTTTCTTGGGGTGGGGGTAGCGAGAGAGAGCAGGAGGGATGGGGGAGGGCCACGAGGAGGAGGGACAAGAAGAGTCTAATGGCATGCGTGTGTCCAAATGTCACCATCAAACTCACTGCTCTGTATGATAACTTAAGAAATCAATAAAAGCAGATTAAAGCAGAAATGTAGCTGGAGGCAGAGTGTGGGTCTCCAGGGTGCAGCCCTGCCTCAGCAGTCAGAGGCCCTGCTTTTAGCGCCTCCCTGTGGGCTGCAGCCACGGTGTAGTACAGTGAGGTGCCTGGACCTTGGGGGCCGCAGCAGCCACGCTGACTTCATGATCTCTTCTCAACTGCTCTGGTCCCTCAGGCCACCCTTCAGCAGGAGTCTCCTTTGTCCCCTGCAGGTTTTCACTGGGATTTTCATGGCAGAAATGTGTCTAAAGATTATCGCACTGGACCCTTACCACTACTTCCGTCACGGCTGGAACATCTTCGACAGCATTGTTGCGCTGGTGAGTCTCGCCGATGCGCTTCTCAACAGCCTGACCGACAGCAACGGTCGCCGCTCAAACCGCAGGTTCTTGGCTTCCTTCAGAGTGGTGAGTCGCTCTCTTCTGTTCTGTTTTTCCATCTTAAACTTATTTTTATTGTGCATGTGTGTGGGTGCATGCACGTGGGTGTGTGTGTGCACACGTGTGTGGTGTGTGCATGTGTGTGGGTGTGTGTGCACGTGTGTGGTGTGTGTGGGTGTGTGCACATGGGTGTGTGTATGTATGTGTGTGTGCATGTGTGTGGGTGTGCATGCAGTGTGCACAAATGGAGGTCAAAGTTGATGACGCTTTTCTACCCTGCAGATCCTGGGGCTCAAATTCAGGGTGTAAGACTTGGCAGGAAGTGCCGTTGTCCACTGAGCCATTTCACCTGTCCCCCTCCCCTCCCCTCTCTTCCCCCTCCCCTCTCCTCCCCCTCCCCTCCCTCCCCCTCCCGTCCTCCTCCCCTCTCCTTCCCTCCCCCTCCTGTCCTCCTCCCCTCTCCTTCCCTCCCCCTCCCCTCCCCTCCTCCTCCTCTCCTTTCCTCTCCCCTCCCTTCCTCTCCCCCTCCTCTCCTCTACCCCTCCCCTCCCCCTTCCCCTTCCTTCCCCTCCTTTTCCCCTCCCCCCCTCCTCCCCCTCCTCCCCCCTCCCCACTTTTCTTCCTTATTCTCCCTACTCTTTTTTGAGACAGGGTCTCACTCTGTAGCCCTGGCTGTCCTGGAACCCATGTAGACCAGGCTGGCTGTGAATTCCTACGGATCCACTTGTCTTTGTCTCCCAAGCTAAAGGTGTGTGCCACTACACCTGGCCCCAGCCCCTCTTATTTCATTGTGTAGCTTAACATTCTGAATAGAAAAAATTCTTGAGTGGGTTCAATGACTATCTTGGACTAATCCATCTAACCTTAATTACATATATCCAAAATTTGCATATATCCACCTCCCTGGGTAGCCCAGGCTGGCCTCAAATTCCCAATCTTCCCAAGGCTGGGGATTCTAGGTGTGTGTCACCATAACTATCTAGTTAAGGTTGATTTATTAAAAACAATTTTAAAAAGTTTTATGTATGTGTGTCTGAATGCATGCCACATGTGTGCAGGTGCCTGGGAGGCCAGAAGACAACATCAGATCTGGATGCCAGGCACCCAGTGTGGGTGCTGAGATCTTGATTACCATTCTCTACAGAGCAGCACATGTTCTTGACCATTGAACCATCTTTCCAGCCCCAGAACAAGGCATTTGCTATTTTAAAATAAAATTGTAGGGCTAGTGGATGGCTCAGATGAGGGGGTAAAGGTGCTTTCTGCCGAGCCCGATGACCCGAGTTTGATCCTTGGGCCCCACATGGTAGAAGGGGAACTGACTCCTGCAAGCTGTGCTTTGACCTCTCGTGGTGATACATTGTGTACTCTAACAAAATCTGCCTGAAGATCAGAGGACAGAGCAAGTCACTGGATGAGACATAGAGGCCACAGTGGTGGCACACACCCTTAATCCTAGCACTTGGGAGGCAGAGATTCGTCTGGATCTCTGAGTTCAAGGCCACACTGGGCTACATGAGATTGATCTAGTCTAGGAGAGAAACAGAGCCAGGCAGTGGTGGCTCACACCTTTAACCCCAGTATTTGGGAAGCACGCAGGCCATTAATCCAGCACTAGGAAGGTTGAGATAGGAGTGAAATGGCTGGGTGGAGAAAGGTATATGAGGCGGGAGGAGACAGGAACTAGAGCCTTTCGGCTAAGGACTTGGAGGCTTTCAGTCAGAGGATTCCTGGAGACAGGATCGGCTGAGGAGTTGGTGAGGTGAGAAGTGGCTGTGGTTTGTCTCTCTGATCTTTCAGCATTGACCCAATATCTGGCTCCGGGTTTTTATTATAAGACAATTTAGAATTTGTGCAAAAACCTGTGTTCTAGTTTTATTCTGCTACTGTGATACAGCACTTTGACCCAAAGTTACTTAGGTGAGGAAAGGGTTTATTTGGCTTATACTTCCAGGTCATAGCCCATCATCGAGTAAAGTCAGGGCAGGAACTCACGGCAAAGGAATCAGAGCAGAAATCATGGAGGGATGCTACTTACTGGCTGTCTGTCTGGCTCACAGACCCATGGGTAATCTAGTTTTCTTACATAGCACAGGCCCACTTGTAGCCAGAAGTCTCCCCCTGCCCCCGCTTGCCAGCTAGCTCTTTCATCTTAAATCAACCCATTTCTATAAATCTACATGTTGCCACCTGGCCATGGCACTACTGGTCTGCTGACATCTTGCTGTGCCTTCGGTGATGGCTGGAGTCTCTCTCTCTCTCTTTCTCTTTCTCTCTCTCTCTCTCTCTCTCTCTCTCTCTCTCTCTCTCTCTCTCTCTTTCCTCTCTCTCCTCTGCCTTCCTCTTTCCTGTCTGTCTCCTTGGATTTCCTGCCTGCCTCTAAGCTGTCTTGCCATAGGCCAAAGCAGCTTATTTATTTACTAATGGGAACAACATATATTTACAGTGTACAGAAAGACACCCCAAGGCACTCACGTGTGTAGGGGTGATGCTGCCCACAGTGGACGTGTTCAATCTGACCTGGACAATCCTTCAATGGGGGTTTCCTCAGATGACAGCTGAGGCCAGCTAAGACAGCCATCAGATGTGTGTGCCCCCTTTCCACAAATAAATGAATAAATATAATTTTTAAAAGATTTTAATAGGAGCTGGAGAGATGGCCTAGTAATTAGGAGCACTGGCTGCTCTTCCAGAGGATGCAGGTTCAATTCCCAGCACCCACATGGTGGTCCATAACTATCTATAATTCCAGTCCGAGGGGACATGACTTCCTCTTCTGGCCTCCTCCAATACTTCACACGTGCAGGACACATACAGGCAAAGCCCATACATATAAAATAAAAAGATAAAAAAGAGATTTAAATGAAAAGTTAGTGTTTTAGATAGGAAGCTGACGACTGTGGGCCAAGTGGATGTGACCAGGTTTGAAAGTCCTAATTACCCTGGTCGAGGAATGTCACTTGCTTTCTGGATGAGCTCCCTGCATGTGTGGACACAGGTCTAGATGAGCTCCCTGGATGTGTGATGCTCTAGATGAGCTCCCTGGATGTGTGACACAGCTCTAGATGAGCTCCCTGGATGTGTGACACAGGTCTAGATGAGCTCCCTGGGTGTGTGATGCTCTAGATGAGCTCCCTGGGTGTGTACCTTTCCTTCCCTTTTCGTTATCTGTTTTCACAGCTGAGAGTCTTCAAGTTAGCCAAATCCTGGCCCACTTTAAACACTCTCATTAAGATCATCGGCCACTCTGTGGGTGCGCTTGGAAACCTGACGGTGGTCCTGAGCATTGTGGTCTTCATTTTCTCCGTGGTTGGCATGCAGCTTTTTGGCAACACCTTCAACAAGACCTCCTGTACTGCACAGGAGCCGTGCATGCGGCGCTGGCACATGGGAGATTGCTATCACTCCTTCCTGGTGGTGTTCCGCATCCTCTGCGGGGAATGGATTGAGAACATGTGGGAATGTATGCAGGCCGTGAAGGGCTCTACACTGTGTGTCATCGTCTTTGTGTCAATCATGGTGGTCGGAAAGCTTGTGGTGAGTCACTGAGGTTTTCTTTCCATTCAGTATGTGTCGATCATTTTCACCCTCCCTCCCATGCAACTTTTTTTTCTTTTAACCCATCAAGTCCGTTTGCACTGCTCATGTTCTTGGATGTGTGGCCCTCCACTGAAGTGTGGTTAATTTCCCAGGAGCAACACTTTTAAAGAAAACTGACTCGCTCCTGGCAGCTGTCAAGTACTCGTATCTCTTTGGGTAGGGGTGGGACTTCATGTTCCTGCCCCTCTCCAGGCTGGGATTTGGTCTGGCTTAGGCTTGCACAGGTTTGTACACACTGTCATAACTGCTGTGAGTTTGTGTGTGCAGCTACCCTGCTATGGTTAGCTGGTTAGGAGCACTGGCTGCTCCTCCAGAGGACCCGGGTTCAATTCACAGCACCTACATGGCAGCTCACACCTGTCTGTAACTCAGTTCCAAGGAACCCAATGCCCTCTTCTGGACTCCTTGGGCATTAAGCAAGCATGTGGTGAACAGACATACATGCAGGCAAAACACTCATGCACATAAAAATAAAACTGAAAAAATGTCCTTTTGAATTTGACCTGATAAAGATACAGACAGGAGACAAGACCTCTAACACATGGGACATGTGTATCACATCGCTTACGGGTCGTCCCATGGCGTCTATCCCTGATGCTTGTAGAAACCATGTTCTCTTGGTTAGTGATTGACTAGGCCAGCGGCTCTCAACCTTCCTAATGCTACGACCTTCAATACAGTTCTTCATGTTGTGCTGACCTCCAACCATAAAATTATTTCATTGCTACTTCATAACTATAATTTTGCTACCGTTATGAATTGTAATGTAAATGTCTGATATGCAGCATATCTGATATGCGACCTCTGTGGGAGTCAAAAGCATAGGCTGAGAACCACTGGGCTAAGGGAAGGCTGCATGACTTGATTTGGTGGATAAGATATAAAGAGATACCCACTGGGGAAACATGGGAAGGGCTTTTCATTCTTAAAAATGTGCACAAGAGGGCTTAGGGAGAGGACTCATGTGGGAAATGCTTGATGTACACACAAGGGCCTAAATTCTACCCCAGAATGAATACAAATGAAGAGCCTGTGTGGTAGCTGGTCCTTCCATGCCAGTGCTGTGGAAACGTGGAGGCAGGTGATCCCCGAGACTTGCTGGTTAGCCAGCCTAGTCTAGCTGGTAAGAGCCAGGCCAGGGAGAGACATTGTCTCCAAAATTCAAAACAACAGGTAGATGGCTCCAGAGGGACAAAATCTAAGGTTGATCTCTGGCCTGTACACCCCTCTCACACAACACACACACACACACACACACACACACACACACACACACACACACACACACGAAAAATGGCCCTCCCTCTGGGTCTTCTCATGACTGATTCCTAGAAGCATTCTGTAATGATGTGAACTAATCTGTCTGTAGGTTATAACAGGCCCTTGTTCTTTCTTCAGACATCTTATACTGTTGGGTTTCCTTACTGTGTAAGTAGCTTGAGTCTTTCCCTGAAGCTAGCAGCTTAGATATCACCAGAGAGGCTAATTAGATGCATATTAGTGAAGACATGAAGAGATAAAGACATGTGAGGACCCTTGGGCTTGGAACTTTAGAACCAAGTAGGGGCCTTGGGGCAGATATAAGTAACTGTCCAAACAGATCGCTTGGTCCTGAGTGCCCAATAAATGGTCTGCACAGCTGGTGACAGGTTCAGGAGAGCCGGAAATCACTTATGGGAGTTGGAAGAGAGCCTTGAGAAAGGATGGGTGGCCAACTGAGATAGTTGAGAAGGTGCAGGGAAGAGGAATTCTCCTGGTGAAGCTGGAGATTAGGACTAGATCCGTTCAAACCCTCAAAGTACTTCTTGGCAAAGGGCAGTTCACAACCACCTGGAGCTCCAGCTGAGGTGATCTGATGCCTTCTGGGCATCTGTAAGCACCTGGTTACACATTGCACACATATACAGACATACACACAAACACACACACACAGGAGTAAAAAATAATAAATCTTAAATTAAAAAATTAATTACTATATAAAACATATTTAATTGTGACATTTACGTATATAACTTGGGTTTTTTCTTTTTTTCATGTGTAGTGGTGTGTCATGAGTGTGCATGAATGTTCACGTGTGTGTATGTATGCCCAGGTGTGTGGCTGCCCGGTTTGCTCCAGCGCTCACAGATGTGGTTGTTCTGGCTACCTGGTTTGTGCCGGAGCTTTCCCAGCTGTCTCTGAGGCTGGAATCACAGGTGGGCAAAGTCCACCTGGCATTTATGTGGGTTCTGGGGATTTGAACTCTAAGTGTTGAGTCGTCTTCCTAACCCACGAGGCTTGCTCTTGTTGCCTTCTTCTCTGCCCCTTCCTGTTGTCCCCTCCCCCTTTCTGCTTCCAGGGCACATGTATTCTATGATTACTTCCACCTTTAAAGAACCCATCTTTCCTTCATCTTGTAGTTTCCTTTCCATTTCATGACTAGTACTCACATGCACACTCACACACTCACATCTGCACTCATCTACAAAACTTTAAGAGTGGGACCTGCATGTGTGAGAGAGAACATGTGGTGTTTGTCTTTCTGTGCCTGGGTTCTTTTGGTGTAACAATTTCCGGATGCACCTTTCTGTAGTTTCTCCAGTCCTGCTCGGGCCCGCAGCTGCTCAGACCCGAGTAAGCACACAAAGACTTATGTTACTTATAAACTGTATGGCTGTGGCAGGCTTCTTGCTGTCTAGTTCTTATATCTTAAATTAACCCATTTTTATTAATCTATAAGTTACCACATGGCTCGTGGCTTACCGGTACTTTACATCTTACTTCTCATGGTGGCAGTGGCTGGCAGCATCTCCTGACTCAGCCTTCCACTTCCCAGCATTCTCCTCTCTGCTTGTCCCACCTATACTATACTTCCTGCCTGGCTACTGGCCAATCAGCATTTTATTTATCAATCAATCAGAGCAACACATTCACAGCACACAGAAAGACATCCTCAACACCTTTCCTGTGTTTGTGCTCCTTAACTTGCATTTGCTGTGTGTCTTGTCTCTGTTCCTTCTTCAGCCTTCATCTTGTCACTATGGAGGAGAGAGCAGGAAGTCTCATTTGACTAGAATGAGCCTGGGGGTGGGATCCAAGCACCTCTTCCTTTGCCAAGTTTCCCTTATTCCCCACTCCAGGTGCTTAACCTCTTCATTGCCTTGCTGCTCAATTCCTTCAGCAACGAGGAGAAGGATGGGAACCCTGAAGGGGGGACCAGGAAAACCAAAGTGCAGCTGGCCCTGGATCGGTTCCGCCGGGCCTTTGCCTTTGTGGCGCACACGCTTCAGAATTTTTGCTGCAAGAAATGTAGGAGGCAAAATTCACCAAAGCCAAAAGAGATCCCAGGAAGTTTTGACAGTGCGAATGAAAACATCATCCCCCTGGATACAAAGCCCTGGAAGGAGTTGGATGCACAAATGACTTTGGACACTGGGCACGACAGGGCTCGCTTGGCCCCGCTTGCAGAGGAAGAGGATGACATTGAATGCCATGATGAACTCAGAGCCTCACCCGCCTCACAGGCTAGTGCTGAAGTTCAGGTATGGAAGGTCCACACTTCAGGTTAGATGTGGTTGAAACATACAGCCATCACAGGACACTTGTCACCAGCATGTTCTAGGTTTTGTTCGGGGACATTAGGCTATAAAATGTATGTGCTATTTGATACATCAGGCTAATCCCAGGATGGGCTTCAAATGAGCACTGTGTTTGCAACATGATACAGAATGTCAGAGAATCCCTCACAGGTTAACTAACCAAATCTTGGATTTTAGCTGATTCTGATGTAGTAAAGTTGATAACCAGGATTCACCATCACACGCCATTTTTAGATGTCCTTACAGATCACCACACCGAACCTTCCACTTTTATGAGGTGGCCTTTTTGTATTTTCCTTTGTTCTTTTTTGTTTCCTATGTGTTTTAGCATCCGTTTCTGTCACTGTGGTATAATGCTCTAACAAAAGCAACTTAGAGGAGAAGGTTTATTCTGACTCACAGTTCACCATGGTGGGGCCGTCAGGGCAGCAGGCACTCGAGGCAGCTGCTCACGTCACATCTGCAGTCAGGAGGCAGAGAGGGATGCATGCTGCTGCTCAGCTTCCTACTCCATTTACACAGTCCAGGATCCTAGCTAGGGAATGGTGCCACCCACAGTGGGCTGTCTTCTCATCTCAGTGAACACCATCGAGATAACCTTCTGCAGGCATGCTCAGAGGCTCATGTCCCAGGTGATTCTAGATTTTGTCATGATACCACATTAAGTTGCTAGGAAACCCTCTGTATTCAATTACTTTTCATTTTTCTAACTCTTGTTTTTTTTTTTATTTTTTTTATTTTTCTAACTCTTTACGGTCTATCAGGTAATTGTGAATTTTACTTTTTACTAAATTGTGGCAGCACATACCAGTATTATTTATTAAGTGATTTATTAGTTAGCTATTGAGCTGAATGGATGCATTTTAAAATATATTAAATCTCCATATTGCGGCTTGGGAGGTGTCTCAGTGGGTAAGTGTTTGGACCTGAGTTCAGGTTCCTCAGCACACATATTAAAACAAGCAAACAAAAATAGGTATGGTGGTAAGTGCCTGTAATTTGAGCACTGGGGAGATGGGGACAGGGGATCCCTGCCCCTTGCAGCCCAGCCAGTCTAGCTAGTTGGTGAGTTCTGGGCTCAGTAAGAGACTCTGTCTCAAAAATAGGATGGTGAAATGATTCAGAAAGACATCAGGTGTCTTTCTGAATCATTTCACCACACACACACACACACACATACACACACACACACACACACACACACACACAGTCTCTATCTCCCACCCCCACCCCACGGGGATATTTCATCTCTGAGTTAATTGGATGGGATGAGTCTTATACTGGAGCCATACTGTTTTGATTGTGTAACTTTACAATACATTCCTGTTTTGTTTTGTTCAGTAGTTTTCCCAGTATACTTGCATGTTGAGTTTTTCAGGAGCAGAATTCAAACTCTCTTCATGTCAAGTGGACTGTCTAGAGAAATATTAACTCCACTCTGGGCTTTTGTGTGTCAGACCTGTGACGTCCCTCTGGAGACCAAGCAGCCCACCAGCCCAGATGATCCAGGTGTTTTGGAAATGGAAGTGTTTTCTGAAGAAGACCTGCATAAGAGTGCTCGGAAGGTAATATTCCCAGGGTATGGTTGGGAGGAGCATGCGACTCCTCCACACAGCTTAGCCTTGAATAAGCTTAGCTTATGCCACAGAATAGTCTTGTGGGACGATAACAGAATGTGTGAAGACATGATTGCCAGGGTTGAATCTCAAACAAAGGTGTAAGCTAGGGTCTGTCAGTTTTGCTACGTTGACACTTGGGGCAAGACAACGGATCGCTGTGGCGGGCTTTCCTGTGAACATTAGGGTAACTGCCAGTAGTGGTCCTTGGCCTCCATTCACCAGATATCAGGAGCATCCCATTAGCTGTGACATTAAAAATGTCTCTAGTTCTGGGGAGATGGACCAGTTGGCAGATTGTTTGTCTTGCAAGCACAGGGACCCGAGTCTGATCTCAAGAACACATGAGAAGCTAGGCATGGTGGTGGATGCTTGTAATCCCAGTGCTATGCAAGCACAAGTAGGAAGGTCGCTGGAGCTCACTAGCCAGCTAGACTGTGAGCTCCAGCTAGACTGTGAGCTCCAGCTAGACTGTGAGCTCCAGCTAGACTGTGAGCTCCAGCTAGACTGTGAGCTCCAGCTAGACTGTGAGCTCCAGCTAGACTGTGAGCTCCAGCTAGACTGTGAGCTCCAGCTAGACTGTGAGCTCCAGCTAGACTGTGAGCTCCAGATCAATGAGAGACCCTGTCTCAAAAACACCAAGATGCCCAGATACTGAGAAAAAATACCTTTATTTAAAAAAATATGTTTCTAGGCATTACTGGAATGTCTCCTACAGGGTTAAGTCAGCCAGAGCCACTGGCCTAACCTATTATTCTATGAGTTGGGATAGCTGAAAATTAGTCTCGGTAGAGTAGTTTTCTTATTATCTACCCCTCTAATTGGCAGCCTATTAGGGTTATGATTTATAGGGGAGAAGGATTGAGCTACTGTGAACACATATACCTGGCTGCTTATTAGCTGTGAGAGCCAAGATCATACTCTCCTGAAGTGAGGCTGATAGAGAACTTAATAAAAAGTCCCAACAGGAACAGCCTATTATTAACATCCTTGAATCTAGAAGCCTTTGCCTAGCTGGTTTTAGCCTGAGCGTTTTGGTGACTGACTCCTTCTTCCCCTGTTCTGACGTGCAGAAGTCTGATGCTGCAAGTGTGCTCTCAGAATGCAGCACAATTGACCTGAATGATTTCTTTAGAAATTTACCAAGAACAGATCTCCCCAAAAGGCAACCAGACAGGTGCTTGCCCAAAGGTAAGTGGCCATATTTTCACACATAGCTTAAGGAGACTTTGTGTTCTCTGTAGCTTTGTGGTTTGGATGGATGTCTTATTTCTGTCACTAGTATTAGATTATTAGATTCTGACAGAGGGAATTTCAAGAGACTCTTGGTTTAGGTAAGCTCTGTTCACACAGCCCAGCAGTGTGAATATCTGAAAGCTCTCCTGGAGAACTAGCTGGACCAACATATCAGCTAATTTGTAGAGTCCTTGGAATGTCCACTGTCAGAATGGATGGAGAGGGAGGGGAGTGAGGTGTGAAGGGAGTGTGGTCCATGATAAAGGTGTGCCTATGTTGAGAGCAAAGGCTGCTTGCAAATCTCTTTATAACTGATCAAGTTCTTCCATATGTGGCTTGAGTCCACAAAGCCTTGGAAGTCTCCCCTCAAGTTTCTTGAAACCCTTTGGGTACTATCTGTATGTCCACATCAGTTGACCTGGCTGGGCAACTCTGCTAAAGGTAGATGGCTTTGTTCATGTGCGTGGTATCAGTGAAGGGGCCAGCAGATTTAGCTTGAGTGCATGATGGAGTTGCCTCTGCCGCACATGCTCGTCCTTCTTAGAGAACCAATGGGCTAGCCTGAAGCTGTCTCCTTTAAAGAGAGGGTGCAAGAGGGCACGTGGAGACAGGCAGAGCTCAGAGCTGGCACATTGTCTCTTCACCTCTTCCTTTCGGGCAGCATAGCTGAGCCCAGATTTCAGGCTTTGGAAAGAGATCCTCTCTGGTGGGACATAAAGTGACGAGCTGAGGTTTACTAACGCAATTCACTCCAGACACTAATGTGACAAATGATTCCTTTCAGGCCTCAGTTGTCATTTTCTATGCCACAAAACAGACAAGAGAAAGTCCCCCTGGGTTGTGTGGTGGAATCTTCGGAAAACCTGCTACCAAATCGTGAAGCACAGCTGGTTTGAGAGCTTTATAATCTTTATCATCCTGCTGAGCAGTGGAGCACTGGTAAAGGATGCCTCCGGGGAGACGATGGGCCAATGGGCAGCTGGGGGCACTGCATCGTGACTGTGATTGTGGGAAGTGGACAGCAAAGGGAGCTGTCCAGATGACGCCCTAGTGAGCAGGGTTTTACACGTCTAGAGTCCGAGTCCCCACGCTGAAGGTGCCTTCCCTGTTGGAGAGGTTTAACTCAGGCCAGTGTTTGAAAGTACTTTCTTATCTAGCCCTTGGACTTGGCTTGCCCACTTGCTTCCCACTTCTGGAGGATTCCTAGACATCTCCACTGTATCACATACTTCAGACAGTTCCTACTCTCAATTTCCCTGAAGATCATGACGTTGCTTTCTAAGACAAGATATTAGGGGAAGGTCTACAGGGAACAGATGAGGATATAACCAGTTGCTTGAATATTTCCCATCACTTGTGGTCCCTTAAGGGACAAGGAGATGCTATGTTCTGTTCATGGTCTTTCCTGGTCAAGGTGTGATGTAACTCTCAGTGAGGCTGATGCGGAACTCTGAGTCTATCTGCCTTCAGCATCAGGGGCCTCGGCACCTTTCTGCTCTCTTCACTCTCCAGTCACTCCCATCCTCTCTCCAGCTCCCCTTTCCACTTACATATTTCCCGTTTCCTTAGCTCCCCTCTTCCTCAGTTTCCCGTCCTCCTTCTCCTGTCTTGTATCTCCCCTTGAAATGGCTCAAACACGACACTAAATTGTTACTGTTTGTATGCCAAGTGAACAGAATCTTTCTTGATTTGGAGTGACAGATTACTCCACAGTCAGTCTGTCGTAACAGGGATGCCACACAAGTGCCTTCTTGTGTCCCGTGCCTTCTCTCTCGTGCTTTATACGTGTGTAATCCTAAGGGAAGGGAAGGAGTGCAGATCATGTGCCGGGACTGGCACCAGCATAAATCCCCTCGTCCCACATAGAGTGGAAGTTTTTCCTCAAACAAAAATGTGAGTTTCTCTAGAACCATCCCGGGAACTCCCCTGATGGACTTTGGTTGTGAGTCTTTGGTAATTACATCTCTGCTGCTTGTGTGTTGTAAATAGCATGGTTACATTTATATTATTTCATAAATGGTACCAAGCAGCAGGAAGGCAGTGGTACTGTTAGAAGGCCACAGACACATGCCCCCTGGTGTCCGGGAAAGAAGACATGATCAGAGACTTAGGAGCAGGCAGAGAGTCCTAGTTCCCAATCTGCTTTCAGAAAGGAAGGTGTAGGCTGGGCCGAGCAGTTCAGAGCACGTCATGTAGAGGGTACCAGGAGAAAGCCCATCCAACACCATCAACATCATGGGAAGCTAGTTTGGAATGCTGAGTCTTGAGCCATTTCTGAACCACTGAATCAGAGCCTACATTGTAATAAGTTCCCAAGATGATGTGGGGCTTGTTAGATACTGAGATGGTTGGGTCTGGACAATTGCACAGTAGTAACAAGTATCTCTTATTAAAAATTGTTCCTGGCTGAGTGGGAACCTTTGAAATTCAGTTGCATGTCTCTGACCTGCTTAGCTGGCTGTAGCTAAGCTTTAAAAAGAGAAAACGAGCCTGTAATGCTGTCCAGATTGTACCTGTACAGGCAGGTAATGTAGACAAGTCTCTGGCCTCCATGGAGCATGGAGTCTAGATGAGAAGACAGACATAGTGATTACAGACCACAGCTGTAAGGGATGGGCTCAGAGCAGGAGAGGCCAAAGGGTAGTGAAGAGGATCTGTGCTCAACCCAGCCTTGTAGGAACAGGGCAGTTTCCTGTAGAATGTCAGCTCAGCCAAGTTCCCAAGGCTGAGCAGGAGCCAGCAGGATAGAGAAGAGACAAGAGCTGTGTTAGGGACTTTTCGCCTTGTATTTAGCTCACAGTTCAAGGTGCAGCCCATCATGGTGAGTAAGGCATGGAGGTAGGAGCAGCCCAATACCATGGCAGCAGGATCATGAGGCTGCTGTTCACAACTTTGGGGATCAGAAAGCAGAAAAAAAGTGATATGCCCCCCGAAAAAACAAAAAACAGTGGATTAGTTGGGAACCAATTGTTAAATATGAGAACCTGTGGGAGGTATTTTACTTCCAAACAATATCAGGACTTTTTTTTTTCTAGTCAAAATTCAGTTTGGTATGTGGAAGTGAGTTGGTTGGATTCTTTTGAATTCTTTCCCCCTTAGGATGAGGCCCTACCTTGTACCTAAAATGGGACCGATTTTCTGCCCACTTTCAGTGTTTTCTTAAATATCTTGGGCAGGGTTAGTACCAACCCTCTTCTCTCATTCCTTCCTTTCATTCTTACTATAGAAAGGCTGAAATGATAGATCATACCTAACTCTGTCGGCCCCGAAGAATCTCAATATCTCTCTCTCTCTCTCTCTCTCCCTCCCTCCCTCCCTCCCTCCCTCCCTCCCTCCCTCCCTCCCTCTCTCTCTCTCTCTCTCTCTCTCTCTCTCTCTCTCTCTCTCTCTCTCTCTCTCTCACACACACACACACACACACAGAGTGGGTGAGGGAAATGTTTGGGTGTAGCCATGGAGAAGGTTCAAAGCATCAGGTCTCATTTCCATAATCACACTTAATGGATGTTTGATAGTCAAATATACACCAGGAGTTTTGGTTCAGAGCTTCTCCATTTTAGTGTGTCACAAGACAGTCACAAATTGATATTATTTGTAGTGTGTATGTGCGCGCATGTGTGCATGCGCGCAGTGAATTGGTAAGGCTGTTAGTCATGGGAGATGATGGACTCCAGGCTTGCTGAGATATAGAGTATAGAGTTAGGAACAGAATGGAAAGGCACTGAATACAGCCCAGAAAATGATGTGGCAATCTATTATGTAGGAAGACACTCAGATTCAGAGGTGTATCAGTTACCTTTCTCACTGATGTGGAAACTACCCAGTAGAATCAACTTAAGGGGATGGTCTAGTTTCACTTCTGTTGCTACAATAAAAAATGCCCCGATGAAAGCAACTTTAAAGAGAAAGGATTTAATTCCAGGTTATAGTCCATCACTGTGGGGAAGTCAAAGCAGGGATTTGAAGCAGCTAGGCCCACTAGGCTACATCCTCAGTTAAGAGCAGAGAGATGAATGCATCCATACTTCCTTAGCACCCACACTATATGTATACAATCTAGGATCCCCTCCCTGCCCAGGAAATGGTGCCAACCACAGTGGGCTGGCTCTTCCTACACTAATTCTTGCAATCTAGACTACTGATTACAGACACAGACACATCCACAGGCCAACGTGATCTGCACAATCCATCATGGAGTCTCTTCCCAGGTGATTGAAGACTGTGTCTGTTAAAATTAACAACAAAACTGTGTTGACAGTTCACCACCACAGAGAGAGCGGGTTTATTTTGACTCACACTTGGAGGGTACAGTCTGTCACGGCAGCTGGAGCGTGAGGCAGCTGGTCATATTGTGTCCATAGTCAGGAAGCAGACAGAGAGACAATGGTGGTCCTCAGTTTGCTTTTCCTCTTGTATTTAGTTCAGGATCCTAGCCCATGGGCTGGAACCACCCATAGTTGAGATTCTTCCCTCCTCAGGTAATCCAGCCTATAAATTCTCTCAGACATGCCCAGAGGTGTGTCACCTAAGAGATTCTAGTCACTTGACCACATCAGCCATCATAGGGGGCCAATGAGGAGACGCTGTGAGATCACCAGGGTCATAGAAACACGGACATGGAATTTTCCATATTTATTTAATGAAGAAATACATTTTATTGGAAAAAACCTGCCTTAATCTTTTTATACAAAAACTTCATCACCAAGATTCCAACTAGTTTTTATCCATATAAAATATAAAAAATTCAAAGTCAGGAAGGAACTCTGCAAATATTCAACCTGGCCTATCTATGGCTGTGCTTTATTCTTTCAGATATTCGAAGATTTCAATATCTCCACACGGCCTAAAATTGAGCAATTACTAAGGTGTACTGATAATATTTTTACATTTATTTTTATTTTGGAAATGTTTCTAAAATGGGTGGCCTTTGGATTTCGGAAGTATTTCACCAGTGCCTGGTGCTGGCTCGATTTCCTCATTGTAATCGTAAGTTTACTGTCTCTGCGCCCTGTTTGGGTTGGGGCAGGGTTGGAGAGGGGACCGTGGGGGGGGGCTGCCTTTCCTGTGGTCCTCATACTGGTCCTCTCAAATCACAGTGTGCACTGTTACAGTACTGACTGCTAACTGTCGTCTGTCCACCCGTGGTCGGGTCCTCCTGGGCCCTGCCTCTCATAGTTGCCTTTCATAAAAACACTGCTCCAACCATCTCCATGATGACACTCCTCTGCCCCCCTCTCCCTGAACCCTGCTTGTGTCTGATGAAAACCCAGAGGAACTGCGGACATTCCCTATGTTTCCTTCTCCTTCCACCTTCTTTTCTTTTTCCATTTTTCTGGTGCTGGTGTTTAGGAGGTGGGAGAGGAAGGCTCACCTATGTTATCTTGTTCGATGCGCACTGCCGTTGTTGGGAGCTCAGCAGTGTTGTATGATATCTGCCACATTAAAGAGAAAGGATCCTGAAGCTTAGAAGGTTAACAACTAGCTTCAGGATGTAGAACAGATTCGTGGTGATGCTGGGCTTCACATCTCCAGTCCTATAGTGCTCAAGTTAATAATAAGGATAGTGGAGCATGTTCTGATGCTTCCTCTGGACCACTGTTACCTTAACTTTTCCTGGGGAGAAACCACCAATGTCTGTCTACTCATCCTGGATGGCTGCCGATATACTAAAGTCCAATTTCTAAGTTCCACTTGGTGAGCTGGATGAATCCACGGGGCTTTCTCACAGTGTGTGGGTGACACTAGACTGGCTGCATCACTGCAAAGCCCCACCCCCTCTATAGGAAGGTGCATCATGGAGTCCTGCTGTCAATCAGCCTTCTACTCCCAAGATGACCTGTGCTGGGAGAGGGATCTCAAGTCTCCCTTCTTCCATCCCTTAGGGAATGCCCACAGCTGCATTTCCACAGACCTGGCTGGCACTCTACCTGTCTGCTCTAGTTGCCATGGCTACCAGGCACAAACCCAAGATGGCATCATGATACATTTAGAGAAAAAAAAAAACTTCCAACAGCCACATTTTCTGCCACCTGTGCCAAATGTCTTCTTCCCTCTTCTTGTCATAGTCACTCTTTGTGGAAGGGACTTTTATTTTCCCTGTATTCAGAGGAAAAAAATAACTCAGAAAGGCTAAGAACTATTTGAGACTCCCTGGTGAGAAGTGGTGGAGGTGAGATTCAAACCTAAGAAGTCGCACTCTAGGGCGCAGGGCTTTAACACATACATTCTTCTACCATTATGTTGATTCCACTTGTACTTAAGAAAGTAGGGAAGGGGCTGGGGTGGCGACCCAGTTGGCCAAGTGCTTGATGGGCAAGCATGGACCTGAGTTCAGATCCCCAGCTCCCATGCACAAGAGCCAGGGACATCTACACGGTGCGATAATTCCAGCTCTGAGCGGATGGAGATCGGAGGATCCCTGGTGCTCACTAGCCAAACTGGTGAGCTCCAGGTTTGCTGAGACTTATCAGGTGGAGAGTGGTTGAGGGCAACACTGGCATTGACTTTTGGGTCTCTGCATGCGTGCGTACAGTGTGCATGCACATAAAGGCGAAAACATACAAGTGAAGCCTATAAATAATTTAAATTTAGCAAATTCAAAATAGATAGTATAAATCTAGCAGCAATCCTTAAATATATCAAACAGTAGTCTAAAGTCACAGTGTCAAAAACATCAACAGACCCAGATGGTTTATACAGGCAAGTTTTACTATGTTTTAACAAATTCAAGTTAATCAAGTTGTTATGAAGAACAGAAGAGGGAAACTGCAAACTATCCAAATGAGACAAGCATAGCCCTTGTTTGTTTGTTTTTGAGATAGGGTCTCATGTAGCCTAGGCTAGCCTCAAACTCCCTGTGGAACTGAGGATGAACTGGAACCTTGATCCTCCTGCCTCACCTGCTGTTTGCTGGGATTGCTGGTTCAACCCAAGACAAGTGCAATATTGGTAAGAAAATAAACAGAACAAAACCTAACAACAGATGTAAACAGCATAACGTAAATTTATAATTATGTGCCTATGAGTCACAGAGAAGACAATCCACCAGCGAGGCCCAGGGTTGGTCTTGACACTGTATAAACTGTGGCAGGAAACTCCAGGTTTCACAGCTCTTCAGCTCCATAACTGAAACTAGGAACTGGTCCTGTGAGCGTCTTGTCTCCTCATCTATGAACAGCAGGTTTCTTGGTCCCTGTCCTATTGCTCTGAGGAGACGCCATGACTGCGGTAACTCTTATAAGAGAAAACATTTAACTGGGGGCTTGCTTACAGTTTTGAAGGCTTAGAACATTATTATCATGGGGGGACATGGCGGCAGGCATGGCAGGCATGGTGCTGGAGCTGAGAGCTACATCCCGATCTGCAGGGAGAGAGAGAGCAAGACTGGGTCTGGCATGTGCTTTTGAAACCTCAAAGCCCCTCTCCCCCAGTGATAACTTCCTCCAATAAAGCCACACCTCCGAATCCTTATAATCCTATCAAACAATTCCGCTCCCTGGTGACTAGGCATTTGAGCCTACAAGGGCGTGTGTGTGTGTGTGTGTGGGGGGGTGAAATTCTTATGAAAACCACCAAGATTACACACAAATCAATTAAGGTTACATACAATGGGGGCCATTGAGATGGCCCAGCTGATAAAGGTGCTTGCCACCAAACCCAATGACCCGAGTTCAATCCCGGGAGCCTGTGTGGTGAAAGGGGAGAGCCAAGTCCTGCAAGTTGTCCTCTGACCTCTGAGTGCCACACAATGCCCTCCTCCAACAAATAAATTAATAAATGGAAAAAAGTTTAAGAGCGTCCACATAGTGATCTTTATTCTGGAGTAGAAAAACACAAACCTAAAACACAAAAATAAGTAAGTCCAACTCCATTAAAATGTAAAACTTCTATTTTTCTACTTGGCAATGCTAAAATTGTAATTAAGACAAATCAGACCCCAGAACTTAGTATTTGCTGTGTACATGGCAGGTATTAATATATAATACAGATCACAAGGAAAATGACACCCAAAGGTGAGAACGAGCGAAGACACAGACAGGAGAAACCCGGTTGCATTTATTCACGTGTGAATAATTGCAGACTGAATTCATGAGTCAACACAGAAATGCATTTGAAAGTGAAAGTTCGCATCACTCAGATTGAAAAACATCTTTCACAATTAAGTGACACCTGTGTCAGAAGAGTATTGGAAATCAGAATCTCTAATCACTGCTAACAATTTAATTGGGATAGCCATTATGGGGAAAGTTTTGCAGTGTTGGATAAATTACAAATAGTGCCTATTTATAGTCTAGGCATGCCACTTCCTATTATAGATCCAATGGAAACTCTTGGATATATACCCAAGAAAAACAAGTCTGTCAGCTTATGGTATTCCTCATAACAAAGAAAAGGAGGTAGCCTAGCTATTCATCAAAGGAGAACAGGTCCATATAATGTGACTGCTGTGTCCTGTAATATTCCACGGCAGTTAGAATAGTGTGGGCCAGTGAGTTATCGCATTAGGTGAAGGTGCTTGCATTGAGCCAGATCATGGTAGGAGAGGAGATATGCCTGCAAGATGTCCTCTGCCCTCTACATGTGTGGTGGAGTGCAGGTGCTCACATATGTACAAAACATGGGGAAGAAGTAGCAAATCATATAGTATACCATGGTGTATAATATGAATTGTATAACATATACAAATTGTATATATTATATATAAATTGTATATATTATACACTAATGGGGGTCTCAAAAAAGAGCAGAATGATCAATGCCAGCCAGGAAAAAATACAAATAAAAACAAAGTCACACTAGAAGACCTGCCCCCTTGAACAGTGATTGAGAGTGGAAAAGATCATGGCTGTTTTAGTGTGAGAATCTGATTGCTATCTCCAAATTTGATGGAACAGCAACTAGCCTGAGGCTCAGATGAATAGGTGCATATGCCCCCATGGGGTGTCCCCTCAATATGAGAGTCTTGCTCTGGTACTCCAGAACAGCTCCCCTTCACCGTCCTTTCTCTCTGAGTAGGGTAAAGCAGAGTCCAGTTTGCTGGAAACTGCTTCAATACTCTCCCAACAAAATAAAAACATATTTAAAAAATGATGTATTAAAACACTTTTTATTTCTATTTTTGGGGCATGCGTGCACATGCATGTGAATTTGTGTGAGTGCACCTAAGGGCTTGCATGTGCACAGCCTAGCCTGGCTGGCAGGTCAACCGCAGGTGTCTGTCCTCAGGTGTCTTCCATTTGAGGTAGGAACTCTCCATGGCCTGGAACTTCACCATGTACATAAGCTAGCTGGCCTCCTCCGGGATCCTCCTGTCTCTACCTTCCGTCCTGGGAGTGACAGGCGTGTACCTCCACACCTGGCTCTTTACATGACTACTGGGGATCCACCCCCAGGTCCACATGCTTGGGAGGTAGGCACTTTACTATTATCTAAATAAAAACATTTAATGTTGATCACAGATTTTGTAATCTAGCCATCTCACACATGTTCCTGCCCCAGTCTGATTTCTGATCTTGTCCTGTGTGTCTATGTCATGGCCATCTGGTTTCCTTGAATTCACACCAGTTTCTCATTGTCTTTTGTGACTCAAATGACACAAACGTATCCCTCTCACTACAACTGCTCTCGCCCTTCCAGCCAGACCTGGTTTGTTGCTGTACTTAACATCTCAGAAATAGGGTCCTCGACAGTGCCGGAGAGAGAGTCACGTAAGCATGAGGCCCTAAGTGTGGATCTCTGGCATCCATGTAAAAACCCAGGCACAGCAGCACACATCTGCAATCCCAGAACCAGGGAGGCAGAGACAGGTATACACTAGGCTTCACTGGCCAGTCATTCTAGTCCATTTGGCTCCAGGTTCAGTGAGAGACCCTGTCTCAATAAGGTAGAGAGAAATTGAGAAAAGCACCACAAGTTGACCTCTGGTCTCTACATGCACCCCCACACAGGTACACAGATGGACAGATAGACAGACAGACACGTACATGTATACACACCAAAGGGGAGAAGAGAGAGAGAGAGAGAGAGAGAGAGAGAGAGAGAGAGAGAGAGAGAGAGAGAGAGAGAGAGAGCCTTTGAATCTGCACTGGCAGTTCTGGCTGCCTAGGCAACTGTCCTCACCAAGCATTGTCTCTTCCACAGGTATCTGTGGTCAGTCTCGCGAACTCACCAAGCTTGAAGTCCTTCCGGACTCTGCGAGCACTGAGGCCTTTGCGGGCGCTGTCTCAGTTTGAAGGAATGAAGGTACATGGATGGGTGGAAACTTAGCTAACAGGACGGGCTTTCCTTAAGCTTTTACTGGGGTCCTATGTAACCAGATCAGGGCCTGGACTATGAAAGCACAGAAAAGACTATGTATGCTGTAGTCTGTGTCTTGACAGCCAAGGCAGCCTCTGTCTTCCCTTCAGCATCCTAGGGAAAGACATGCCCCATGTGTCTAACGTCATCTTCACAGGGCACTTCTGAGGTCGTCCTTGGTGGCCATATGAGCAGAAAGCAGAGCTCATTATGGGCTGGGGGAGAGATGATCATAGTAAAGACAAAATAACTCCAGAGGTCCAGTCCTGCACACTGGGTTCCTCCTGGGAAGACGGAGAGCTTTTGGGGTGTCCTGCCTGTTATGTTTTCTCTGCCTTGCCTCCCCAAGGTTGTGGTCAACGCCCTCATCAGCGCCATACCCGCCATTCTCAATGTCTTGCTGGTCTGCCTCATTTTCTGGCTCATATTTTGCATCCTGGGAGTAAATTTTTTTTCTGGGAAATTTGGAAGATGCATTAATGGGACAGATATAAAAGAATACATCAGTCACACCAAAATTCAAAACCGAAGCCAATGTGAAGGTAGCAAATACTTGTGGGAGGTCCCGAAAGTCAACTTTGACAATGTGGGGAATGCCTACCTCGCTCTGCTGCAAGTGGTAAGTGCTGTGGTCTGTCTTCATCTGGGGAGAGAAAACTGGGAAGACTGATCAGTCACTAAAAACATAGTAACTCCACTGAGACTGCATTCTAGTCCTATTCTCGGAGGCGGCATTGGGGTGGGGAGCATCTTTGGGAATTCGTTTTCATGGAGAGTGTCTAGTCTAGTTATTTTTCTCATTTCTTTAACAAACTAGTTGACACGTTAGTCACTGTTCTGTTGCTATGCTAAAATGCTCAACAAAAAGCAAGCTGGGGAAGAGGTTTTATTTTAGCTTATAGCTCCAAAGGGCATCTAGTCCATCACAGAGGAATGTGTGGTGGGGAGGATTCAAAAGCTGGATGATCACATTTCATCTGCACACAGGAGGAAAGGCAGGCTATAAATCTCAAAGCCTGTCCCCAGTGACACACTTCTTTCAGCAAGGGCCCACCTTCTTAAGGTCTATATCTGCACCAACAGGTGGGGTCCAGTGTTCAAACACAAGCCTGTGGGGGGCATTTCTCATTTAACCACAGCACCTGACGAAAGCAACTCAAGGCAGGTTAGTTTTGCCCGTGGTTTGAGGGACTAGACCACCATGGTGGGGAAGATGTGGTGGTGAGAATTCTCAAGATGTGGGAACGTGAGGTCATGGGTCATACCGGCTCTACAGTCAGGAAGTGAAGCAGAAAGAGATGGATCTGGGCACCCAGATCGTCTTTTTCTTTTTACTCACTTAGGGCCCCCAGCCTGTGGGATAGTGCCACCTTCACTCATGATGAGTCTTCTCTCAATTAAACCTCCTCAGAAACACCTATACCACACGCCCCAATGTGTGTCTCCTAGGTGATTTCACAGCCAGGCGAGTTGACAATGAAGATCAGCCATCACACATGGTAATACCCCTTTCAGGGTCTGTTCAGCTTGCCTTGTCTTCTATGGCATCTCGCTTGCTGTTCAGAACACCTGCCAGAGAGAAGGATCCTTTGGTACAGGCCATGACATTGTCAGCAGCTCTTTTTTCAAGCTCCAGCAGCCAGGTGTTAGGCAGGTAGCACAACCATGTGCTATCAGAAAGACCCTTCCCAAGCAACCTACAGTGTAGAAATATTTTGCTTAAAAATTTATTTAGTCTTGGGGGAATGAAGAAGAAAGAGAAAATGTACAACATCCCTCTCCCATCCTTCCTACTGTGTTTTTTGTGAGGAACTCTCTCTGGGGCAGGATGGACACCTGCCCACGGGTTTGGCAAGCTTTTGCAGGGCACACATCTGTCCATGAAAAAAGTCTACAGCTGTGTCTGTTTTTCTATTCTGTTTCAGGCAACATACAAGGGCTGGCTGGACATTATGAATGCTGCTGTTGATTCCAGAGGGGTGAGTCAATGTCTTACTATGTTCTAGAATGGGATGCTCAAACCAGAGATGATATGAGAACACAGACAGCCCCAAGCTTCCTGCATGACGGCTTTATTATCCCAGATCCTCTGTCTTGTTCTTCTGGAGGCAAAATGATGGTATAGATATTGCCTGACAAAAAAGCTCTAATGTATTCTGCTGAGCCCGACACCCCAGGATCCCATAGAGCCCAACATTTCCTCTGCATGGCAAGAGAAGAAATGAAAACCACTCACTTAGAGATGGGGCTCCTAATAGGAACAAGACAACCACATGTGTCCTGGATCTCCATTGCTGTGATAGAACTCTGGCCAAACCAACTTGGGGGAGGAGGAGGCTTTTTGTTTGTTTTTTAGGCTAACAGGTTAAAGGTTATCACCGAGAGAAACCAGGTCAGGAGCTCAAGGCAGGAAACTGGAAGCATGAACTGAAGCAGAGACCCCAGAGAAAAACGGGCTTACTTCCCGTTCTTCTTAGGGCTACCATTGCTGTGATGAAACTCCATGACCAAAAGGGGAGAAAGGGTTTGTTTCACTTACGTATCCCAGTTCACTGAGGGGGAGACAAAAGCAGGAACTTAAGTCAGGCAGGAACCCGGAGGCAGGAGCCGATGAAGAGGCCGTTCCTGCAGGCAGGAGCCGATGAAGAGGCCGTGGAGGGGCTGCTCCTGGCTTGCTCTCCATGGTGTTCTCAGCTTGCTTTCTTATAGCACCCAGGACAACCCCTCCCTCAGTCCAGGGGGAGCACCACCCACAATTTGCTGTGTCCTACAGGTTTGTCTACAACCCCATCTTATGGAAACATTTTCTCAATTGCAGCTCCCTCCTCTCCAGTGACTCTAGTGTGTGTCAAGTTGCTGTAAAACTAGCACACTTCCTCTGGCTTGCTCAGCCATGTTCCTAATATAACTTGGGTCCACCTGCCTAGGGGTAGGTCCTCCTGCATCAATTAGGGATTAAGAAAATGCTCTACAGACTTTCCCCCAGGCTAATCTGACAGAAGCCATTGGCAGTTGAGGTTCCCTCTTCCCAGGTGACATTAGTCTGTGTCAAGTTGACAGAGACTGAGCATCATAGCAAGGTACCCCGACTTCCTCTAGCTCATCTCCAAGTGATGGAGAACAGGAAACCACCTTTCAAAGTCTGCTTGTCCTAACCACGGAGAAGCATTAAGACTGAACTAAATTGGAGCAAAGGAGTAACTTCTCATGACTTCAGGCTCATTGGGGAGTAAAGGCGATGATTGCCAACTGTGGAGTTTCAGTGAAAGAGAAAGTGAGCATTGAGTCCCAAAGCTGGAAATGCACTCAGCAGTCTAGTCTGTTTCCTGTTCCTCATTTGGTTCAGTTGACGGACTGGAAGGGAGTTCCCTGGAGCTGGACAGTGAACAGACGATTGAGTCAAGAGTGGAAGCAGTGGGGGAAGTTTTCTTAGTTTCTTATCATGACACATGTGTGGCTACTGTATTGGGGATCCTCAGAGTTGATGCCTGAGATGAGGTGAGGGCTGCAGACAGGTGGACTGGGAACAGGAGAGATGCAGCACTGAGGGAGGAGAGTGTGCATAGCTGTTTCATCATCATTTCACAGACTGGCATTTATATGTGGATAATGCACAGCAACAAATCACTATCTTAATTCTCAGTACATTAATAAAGCCTCGTTCCTGGAAAGCCAAAGCTAATAGTAGATACTTAGCTGTTAATGATATAATTTATCGTAATATTTAAATCACATAATTACATATGCCATATATAATTTAAATTTTTTATTGTTTGTATTTGTGTGTATGATATGTGTGTATGATTGAGGACCAGAGTTTGGATCCCCAGAATCCATATAGGTGCTGGGTTGGCATGGGAACATTCCCTGCCTATGATCCCAGCACTTGGAAGGTGGAGCTGGAGCTCAGGAGCAAGCGGGCTAGACAGACCAGCCACACTGGTGAGATCTGGGTTCAGATGAGAGACTCTGCCAAGGCAGCGGGGCCTGGAAAGATGGGTCAGTGGGGAATTTGCCACTAACTGAGTTTGCCCCCTCTGACCCACATGGTGGAAGGAGAGAACCAACCAACTCCTGCAGGTTGTCCTGGTCTCCATACACATACTATGGTGCACATGCGCGCGCGCGCGCGCGCGCGCGCGCACACACACACACACACACACACAATGAGAGAGAGGTAGGTAGATAAATAAATAAATAAAATTTAAAAGCATATGCACAACATGTGTGAACAAGCATATACAGATGCACGTATAACATACATGTACTTAGGTAGACAGACAGATAGATGAAGTGAGAAACCTGGCTGAGAAGGGTCTTGAGTGGTTTCAAGCATGCCCTGAGCTGGGAAAACATGCTTGTCACCAGCTATTGACCACACAGGAGCTCACTCACCCACCTATTCATCTGCATGCTCACCCATGTGTCTTGAGAATCTACTCTCAGAAGGTGTGCCAGGTGCTGGCCATGTGTGAGAAGATGCAACCACAGTCAGAGTGTGACATCTGGGGTGTGTGGAACAGCCGTGGAGTCTGGTTACCCCTTTTTAAGGTGGATGTATCCAGTGCTGGGGCATCCTCAATGGCGTATCCATACAGACATTTGGGAGACTTTCAACAGACAAGTCCTCTCCTCTTTTCATCCCTTAATGCTTCTCATTGTTTGGGAGAAAAGCCCTAACATCCTGCCTCCTATCCCCCCACTTTGTGCACCTTGAGCTAAGCAAGGGACCAAACCAGAGGCGCCCAGCGGTTCACAGCTGCCAGCAAGATGCTATGTGGTTAAACTTGCCGGGGAAATCCACTCAGGTCTTCTGAACAAGGCAGCTAGGGTGGCTTGAATCCTCTTCAGTAATCGATTTTCTCTTATTAAAATGTCCCCAACAGAAAGATGAGCAGCCGAGCTTTGAGGCGAATCACCTTGCGTATCTTTACTTCGTGGTTTTTATCATCTTTGGTTCCTTCTTCACCCTGAACCTCTTCATTGGAGTTATTATTGACAACTTCAATCAGCAGCAGAAAAAGATAAGTGTGCATGCTGGCCCAGCTGGGCTGTCTCACCCAGTCCTGCCAAGGTTTGGAGGGAATGTGATTCTCATGTAGAAGGCTGTTCAGGGCAGCCAATCCAGTCTGCTCAAGAGCAGCCAGGGATCCCGCCTTCTCTAGCCTGGAGAAGACCAGAGTGGTCTTCTCAAAGCTAAGGGCAGGGAATCTGGATTCTGCTCAGACATGGCATTTGGGCTCTGTCTTAATTCAGATTATTATTGTTGAGTTTCAGGCTGCTGCTAATTGGCCCTGAAGAGACTAGTGACCAGCATGATTAACATGTGTGACATTGCAGTCATATATCAACAACATCTCAAGAGTATTTTGTTATGCACAATAAAGAGAAAAGGCTTTCCTCTCTGAGTTATTGTGTCCTGGCTCCCACCAGCTTGAGGAGGTCTCCTTAAGCTGTTCTGACAGATGGCAGGGAGAGGCGAGCTAGGCAGGCTCCCATCCCAGACAGTAACAATCTGATATTTCTTTTTCTGATCCTGAAAACCTCTGGAGCTCTGGACTAACATTGCAAATTCAGAAAAATAAAAGACAATTTAGATTCCTCTACATCAGTCATCAAATGATGACCACTTTAGACAATGCCTCACCATTTTGGCATACTTTGGAATAATTTTCTTCAGTTAAAAAAAACAAAAAAAAATTTTTTTAATGTGTGCTGGTATGTCTGAATGTATGCCTGTGTACCTCATATGTGTGGTACCCATGGAGGCCAGAAGAAGATGTCAGATTCCCTGGAACTGGAGTTACAGATGGTTGTGAACCACCACATGGGTGCTGGGAATTGAACCCAGGTCCTCTTTAAAAGCAACCAGTGCTCTTAATCACTGAGCCATTTTCCCAGCCAACTTCTTAACCATATATATACTGGGATTATCTTATACTTTTAATTTTGAGGTGTATGACCTCATTAGTCATAGCCTATTTTAGAAAATCATTTTAAGAATTTTCAGGGCTGGAGAGATGACTCCGTGGGTAGGAATGTTTGCTGTGCAACTATGAAGACCTGAGTTCAAATCCCCATCCCCATGTAAAGGGCTGGGCACAGCTCCCACATGCCTGTAACTCTAGTACTGCAGGGCGCAGGGACAAGAGGGCCTCTGGGACTTGCTGGCTTCCAGCCTAGCTCCAGGTTCAGTGAGAGACCCTGCTGCAGGGGAAGAAGGTGGAGAGGGGTAGGGCAAGACACACAGTGTCTTTTTCTGGCCTCTGCACACACAAGGATGCACATACCTGTACACACACATACACACAAGCACACACAGGAGCTGAACTATAGACCGTAATTTCTCTTGATTGTTTGTCTCTGTTTTACTGGTTAAGTCATTTCTACATTTCTTCCTGGCTTGACAAATCATGAGCATTCTTAAAATTCTGGTTATCTCTGATTATTTTCTTAGTATAAGTTCCTGTAATGAAAACATTAGAGATGTTGTCCAGGGACATTCCAGACAGAGACTGCCTTGCACTGAGTCTCACCACCTGCTCATTTACAGTCTCTTTCCTAGACAGATGCAGAAAGTGTCTCATGCTTTTCTGCTCCTTTCTTTGCTCAGCAGTGAGGTTCATGCCTTGTTATAGACCAGTGGTCCTAACTACTAGTAAGGACCATCTGTTCACATCTTTTGGCTATTTTAAAGACAAATTGTCATCCTTTTCTTATGTATATCTAATCTACTAAGTCTGTTTTGTGACTTTCTTCTTACAGTGTGTGTGTGTGTGTGTGTGTGTGTGTGTGTGTGTGTGTGTTTATACTTGTGTACATGTATGTGGAAGTTGGAGGTTGACACTGGGATCTTCCCAGTATCTCTCCACCTTATTTTTTTGAGGCAGAGTTTCTCTCTCATTGAACTGGGACTTACTGATTTGTCCCCAGGCGTCTGCCTGTCTTTGCCTCCCCAGTGCTGGGATTACAGGCATGTGCTGCCACATTCAGCTTTTGTAAGCTTTATTTTTTCAGTGTTGAGATGACGCTCACGGCCTTGTCCATGCTAGGCAAGTGCTCTACCACTTAGCCACAACACCCAGCCCCACGGGCTTTTTATGTGGGTCCCAGGGGTCACACTCAGGTTCTCATTCTTACACACCAGGTACTTCACCCACTGAGCCATCCTCCCCCACTTTCCACATTTTTGCATTAACATATTTTTTTAAACTTAGAGACTTGAGTGTTTTTCGGAACCAAACTCCCCCTTGGGCTTTCTTTTCTTTGAGAACAGAAGGTGCTTCCCAGCCCCTCCGCCCAGCGTTTGCTCGTTGGTTGTTGTAACTATGCTAAGGCTCTTCGTTGGTTGTTGTAACTATGCTAAGGCTCTGCTATATTTTTCCACTGGCCTCTTCTGATTCATCTGAACATCACCTTGCTGTTGACTAGCCTCAGCATCGGCAGGAAGTCCTGTGCTGCTGGGGCACAGGCTCACTGAGTCTGCTGTGCAGAGAGGAGGAGTGACTGTGGGTCCCCTCTGTCACGCTCGTCCTGATTGCAATCAATACCAGCAATTTGGATGTCAGCCTTGCGGCTTCGACTTAACCCCACAGCTGGGAAGCCTTTTGTGGATCACACCGCAGCATCTTTTTGTTTTATTATTATTTTTTATTTTGGAAAATTTCAAGTGTATAAGAATATTCTAGAATGAACTTAAAACACCTAGCACCCAGCATAACATTTAATACTGAAGAACATCCTCCTGCCAGAGACACCCCCTCAGACTCCTACTGTGGGATTCATTTCATCATAAATATTTCAAAACATATCTGTTTTTTTATCACAGAAAAACAAAGAACAGTCCCAGGAAGAGTTAAATTTTGGAGTCTGCTGTTTTTTATTGATCATTTTTTTGAGACAGGGTTTCACAATGAAGCCCAGGGTGGTCTCAAACTTTTTTTTCAAACTTGTTTTTAAACGTCATTTTTTATTATTATTAATTATTATTATTATTATTATTATTATTATATGTACATGTGCATGGTATACTGGGGTATATGGAACATGCTGAAATCAGAGGACAGCTCTGTGGAATCAGTTCTCTCCTTCAATCTTTATGTGGGTTCTGGGGATTGAACTCGGGTCTCCAGGCTTGTGAGGCAGAGTCAAGCTCCTTCACCTGCTGAACCCTCTTGCTTACACCCACATGTCTGGTTTCAAACATAACCACAACAATGTCACTACATTACCCAAGAAACTTCACATGAATTTTCAAATTCATCAAATTGCCTCTATTCAGGTGTCATATGCCATTTTAATTTTCTTTAGTAAGATAGTCAATGCTGCTGCTATTATTATTATTACTATTATTGTTGTTGATATTTTGAGACAGGCTAGCCTGGAATTCACAGGGTAGCCCAGGCTGGCCCCCTTCTGCCTCAGCACTCAACTACCAGGATTACATACACAATCTACCTACCATGTGTGGCTTTTTTTCTAAGTTAGTATACAAAATAATGAATTTCATTTTGGCAAAATTTTTTGGGTATGTGGTGGGTGGGTGTGGCTCCTTTATGTCTCTAGCTCTGTTAATTAGTTAATTAGTTGGTTTTTTTTTTTTTTTTTTTTTTTTTTTTTTTTTTTTTGGTTTTTTCGAGACAGGGTTTCTCTGTGTAGCTTTGCGCCTTTCCTGGAGCTCACTTGGTAGCCCAGGCTGGCCTCGAACTCACAAAGATCCGCCTGGCTCTGCCTCCCGAGTGCTGGGATTAAAGGCGTGCGCCACCACGCCCGGCTAGTTGGGTTTTTTTAATCTTAGAGAGACTAATAGTGACGAAAAGTTTTTCAGTCTTGTCTATCTTTTCAGAGAACCAAGTCCCAGTTCCTTCACTTTGCATTCTTCTCTTATTGTCCATTTCATTAATTGCTGCCATGACCCACTTTATCTCTTCCCGTCTCCTGATTTGTCCTTGTTTTTCTAAGTCCTTTGGGCAGACACAGCCTTAAGTTCTTCACCTGAGATCACTGACTTTTTTAAATGTAAACACTCACAGATATCTTTAATTTTCCTGATTTATTAATTTTTACCTTTTTATTTGTTTCTTTATATTAAAGTTTTGGACCCAAATCAGGATTCAGATAAAACAAGTCCCTTTACTTGGCAGCATTTCTGCGTCTGAGTGACAGGAGATGCAGGTCTAAGATGAACCCTCTTCCCTCTGTCTGCATCGGACAGTTTGCTCGTGAATGCTGGGGGTTTTCAAAACCATGTTCTGGTACAGGCACTGTCATTGTTTCTAGGCCTTTCCAGAGAGAGAGAGAGAGAGAGAGAGAGAGAGAGAGAGAGAGAGAGTGTTACTTCAAGTTCAAAGCTACAAGGAAATGCAGATGTAGAAACAGGTGTCTAATGGTTCACTTCCCCTTTTTTCTGATGTGTTTTCTCTTTTCTACACTGAGAAACTTGGTCTCAAGAGCATAGGAGATGATGAAAAATGAAAATTTCTACAGCTATGGAGCCACAGAGATGGCTCAGAGGCTAAGATCATGCATAGCTCTTGCAGAGGACCAGAGTTTGGTTTCCAGCACCCAGGTCGAACAGCTCACAACTGTCTTTAACTCCAGCTCTAGGGCATTAATTCCCTTTTCTGGCCTCTGTAGGCAACTGCACTCACATTAACATACCCACACACAAACATACACACAACATAGTTTAAAACAAAAATAAATATTTTAAATGTACACAGTTATTCATTGTCTTTATCCCAAGCATATGTATTACAGTCCCAAGAAGTCAAGCTAACATAATGAATATGATTTACTTCTGCCCAGCATCCAAAAGCAACCAGGTAACTAGGTTGATTTTTAGAACTGTATAAGCTTGGTCTACATGAGAAAATTCAAACCCAAGCCCAGTAGATACGAGCCTGCAGTCAAATGATTGGAGAAGAGCAGCATTTTACTGCTAGTGGGAACTGAGTCTTCTGTTGGCTTTCATTGTCCGGAGACACTTTCCTTCCCTTTAAAAAAAAGATGTTATTTTTATTTGTGTGTGTGTGTGTGTGTGTGTGTGTGTGTGTGTGTGTGTGTGTACAAGCACATGAGTGCAGTGCCTGAAGAGGCCAGAAGAGGGCATGGGATCCTCTGGAGCTGGAGTTACAGATGGTTGTAAGCTCTCTGATGTCAGTGCTGGGAGCCAAGGAGCCAAGCTTAGGTCCTCTGCAAGAGCAGTTCACTCTTAACCATTGAACCATCTCTCCAGCCTCCAGCAGTGGCTTTGGGACAAACTTACCATTTTGTTTCTTATCTCTTAATTTTCAGAGCCTGGAAACTTTCTTTTCTTTTTCCCCCCCCAAAAAGTTCAGGTACATGTTTCTAAAGAATTATGTTCTATTTCATCTGAGATTTCTAGATTCTTTTTGTTCCATGAATTTCTAGAAATGAAAATCCTGGCTTGTTTTCCTTATCAGTAGTGAAAATATTTAAAACTCATATGTTTTCTTAAGAATTGTTCTGGGAAGATTTTAATTAACTTTTAGTAGAAATGTTACATTAATTATTTAAGATAATTTCAGTTCTATTTTTATAGCATTTTCTCTATCTTTTTAAAATTTCACCCAGTTGTCTGTGCATATGACTGTGGGTTCATGTTAACTAACATGTTCATCCATGTCTGTAATGAGCTTTAGTCACACCCCCTTCCTCCTTTACCCCCTTCCCTGCATCTCCTTCCTCTTCTATAGGATTTTATTCTAAGGTTTTTGTTGCTAATTACTAGTAGAGAAGTCTAATATAGCATATTTTCTATTATGTTTTAATTTATACAAGCTGAGCTGTATTTAGTTTTTAAAAAGATTGTATAAAGAAAGTGTAAACTTTATGTTCTAAAAAGTGAGCTATAACTGATTGAAATGACCTTATTTCGCCGGGCGGTGGTGGCGCACGCCTTTAATCCCAGCACTCGGGAGGCAGAGCCAGGCGGATCTCTGTGAGTTCGAGGCCAGCCTGGGCTACCAAGTGAGCTCCAGGAAAGGCGCAAAGCTACGCAGAGAAACCCTGTCTCGAAAAACCAAAAATAAAATAAAAAAAAAAAAAAAAAAAAAAAGAAATGACCTTATTTCTCTTTTATCCCTTATTTTAAAATCAAATTTCCTTCTGGTCTCTGAGTCTATATTCTTTCAATTCCCTTTGGAATATGAACTATTGATAAAGGTGACATGTAACTTTAAAATTATTTTTAAAAATTCAGGACTTGATTCGCAAACATATCTAGCAGTGACTAACTAGCTGTTGATCTCTCCGTGTACTTAGGCTAGCAGTGACTAACTAGCTGTTGATCTCTCCATGTACTTAGGTGGCCAAGACATTTTTATGACAGAAGAACAGAAGAAATACTACAATGCAATGAAAAAGTTAGGAACCAAGAAACCTCAAAAACCCATCCCAAGGCCACTGGTGAGGGCATCTGACACTAAACACTCACATTGGATGTAAGATTGTGAGGGGCACAGGTTTCTAAAAAAAAATCTCCTGTTAACTTTAAAGGAAGTATTCTTTTTATTGTTTTTAAATGATTTGTGTAAATGTGTCTCTGTATCTGAATGTTCATGTGAGTGCTGTGTTTACAGAGGCCAGAAGAGGACATCAGATCCCCCGGAGCAGAGGTTAAAGGCAGTTGTGAGCCACTTGACACAGATGCTTAGGAACTGAATTCTGACACTTTGTAAGAGTAGTATACATTCCTAACCACTTAGCCATCTCTCCAGGCCCCTAGGATCTTTAAAATATTTATACATGTTATCTTCGAACGTTAAAAAAAAAAAAGATGCACCCAAGTCCTTAGGAAAATTAGACATGCATATTCATTACAAAGAGCCTGAACAATATATTTATTTTCTTTGACACAGGGTCTCTCTATGTAGCTCTGGCTGGTCTGGAACTCATTATGTAGACCAGGCCACCTTAAACTCATAGAGACCCTTCTCAAGTGCTTTCTCAAGTGCTTGGGATTAAAGATATGCATTACTACAACCAGCTAAAATAAATCTTAAAAAATTTAAAACTTAAAAAAAAAAGGAAATCATGTTCAGCATCACCTCCAGTCATCCTATGAAACAATCAGTCCTCCATCTTTAGCAATTGTTGGGCTGGGATGCTGTTTTTCTAGCCTATTCCAACCAGAATTAACAACTAACATTTGAGAACTGCTTTAATGCAGAGTTTTGCTGAAGTTCTAATTATTCTGAATGGAAACAGAGCCTTGGAAATGTCTGCTCCATTTTTGTCCAAGATAAGTAGATGTTCTCTGCATTCTTCTCTTAGGTAAATGCAGATATGACATTGAGGCTTATCTTTATATTGTTGAAGCCTACATGAGCTGTTTTATATCAGCTTTACACCACCATACATCACAGCCTCGTCCATCACATCACTGTCCATCACACCACCATCCATCATATCATAGTCCATCACATCACTGTCCATCACATCATTGTCCATCACATCACTGTCCATCACACCACCATCCATCATATCACTGTCCATCACACCACCATCCATCATATCATAGACCATCACACCACCATCCATCATATCATAGTCCATCATATCACTGTCCATCACACCACCATCCATCATATCATAGTCCATCACATCACTGTCCATCATATCATAGTCCATCACATCACTGTCCATCATATCATAGTCCATCACACCACTGAAGTTGTATTGTTATTGAGGATATTTTTTATTTCTGTTTTTGTTTTAAAGTAGAATTAAAAGAAAAGCCTAAGCACATAAAAACAGTCACCCAATTGAATTTGAAACAAAGTAACAATGGGAGGCTATAAGAATTTCTTGTCCTTTGAAAGGGGTCTGTGTATATTTCAAGGAACTGCCTTCATTGTAAGAGAAGACATATTTTGTTATTTTAATGGCATAATTTTATTCTTTCTTTTTCCTCCTCAGAACAAATGTCAAGCCTTTGTGTTCGACCTGGTTACAAGCCAGGTCTTTGATGTCATCATTTTGGGTCTTATTATCCTAAATATGGTTATCATGATGGCTGAATCTGAAGGCCAGACCGAACAAGTGAAGAAAATCTTTGATATTCTCAACATAGCCTTTGTGGTCATCTTTACCATAGAGTGTCTCATCAAAATCTTTGCTTTGAGGCAGTACTACTTCACCAATGGCTGGAATTTATTTGATTGTGTGGTCGTGGTTCTTTCTATCATTAGTAAGTAAAACCAGTAGCCAGGACTTTCCAGGGTGAGGCAGAAGTAAACCTAAAGATAATCTTTTGGAAGTGTGTCAAGCTTCTCTACAAAGCTACAGATTAGGCTTAATGTAGTCTCTGGGGAAATGGGGGAGGGCTATGGAAGTCATGCCCTGCTGGGAAGTCACCACAAGGCAATGATTTCCATTTTCTTGACTGTGCACACAGTTGAATCCGCTTGTTCAGGTGGGTGCACTGGAATTCTACCTCTTCTGTGCCACCATGAGCCCCATTGGGCGGTTTGTGGTTTAGGAGTTTGGCCATTAGTACCAATGTTGGTGCCTGTGTTCAAAACCCATAAGGGTACCAGAGCAGCTGTTGGACTACGTGGCATCTCTGGGACTCCCTTGCCCCCCACTCAGGTGTCAAGACTGCCTCACATGATAAACAGTCGCTATTCTTTACCCTGAATCCGTGTTTACAAGCCAGCGTGTGGGTTATACTTGTCTTGCTTTGACCCCACTCGCCAGCAAGCCTCTTTCTATAATCAGTGGATTTTTCATAACCACAGACATGTTCCATAAACCACAAAGCTTAATGGAAGAAAGATAATTATTACCATATACTTTATTCTCTTTTTTTGTTTTTCTTTCTTTCTTACTTTTTTGGAAAATTTTAATTTTTATCATTTTAAAATTATGTGTATGGGTGACCAAGGAGACCAAGGCCAAAGACATTGACTATCTGGATCTGGAGTCACAGGTTGTTGTAAACCCCTGGTGTGGGTGCTGGTGACCAAGTGTACAGCAGCGGCAGTTGATGCTCTTAACCTGTGGGCCATCTCTCCAGCCCTCTCTCTTACTTTTTCCCCTTCAGTGCTGAGAATCAACTCACCCTTGTGCATGTTAAGCATGCTTCCACACGGCTAAACCATTAGTTTATGTGGGCCTCTGAGGTTTGATTTTAACTAATCCATTAATTTAACTTCCTCTCTTATGTGAGGAGGAATGTTAGGATGGAGTCTCACTCTAGTCCAGGCTGATGTGGAATTCATCATATAGCTTAGGCTGGCCTCAAACTCATTTAACCCCCTACTTCAGCCTCCTGAGAGCTGAGAGTACCGGCGTGAGCTGTCACCTCTGACGTAACTTCACTTTTTACATTGTGTTGTGGGTGAGGGGCAGCAGCAAGAGGCTTTCTCATAGTTCAGAATGCAACAAAGACAAGGAGAACTGGATTTTACAAATGAGTGATTCAGTCCCATCTTGGAGAGGCTGCGTCACAGGTGTTAGAGCTAAGTGTTTGGTTTCTCTTGCTACTAGGTGATGCAGATTGTCTCAGAGAGTCTGCCTGGGTTCAAAGCTGTGAGGTTTATGTGCATAGTTTAGACCCATGTATTGGCAGCAAAATAGACCTATGATCTTTATTAAGCAGTCCCAATCACAAGTTCTGGTGAAACTGACATCAATAGAAGTTAGAGAATGGTTATCAGATGAGTGCACCCCCGCCCCCAAAGGGAGTGGCCATGAGCCCTTTTGCCCATGTGCAAAGGGGGGCATCATTCTATCGCCCCTTCCAGGACGTGCTGGGCATTGTGCAGCTTCTAGAAATATCTCTGAGATCCAACAGCTCCTAGCGTGGGCAGAACTCCATGAACCTTTATGTGTCCACATCCATCCAACACCTGCCCTCCACACCTTCCCAAGCTCCTTCCTCAGCTTCCACAGTAGTGCCAAATGAGTGTGAGCAGAAGTGAACCTCTCTCTCTCGGAGTTAGCAGTCCAATTGGTGAAGAGGACTCACTCATTTTAGTTTGAACACCAAATCATGAGGTTCACAAAGACTGCACTCAGAGAAAGGGCAGGTCACACAGGCCTGATTAGTCCAGGAAGTATTTAAGGCTAAGCCTGAAAGGGCTGCTGGTGCTGCGTTGACGCCATCATACCTTGTTAGGATCATCTGCTCAATGAGCAAACTCCTTTTACACACTCAGATGATGAGGTACCGCTAGTGAGTTCTCTGTAGTCATTAGGAGACTGGCAGAAACATTTCACTGTCGTGATCCCTAATGACCTCAGAGCGAGGGGAAAACCATGTCTACACAAGGCAAGCATGTTCCAGCCATTCTATAATATTTGGGCCAAAATGTAAACTCCTTAATGCCCCTTGGCTCTTACATGCTAAGCAGGCAAGGCAAGAACAGTGTGACATTTTAGGCCCAAATATTCATCAGTTTGTGCAAAGCTCTGTTTGGGACTCTGTTTCTGGGGTGTCCACAACAGAGAAAATGTCTCTCAACTGCATGTGTAAGCTTTATGAGTCTGGACACCTCAGTGGTGTCCTTGGAGTGAGCAGAATGTCAAACATGAGAGCCTAGTGGGCAGCTGTGGACTAAAGAGGAGCATCTCAGGGCCGCCACCTCCCTCCAGCTCCCCACCCCCACAGCAGCTAGTCTGTCTTCACCTGCAGAGGGCTGTATTGGAACCCTAGATGATAAACACCTGTCCCTTCAGATAAACCTGGCTCTCTCAGACTCCACAATTTCTCTCTGTAGCTCAATCAAGGCTTAAGCCAAACTTCAGCAGAAATTTCTCCATGCACTCTGAAACACTCAATGTGAGAAAAAAAATGGCCTGTTTTCCATCTGCATTAAGTAAATAGGGGAAATCATGGTAGGTGTTGCCCCATGGGTAGCTAAAAAGAAAATGCAACATAGGTAATAACCCTTTATAAATTGCCTCCCAGACCCCATCGAAAGTCCCATCTATAACTGTATGGCCCTTAGAGACTATTTTTCAAATTGAAATACAGGTGGACATTTCTTAGTTTTATATATAAATGACCAAGTGTGGATAACATGTTGTCCCCAGTGGGATTCTGAGATGGAAGACTGGCTGGGTTCAAAACTGGAGTGCATGCTGGGAATTCACTGGTCCTCCCTCTCTAGGTACCTTGGTTTCTGGCCTGGAGCACAGTAACATTCCTTTCCCACCCACGCTCTTCAGAATCGTTCGCTTGGCGAGGATTGGCCGAGTCCTCAGACTGGTTCGTGCGGCCCGAGGCATCAGGACGCTCCTCTTTGCCTTGATGATGTCTCTCCCCTCTCTCTTCAACATTGGTCTGTTGCTCTTCCTCGTCATGTTCATTTATGCCATCTTTGGGATGAACTGTTTTTCCAGAGTGGAGAACGGCTCTGGAATCGATGACATCTTCAACTTTAAAACGTTTTCAGGCAGCATGCTCTGTCTCTTCCAGATAACCACTTCAGCTGGCTGGGATGCTCTCCTTAGCCCCATGCTGGATTACAAAGCCTCCAACTCCTCCTCCCGAGACAGCTGTCAGAAGCCACTGATAGCCATAATCTACTTCGTCAGTTACATCATCATCTCCTTTCTCATCGTGGTCAACATGTACATTGCCGTGATCCTGGAGAACTTCAATACGGCCACAGAAGAAAGCGAGGACCCTCTGGGTGAAGATGACTTTGAAATCTTCTATGAGATCTGGGAGAAGTTTGACCCTGAAGCGACACAGTTCATCCAGTACTCGGCCCTCTCCGACTTTGCCGATGCTCTGCCTGAGCCGTTGCGTGTGGCCAAGCCTAACAAGTTTCAGTTTCTAGTGATGGACCTGCCCATGGTGACCGGTGATCGCCTCCACTGCATGGATGTTCTCTTTGCCTTCACCACCAGGGTCCTCGGGAACTCTAGTGGCTTAGATACCATGAAGACAATGATGGAGGAGAAGTTCATGGAGGCCAATCCTTTCAGAAAGTTGTACGAGCCCATTGTCACCACCACCAAGAGAAAGGAGGAGGAGCTGTGTGCCGCTGTCATCCAAAGGGCCTTCCGAAAACACATGGAGAAGGTGATCAAGTTGAAGCTACGAGACAGGTCAAGCTCATCACACCAAACATTTTGCAATGGAGACTTGTCTAGCTTGGATATGGCCAAGGTCAAGGTTCACTATGACTGAGCTCTCACCTTCACCCCTACCTCACAGCCTCACAGCTTAGCCTCCAGCCTCTGAGCTCTGGGGAGCCGTAGCTCAGCCTACAAACAAGCAGTGGACTCCCCGAACGAGCCATTCATTTGTTTTCTGTGCTAAAAGAGGTGATACATATATATTAGTGTTCATTTAAAAATGATGCTCGAAGGGATTTAAGATAAAGCTACCCAGGAATCACTGGGGCTGGTTTAATGAAGAAAGACATGGAAAGGGCACAAAAGACGTCCACGGTAATGGTAGGCTTGAAATACAGTTCAAATTATGTAAATATAAAAGAATGAGAAGGAAAACATCACATGAAAATCTTAGGTTGTGTTCTTGGTACATTTCCCAAGGTGTCTATTTAATTTTTCATGTCTCTTTTGCATGTTAAATGAAAAGTCAAAACCTGCAATAAGCAAATAGCTTGTTGCATTTGTCTCTACCAGCTCTAAGTATTTTGGGTGTATAGCTCAAACCAGAAGCATGATCCTGACTTGTCAGTTAGCACCATCTTCAGAAGCTCTGATCTCTGTATAGGTGTCTAACAAATAAACAGATAAACGAAACATCCAGTTTGCGGTTCTTTGGGACAGTGGGCTGAAATGTCCCTCTTGGTGGGTGGTTGTGTAAGCTGTGGTTTAATATGGCCTGGAGCCAGCCATCTGTCAGGAAGGTATTAGCAGTGGACTCTTCTCCAGGAAGAGGCCTGTGTCTCAGCAGTCACAGGTTTCTGTGATGTGAATGTCCCCACCATGACTGGTTCCGAGGCACAAACACGGAAGTTACTGGATGAGGAGCTGGGAAGAAATGCATGTATTAAATGCTCAAGAGCTAGCTCGAACTGGCTCCAGCCCACCATTTCCTAGAACCAACAAGGAAGTCTGGTTGACTCTGTTACAGTACCTGCAGAGTTAGAGCAAGGGACCAGGGATGGCTGAGTTGGGAACTTGGTTGCTGGGCAGCCGTGAGGACCTGAGCTTGATCCCCAGCACTCCTGGAACTGTCAGTCACGTAGGGTTGGTGAACCCCTAGAACCCCAGCACCGGAGAGAGACAGGGTGTGCTAGCTAGTTTTTATAGTTGGCTTGACACAGCCTAGAGTTACTTGGGAAGAGGGAACTTTGAAGAATTGCCTCAATCGGATTGCTCTTTGGCCAGGTCTGTGAGGAACTGTCTTGATGATGATTGATGTGGGAGGGCCCAACCCACTGTGGAAAGCACCATCCCTAGGCAGGTGGGCCTGGGGGGTATAAAAGGACAGTCAAACATGAGCCAGAGGCGAGGCCAGTGAGCAGCATTCTTCCATGATCTCTGCTTCAGTTCCTGCCTTGACTTCCTTCAATCATGGACTGTTACCTGGAGACAGAAGCTGAAATAAACAAACCCGCACTCCCCCAAGTTGTCTTTGGTCATGGTGTTTATCACAGTGACAGAGAGCACATCAACCCTTGGTACCCTGGTAGGAAGAAGAAGGAGGCTCTTGCAGGACCAGGAATCTTTTGAGATGAGCCTTCCCATGAGGCTTCCAGCAGAACTGTAAAGACCATGAGGAAATCACCAGTTCTAAAGCCATGGTCAAGTTCTCCTTAGGGTCCAGGTGGTAGCTGATGGAGCAGCCTAGACAATGTCTCTAGAGTGGGACCTTACAGATCCCTACCAAGGTTTCTCTCTTCATATAATATATTCTGATCACAGTTCCCTCTTCCTCATCTTCTCCCAGATTCTCACCACCTTCTCACCCATCCAATTCCACACCTCCTTTCTCTTTCTCCCTTTAGAAAACAAACAGGCAAAAAAGAGAACAGAATAAAAAAAAGAAAAAGCACACAAGAAATGAAAATGAAACACACAGAGACACAGACACATGCACACACTTGCATGCACATGTACACATACAGAACTCATGAAAACACAAAATTGGAAACCATGACATATAAGCAAAAGACAAATAAGATTTAAAAAATGCCCAAATAGAGCAATATAATACAAAAAAAATTACAAAAAAATCCATTGAGTTTTTTGTGTTGGGCATCTACTGCGGGCATAGGGCCTGTCCTTTGCAAGTGTGTCAGCTGGAGACAGCTTCCTGGTTAGGGATGAGAGCTCATGTGCATTTGGCCTCTCAGCGCTAGACGCCCCCCCCCCCCCCCACTGTCCTCCCCTACACACACCAAGTTTTCTCAAGGGCTGGCTTGCTTTCTTGGGAAATGCCTCTTTGCTGAAGGTGGGAGGATCGACCAGGGCGGGCTGCTGTCCCTACAGAGCACCATTCAGGGTCCCAAATATGATCTTCTCCGTGCAGAAGCTCCAGTCCCCCTTACATACGTCTATCCTCCCCCACATGGGTCCAAGGCAAGAATGGGTTCCTGGGGCTGCCTCTGCAGGCAAAACCAGTTCCAGCCAGAGGCTGGACTACACTTCCTTCACTAGATGGCAGCAAACACCCAACTGGTTCTTCCTAAGCGCCCCACGGTGATCCTGGAGAGCCTGATGCTACCACAGCCTGAAGGCCGAGGGAGGATACCCAAGGCAGGATGGAGAATTCCTCAAGCCTTGGAGAAAACTGGAAGCTCATCCTTCCCAGAGAAGGCTCTCCCTGGGCAAGCACCAGGGGGTCCTTAGGAGGGGACTGCCTGCTTGGGGAGACACCTCAGTCAGTAAGGGTTCAGGTTGCACGAGTGAGGATGTGAGTTCAAGCCCCAGAATCCTCGTGGAAAAGCCAGGGGTGGTGCTATGTGCTTGTAACCCCAGTGCTGGGAAATCAGATGCTGCCTTGTAAGCTGAAATGATGCTGGGGCTCTTTCTCCTGGGGTGGGGACACACTGAATGTCCTCTGTCAACAGTCATGTCCTGAGGACAAGCCTGGCACCCCTTGTGTAACAGCTGCTAACCAGTAGCCCTTGACCTCTAGAGCATCCATTAGGAAGAGAATCACACACGTGCTCACATGACGATAAAGCAGTAATATAACAAATGCCAGAAACCGGGCACAGCTCTGCTCTCGGGATGTGGATGGAGGAGGACTTCAGGGGAGAGTGACAGCTGGGTGAGCTTGATGGATGGGCAGGATTTTGACAAGTTGAGGTGGTTTGGCAGAGTGTTTGCGGTGCAGGAGACAGCCCCAGCAGCACCATGGAGGCTAGGACAGATAAGGCAGTTTGACTCACCCAGGGACTGCACACGGAGTGTAGTGAGTGGAACACAGGCAGCGGGCCCTCTAGAACACAGGCAGTGGGCCCTCCAGCGTTGGGGGGATATCTGTCAGCAAAGCGCTCATGCTGCAAACGTGAGAACCCACAGAAGAGGCCAGGTGCATGTCAGGCTGGCAATCCCAGAGCTGGGGAAGCTGGTACAGGACCCCTTGGCCAGTTCCAGGCAGGTGAGAGACTGTCTTAAAATGCAAGGTGGACCCGAGTTGACATCTGACCTCTACATCCATGTACACATGTGCACCACACATCCATTTGTACACACACACACACACACACACACACACACACACACACACACACGGACTATTTCGTGGAGAGCCTCAAGTACCAGAGTAAGCTACAGCCCTGTTGGTAATGAGGTGGCATTGAAGGCGTTGGAGCAGTGCAGAGAAAATGCCTGGACAGGGTGGGCAGAGAGAAGAAAACAACAGAGACCAGCCATCCTGGTGGGGAAGAAATGTTAAGCCGGGGAGGGGACAGGGGCAAGGTAGTGTGGCCGTGATGCTGGGACCAGCTTCTTAAAAGAAGAGTTTGGGAGGCCCCTGGAGTTGGGGGCTGGTAGCAAGATAGATGGCAGAGGAAGCTCCCGAGGTGGGGCTGGAGAGATGCTGCGCTGAAGAGCGCTTGCTGCAGAAGCGTGAGGAGCTGAGTTCGAATCCCCAGCGCCCGTGCACAGCTGGGGATGGCCCGGCTGCCTGTAACCCCAGCACTGGGGCAGAAGCAGGAGAGTCGCCAGGGCTTGCTGGCCACAGGCCTAGCTCCAGGCTTAGGGAGGGGCCCTAAACAAGCAGGACACTTGTTCCTTGACACCCTCCTCTGGCCTCTTCATAGGCATGCACCCCCTCCCACAACATGTACATACACTGCACACGCTAAATAAATAAACACATACATAAATACCATCTAAGGGGGAAAAATAAACAAACAAGTTACCAAGGCAATGAGGACAGGGAGATCCAGGTTTTGTTCCAGTCTCTTGTTTCATGGTTAGAGAGGAAGAAGCCCCAAACTGATTCAGTTTGGTTCAAGACGCGGGGTCAAAGGTGCGTCTGTCTCTAGCCAGGCATGGCAATATAGGGTCAGGTGTGGACAGGAGTTCTCTGCCCAGGGTGGTGTCTGAAACCCCAGGAGCAGCTGACATCATGGCAGAGAGCATGGCTGGACGCAGGAGGCAGGGGAGTTGAACTGGTGAGGTGGGGTGAATCCAGCTCAGGGTGTAGGCTGGCTGCTGAAAGTCAATGCCACACCTGGTTGTGTGAGCTCACAAGACGAGCATCAGAACCCCATGTTCTCAGTGCCCCCACCAAGCACCAAGAGCGATGCCCTTACGTCTGTGTGCTTTGTGGGGCAATGTCTTACGAACAGCCAGGCTCAGGAGCCGGCTATTCCAGGAACAGTCATAGGATGTCGGCCTCAAGCACCCCAAGCCTTAGGAAAAGTTCAAGTCCCATACACTCCCCCTGTTGATGGAGAAGGAGGAGACAGAGCTCAGGTAGCCTGTTGCCTGGCAACCAGGATAGAACCTCTGGGGTCATTCAGTGGGCAATCCTGTCCCTCACACACAAGGAGCAGTCAAAGCAGCTGTGAGAAAAGAGCTAACATTTACTGAGAGCGTGTTCTGGGCCGGGTCGTCACGCCACCCCGACACCTCACCGGTTTTCTCCGAAGATCCATTAGAGAGAAATTGTTTTTAGCCTACCTCATCTAGATGAGGAGACTGAGGCCTGTAAAGTCAATAAGAGACTTATTCAAGGCTGCATAGCCATGTCAGGATTCAAGCTCAAACATCTGGCTCTGGATCCAAGCTGTCAATCTTTACAAGACAGAAAGAAAAGAAGCGGGTAAAGCTGATGGTGTGTGTGTGTGTGTGTGTGTGTGTGTGTGTGTGTGTGTGTGTGTGTGCAGCGTCTTCCTCTTAGTACACTGGGGAGAAGCCCTGTTCCCTCTCCCAGAGTAATACATCCAGGGTCTCTTGTAGTCCAGGCTGGGCTAGAACTTAGAGCCCAAGGATGGTCTTGAGCTTCTGTTCCTCCTGCTTCCACCTCCCAAGTGCTGGCATCACAGATGTGCACCACCACACCCAGTTCATGCAATGCCAGGGATTGAACACAGGGCTTTGCGTCCATGAGGCAAGAGCGCTACCCACTGAGTGACCGCTACAGCCTCGGGCAATAGAATTTTACTGCTATAAACTCAAGTCTGTCGTTCAGACAGTGGGATCACAAGGGGGCATCTTTTTTAGTGTCCCCCACCCCCCATCAGCACTCCAACTCCAGTCACCCTGGACAAGCCACTGTGCTGGCACAAGATCAAGTCCCTTCTCTTCCCATAAGCTAAGCTCTTGTATTTTACAATCACTATGGAGCCAAGTCACTCATACTCTGTTTACTCATAAACCCTCACCAGACTTCCAGGTAGGTTTTTTTTTGTTTTGTTTTGTTTTTTTACCACCATAACAGAATAGTTTAAAGTAGAGAACTCGAGCTGGAGAGACAGCTCAGCAGCTAAGAGTGCACGCTGCTCTTGGAGAGGACCCAGTGTGGTTCTCAGCACCCAGGTGGGCCAGGCAGCTCACAAGTACCTGCAACTCCGGCTCCAGAGGATATAATGCCCTCTTCTGGCCTCATGCCCTGAACGCATGTGCATTTACCACCCCCCCACACACATACTCACACACACACACATAAAAAAATTAAAATAAATTTTTAAAAATAAATAGGTTAAAAAAATAAATGGCTGAAGAATAGTTGGATATACCTGTACCCTACAGTGCTAGGTTTGGTGGTACACTCCTGTAATTCTGTCCCTTGGAATGAGGAAGCAGAAGATTGCAAGTTCAAGGCCAACCTGTGCTACATAGTGAGATCCTGCTTATATCATACACAGGCATTACCTTGAGGTGGACGTAGGCAGCATTATGAGCACAGCTAGACAAACATCTGCCAACAAACAAGCAAACCAGAAAGGCTTAGTGATCCTGAGTTGGCAAAAGTTTGAAAAATACAACACATGAAGCACTAATTTCAGGAGGGAAAAAATCGATAAACTGGACTTCGTCTAAATGGGAAGAGAAGATGGAAGGAAGAGGAAAGGAAGACAGAAGGAAGGAAGAGGAAGACGGAAGGAAGGAAAGACGGAAGGAAGGAAGGAAGGAAGGAAGGAAGGAAGGAAGGAAGGAAGAAAGAGGGAAGGGGGAGACAGAAGGAAGGAAAGGAAGATGGAAGGAAGGAAGAGGGAAGGGAAGACAGAAGGAAGAGGAAGTGAAGACAGAAGGAAGGAAGGAAGGAAGGAAGGAAGGAAGGAAGGAAGGAAGGAAGGAAGGAAGGAAGAGGAAGTGAAGACAGAAGGAAGGGAGGAAGGAAGGAAGGAAGGAAGGAAGGAAGGAAGGAAGGAAGAGGAAGTGAAGACAGAAGGAAGGAAGGAAGGAAGGAAGAGGAAGTGAAGACAGAAGGAAGGAAGGAAGAGGAAGTGAAGACAGAAGGAAGGAAGAAAGGAAGGAAGGAAGGAAGGAAGGAAGGGGAAGGGAAGATGGAAGGAAGAGGAAGGGAAGACAGAAGGAAAGAAGAGGAAGGAAGGAAGAGGGAAGGGAAGACAGAAGGAAGGAAGGGAAGATGGAAGGAAGAGGGAAGGGAAGACAGAAGGAAGAGGAAGTGAAGACAGAAGGAAGGAAGGAAGGAAGGAAGGAGGGAAGGAAGGAAGAGGAAGTGAAGACAGAAGGAAGGAAGGAAGGAGGGAAGGAAGGAAGAGGAAGTGAAGACAGAAGGAAGGTAGGAAGAGGGAAGGGAAGATGGAAGGAAGGAAGAGGAAGGGAAGACGGAAGGAAGAGGAAAGGGAAGAGAATTGAAGAAGGGAGGGAAAGAGGGAAGGAAGAAATAAAACTGGACCTAATTGCTGGGGGTAGGGCTGTGAATGGTTCAGCCGCAGCAGAAACAGCTTCCTTATTTCTTGGGAAGTTAAATGTCCACTGACCAAGGCGAACCTAAAGCTGTTCCACTGGAGAGTTCCTAACAGAAATGAAAACACACGCCCAAGAAGACTTGGACTCCAGGCAGTAACAGCTTTATTAAAATAGTCAACACTTGAAGACAATGTCCATCAACAGAGGAAGGGTAAATGTGCGTGGTATGCCGAGTCAACAAACCTACAGCAATGGACTAATGGTGCGATCTATCACACAAGCGGCCTCAGGAAAATCGGGACAAGGGAGGCAACTGAGATTAAAACAAGATGGTTTCACTCACATACCATCTTAGAAAATATAAACTAAGCTAGAGCGATATAAAGCAAACTGGCCATGGCCTGGGAGGGGCAAGGTTGAAGAGAGTTCTATGAGGAAACTTCCAGAGACGGGGTTAATCACCATCTTGACTGTGGTGCCAGCGTCACTGGTAAAGAGACAAATATCAAATTTGTCAAATTGCACCTTTTTGTTTGTTTTTGGACAGGGTTTTGCTGTGGATAGCCTGAATTCACATGCCTCTGCCTCCGGAGAGCTGGATTCAGCTTCAGATTGTACTGTTTAAACATGTACAGTCTAACTTCAAGGGGGGGGGGGAGAGAGAGAGAGAGAGAGAGAGAGAGAGAGAGAGAGAGAGAGAGAGAGAGAGAGAGAGAATGCACGTGTGTGTGTGTGTGTGTGTGTGTGTGTGTGTGTGTGTGTGTGTGTGTGTGTTTGTGTGATATCTTCCTCTAGTGGTCTCCACCTTATTTTTTGAGGCAGGCTCTCTTTACTGGACCTGGAGTTCACCATTTGGCTAGACTGGCTGGCTAGCAGGCCCGTGGGATCCATCTGTCTCCACGGCTCCAGCACTGAGCTTACAGGCAGGCAGTGCCACACCCAGCTTAAAGAGCCTATTTAAAAAATTCAGCCTTAAATGGTCCTCTCCCCAGTCCTCTGGAGCTCTCATTTTGTTAAAATCTGAAGGGAAAGTTGGCTGCTGTTCCAGGGATGGCTGCTAAAGCCTCCTCACCTTCCAACTACCTGGAAAACATGCAAAGAAAGGGAGTGGAAAGAGGGAGTGGAGGCCCTCTTCATGTTGGGGGGATTGATGTAAGTTAGACTAGCTCCCTCGTTAGGAATCTCTTCATGCTGGGGGGGATTGATGTAAGTTAGACTAGCTCCCTCGTTAGGAATCTTTGAAATCAGGCATCACCTTGTCTGACTCCTCATCATACAGGTGCCAGAATCTGGTACCCAGAGACGGGTACTGACTTAAAGCTCTGGGTGTGGGAACAGATTTTGGAGTGTGGGTTCAGGGAAGGGGTGGGGCTGGGGGCAAGGATGGAGGCCTCCATCTTTTCTCTTCATAGTGCTGTCTTCTCTCATGGTAGCACACCATGCTCTTGAGAGCTGCTGGCTCCACAGTCCCTGGCTCCACCCAGAGTTAGTGAGGGACCCTTGGCCACTGAGCACTCTGCATCCTTCCTATGGTCTCTCCAGGGACCTTACTCTCAATCCTTCCCAGGAGAAGCCTCTGTCGATAGCTGCTGTAGGCTTTCTGCACCCAAGACGCTGCCCCCAGGGGGTAGAGGCTCTTTCCCTCTCCCCAAAGACCATGTGAGCTCATTCTGGTAAAAGTTTAATGCCTGAAAGTCAATTACACTTCAGGATGCTCTGATGAGCCATTGACCGCTTGCAGCTAGCATCTCTCCCCGACCCAGTATGCTCAGAAAGCCTCGGTGCTTTTCTTCAAAGGCAGGGCAGGGAGATTTCTTCCTTCCCATCAACTTGCTAAGTAACCTTAACAAGAGTGTCCCCTCTCTGGGCCTGATTTGACATTTGTAAAAATGGAAACACTGACTGTGGCTGACATCTTTGATGGTGTGGGCTTCATCTAGTTATCCTTATGGGCTCGGACTCTAGACACACCAAGTCATAGGTCTGTGAGGGGGGACTGTAGGCAGGAACACCACCAACCTCAGGTCCAAAAGGAAACCTTCTGGGAGGACTGAGCATTTGGAGACTAAGCGTACTCTAACCAGTGTGCAAAGGAGATGTGGCACTTTTTCAGGATAACATCTGACTTCAGTTCCCCAAGCACAGACCTCTCTTTGGTAGGTCCAGAGGTGCCAAGCTGGTCTCAGGCATCTGATGATTGGCTCAGGCAGGCCCCAAGAATGCCTTCCCATCTAAACCATTGGTGGTTTCTGTTTGAAAACCCACCCTCCCCTTTACCAGTTCTCTTCACTGGAGAGCTCTGCAATCAGTCTCTAGAAGCTCCTATAGCTAATTCCATTCATCCTATGATGATTGTGGATATGGAACTAGCTCTGTCTGAGGACATGGCAAAGTCCTCCTCAAAGTATGGGACCCTACAAAGTATGCCAGTCTCTGAAACAAAATAACCAAGCAGGTATGAAGAGCACAGTTTGATCCCCAGAACCTGTATAAATGTCAGGTGAGTGTGATGACCTACCTGTAATTAAAGCCTCAGAAGGTGGGGGTGGGATTATCAGAGTAAGCTAGACACACAGACTAGCTGTATTGGCAAGCTCTGGGTTTAATTGAGAGACCCTGCCTGAATGAATAAGGTAGAAGAGTCATCAAGGATGATTCCTGCCATCAATCTTGGACCTCCACATCACAGGCACACACATGCACAGCACCTACACACATGAAGAAAGGGTGGGAACATGCTGGCCTACAGGTAACATTCGGTGATCTGGAAAGTTCCATCTTAAATCTAAAATGGCCGACTTTCCTGAGTCAGGGAGAAAGAAGAGCCAGCTTCCCAATACAAGGGCCAGCGGATGGGTGGCAGATTTCTGACACAGCACTCCTCAGACTGAACTCTCTTTGGTCCTTGTTATTTCTCAGCTACCAGTTCTGGCCAGAGGCAATACTGAAAATGCCCCTCCCCTGGTAAGTCATGGGCACTGGTCACAGAAAGGCTGCCAGAGTTCTTGAGAGGGTCCTTGAAGCTGATCGCAAGAGAGGCAGGAGGCTGATGAGGGTGTGGCCAGGTGTGAAACTTTTGTTGTTGGACCCCAAGTTCTACTGGACGTGGATGTGTAAGGAGAGAACATTTAGAGGTGCTGGCCAGAGTCCTCCAACCACAAGCTCATCTCAGACCCACCTCTGCCTGTCTGTAATCTGTGTCTGAGGACAGAGCCCCGCTCAGGCTGTATCAACTCATCCCCTCTGCTGCCTGGTTTTCGGTTGGGCCAGGCAACAGGAGGACTCAGCAGGAGACAGCTGTGGTCAGGGAGCTTCCTCAAGGCCTCTTCCTTGTGGCAGGCTCCAGGAAGCAGCTGGTTCATCTGATACTTCAGAGCTGGGGAGCCAGAGACAGGAAGGTCCCTGGGGCTCTCTGGCCAGCTCTGGTTGGCTAGCCTGGGCTACTTGACCAGTTCCAGGCCAGTCTTAAAACAAACAAACAAACAAAATGTGTGTGTGTGTGTGTGTGTGTGTGTGTGTGTGTGTGTGAGAGAGAGAGAGAGAGAGAGAGAGAGAGAGAGAGAGAGAGAGAGAGAGAGCAAGCACAACATTCAAAGTTGCTCTTTTGTTGGTTAGCCTCTACAGGCACATGCATACACTTGTATATGTACTCCTGCTCACTCATGCCTACACATACGTGAACACACACATGCACAGAAAGAACGTGGCTTCTGTCTTGGATACCCTCTGGCTTTCTTTCTGGCCCAGGCTTCCAGACTGTGACTTGCTGTACAGAAAGAGCCCCAGGGGTCTAAATACAGAGCATCTAAATCCTGATCAGCAAGTAATGACAGCTTGCTTACAATTCCTTGAGTCACTTTAGAAAGACCTGCAACCACGGGAAGGTCTTGAGATGATGTGGATGATAGTCACCTCTGCAGTCAGATTGACTACAGTCTTGAGAGATAGGCTGAGCCATAGCCACTGGGCAAAGCCAAATGTTTTCAGATTCTTCTCTCTTAGAAGCTGTTAGTGATTGCTGTGCACTGCCGAGTGCTGGGGTGACTTGTTACCCAGATATAGATGACTAACAAGGCTGCATGGGTACCTGTACAGTCAAATTTTGTTTCCCGAACCGTCCAAGGGGGATTCTGCTGGCTAATACAGCTCAAGGCTGCAGCTTGCATGGAAGGAACACACTGCGCCTTTATGTGATCAAAATACTGGATGCAGACAACTTAGAGGAGAAAGGAGCTATTTGGGCTCACAACTTCAAAATGACTCAGACCACAGCTGTTTGACTCCATTTTACCTGGGCAGAAGAACGCCACGGCTGCTGGAATCTGTGCTGGAGGAAGGCAGGAACCAGAGGCTGGGTGTCATCTTCAAGGCCAGCCCCTAGTGACCCACTTACACCATCCAGGCTCACAACCCAAAGTTTCCAGAACCTCTGAAAATGTCATCACCAGCTGGGAACCAGACATTCAACACATGAGCCTGTAAGGGACCCTGACGACTCAAACCATCACCGTTATCTTAGAGACAAGATGGCGGTGCTGGTGTTCTGACCTGAGTCTCCTGTCACCCGTCCCTGAAGTACCTAGGAAGTCTGGAAAGAGTCCCAGCCTCATCAGGGCTGAGGAGGAAGTAAGAAGGGGATGAACAAGAAATGAGAAGAATAAAATTTAGGCCAGGCCACGGAGGTACTCAGACCTAGTGTTTGCCATGCAAGAATGAGGAGCAGGTCCTCTGAATTGCATGTCAAGAACTCATGTTAAAAAGTCAAAAAACCAACCTGGTGTGGCCACATGCACTTGTAATTTCACTGCTGGGCAGGCAGAGACAGGTGGGTCCCTAAGGGTCACTAATAAGTCAGCTGAGTCTACTTGGAGGACCCCAGGCCAATGAGAGGGACTGTCTGAAAATCAAGGTAGATGATGCCTGAGGATCAACCAGGGTTGATATCTGGCCTTCATATACAACCACACATGAACACACACACACACACACACACACACACACACACACACACACACACACACTATTCAGACCTGAGTTAATACATAAGGGTCAGGGAACCTTCATTTCAGGGTCTCTCTGCTCTGCAACAGAACCACCTAACACTTCAAGTGAGGCTAACACAGGAGCCCAAGAGAACATCGTGAAGGTGACACCTTGTCCCCAGACCAGTGACACTGTGTACTACTGACTAGTACTTGCAAGAGTTTTCCCTTCAGGTACGGTACTGTGATGGGTGACGTTGGTTACTAACTTGACAGGCTCTTGAATCACCCAGGAGACAATGTGTATTATGTCTAGGAGGGGCTATCTTTTCTTTCTGTCTTTCTTTTTTTTTTTTTAGATTTTTTTTATTAAGAGATTTTTCTATTCATTTTACATATCAACCACAGATTCCCTGTCCTCCCTCCTCCCACCCCCCAGCCTTCCTCCCCAACCTACCCCCCATTCCCACCTCCTCCAAGGCAAGGTCTCCCATGGGGAGTCAGCAGAGTCAGTTGAGGCAGGTCGAAGCTCCTCCTCCCTGAACCAAGGCTGTGTAAGGTGTCCCACCATAGGCACTAGGCTCCAAAAAGCCAGCTCATGTACTAGAGACAGGTCCTGACCCCACTGCCTGGGGGCCCCCTAAACAGTTCAAGCTAAACAACTGTCTCGCTTATCCAGAGGAGGGGCGATCTCTTAAAAACTATTGATTTAATTTTATATGTCTGTGTGCATGTCTGTGTATCATGTGCATGCTGGAGCCCATGGGGGTCAGAAGACTTGGATCCCTCAGCTCACGATATAAATGGTTCTGAACTCTCACGTAGGTGCGTACTGGGAACCGAAACCAGGACCTCTGCAAGAACAGTAAGCGCTCCTAACCTCTCAGCCATCTCTCCAGCCCTGTGAGGGAGCATCTGGATTGGGTTAACTGAGCTGGGATGTCTTACTTTAATTGTGTGGGGCACCATTTCCTGGGCTGGTTGCTGGATCTGAATAAAAAGGAGAATGCAAGCTGAACTCAGCATCTGCAGCTCTCTGCATCTTGGGATGAACCCATCAGTGGGTGCCATGTGACCCGCTGCCTCCCTGTGCTCTGGCTGCCTCGGATTCCACCCCCCATGATGGATCAGACCTTCAAACCTTTCTCCACCTAAGAAATCAGGTATTTTGTCTCAGCAACTCGTAAAGTGAATAATCGAGGCACCAAATGCTGACTGCCCGGCCTCCACGCTGAGGTGCTGTGTTGGCTCTGCCAGCAAACCTGCCAGCAGCTCTCAGGGCCCCATGGAGCAGCCCCGCCTGGAGAAGATGGCAATGTCCTCTCTTGTAGGCGGGACACTTTCCTCCCTGCAGTTGGCTGAGGCCAGCAGCCAGGCATTACTGCACAGGGGGCCCCTTTGTGAGGCTGAGCAGCCTCGGGGTGTCCTCTGTGACTCATTTCCTGTTATTTCCCTCCAAGAAGTCCTGCCATTCTTTAGAGCAAATTTTGACATTTTTGCAGGACTAACTTCTGGGGCCTTTTGGTCAAGAAGTGGTGGTGGGAGAGCTGGGCAGAGATCCTTGATTTTGTATTTACAAAGCTATTAATTGGCTTCTTTTTAAAATTAGACTCCATTATGAACTCACTTGGAGCAAGAACGTAGCTTTATTTAGCCCCAAGCACCAAACGGTTCTAAAGGGTTCCTTTTAACAAATGGATCTCCCATGGCAAGAAGGCCAGCAAAATTGCTACCAGGCTTTTAGTGTCAGAGCCTGGGCCCTGGTGACCCAAACCAGGCTCAGTCACCATCCTCAACAGGCCCATTAAGCACACAAGTCATAGAGAAAGGTGATTTGTTCAACATGGCTACAATGGGAAAGTGAACAATTAGAGGTCTGCTGACCCTCAACTCCATCTTTGGGTCCTTCATATGAAGGAAGTTTAGTTTTCAACAGAAGGAATGGGTCTGGAGAGACAGCTCAACAGTTAAGAGCACTGTCTGCTCTTCCAGAGGACCATGGCTTAGTTCCCAGCACCCACATGGTGTCAGTTCCAGGGGACCTGACACCCACTTCTGGCCTCCATGGGCACTGCATGAACACAGTGCACACACACGTGCGCGCGCGCACATACACACACAAGCACACACACACAGGCACACACACACAAGCACACACACACAGACACACACACACAAGCACACACACACAAGCACACACACACACAGACACACACACAGGCACACACACACACAGGCACACACACACAGGCACACACACACACAGACACACACAGGCACACACACACACATACACACACAGGCACACACATACACAGGCACACACACACAGACACACACACAAGCACACACACACACAGACACACACACACACACACACACACACACACACACACACACACACACACACACAGATACATAAGTAACTAGAAGGCAAGAGAAGGGCATCACTAGGCAGCCCCGGTCAAGTTGTAGCCCGCCCGCCATGACCCATCACTGTCCCAGCTCCAGATGTTCCTGTATGACAAGGAGTCCTCTCCTTGGCTGGCACCAGGCTGTAGCTCTTTCCTTCGCTCAGCATTCCAATTCCTTGGAGACCTTGTCTTGGTATCTGATAGCCCGGGGAGGGCACAGCTTCTCTGTAGTGTCTCCCTTCCTGCCAGGATGGGCAGAGAAAGCAGGCTCTGTTTCCTCCTGAAGTTCAGAGCTGGTGGAAGAGCCCAGTGCAGTGCACCTCAGGGCACCTAGTGCACCTCAGAGCGCCTAGTGTACCTCAGGGTGCCTATCTCACTTGGGGAGAAGAGAGGATGCAGGGTGGGGGTTGGTTCAGCACCATCCCCAAAGCTCGCCTGGCTCTCCTGTCTCTGTCTCCATGTATCTAGTTAGCAACAGGGATGTGGCAGGTGTAGAACCCAAAGACCTGGCACAGACAGCCACAGCATCAGCCCAATGCCTTGGCCTTTTTACAGCTCCCAAATCCATGAGCCTGCCATGAAGGGGGCTCATCTCCACCTCACTTGAGTTCTGAGGCTCTGGGAAGCAATCTCTATGTAATTGGATGGACGCCTGGGAATAGCTGCCATGCCACTCCTAATCCAGGGCTCCCAGAGCTCTGGGTGCAGGGCATGAGCATGTCTCCAGTTCAGTCCCTCAGAGTGGGGTCTTAGGCTCCACATCTCTCAAGGTAGTGCTGATACTGATGCTTCATTCCAAGATCGCACTCGAGGAGCCAAGAGCTTGGAGTGCAAACTGCAGTGGAAGACTGAGACTGAGCTCAGAGATAGATGCCTGACTGCAGTCAGGGAGGGGCAGGGCGTCTCAGGAGCTGTGATCAGCCTTGTGCTGCTTGTCCCAGAGCCCTCAGGCAAGTGCATCTCAGGCTTCATTGCAGTGTGAGCATCCCAAGATCTTGTGAAAATGCAAATGTAGTCTGATTTCCTTACTGCTGTGGTGGGCAGAGGGACTGTATTCCAATGGCTCTCTGGAGACTGTCAAGCTGCTTACGAGTCCAGGGACTCCGTAGAGTGAATGAGATCTCTAGACAGGTAGTTCTATAGCTCGGGGGCCTGACTCCTCCAAAATGCATGTTGGCATTTAGTAATATTGCAATAGTGTTAAAGAGATGGAACATGTGTGAGGGGGGGGGGGGAGAGAGGGAGAGAGAGAGGGAGAGAGAGAGAGAGAGAGAGAGAGAGAGAGAGAGAGAGAGAGAGAGAGACGGAGAGACATGCTTGTCTGCATCCATGTGTGCGTGCATGTGTATGTAGTCTTTAAATACAGGTTGACATTGAAGGCAAGACTTTTTTTTTTTTTTTTTTTGGTTTTTCGAGACAGGGTTTCTCTGTGTAGCTTTGCACCTTTCCTAGGACTCACTTGGTAGCCCAGGCTGGCCTTGAACTCACAGAGATCCGCCTGGCTCTGCCTCCCGAGTGCTGGGATTAAAGGCGTGTGCCACCACCGCCCGGCAAGGCAAGACTTTTTTATTAATGATATTCGCACACACAGGCAACCGTCAAAGGTTCTGTCTCAGATGTCATTCCATGGGGGCTGTCCATCACTGGCTTGGAATTAGCCAAGTAGGCTAATCTGACTGGCTGGTGAGTGTCTCTCCTCCCTACAGTTGGGATCACAGCTCACACCACCATGTCTGATTGCATGTGTGTTCTGTGGACTCAAGCTCACGTTCTTACCTTTTCAGTACTCTACCGACTGAGCTCTTTCTCCAGCCCCAAGATGCGGCACTTTTGAGAGGTGATTATACTGTGTGAGATCTGCCTTCATGGCTAGGATCAATGATCTTAATATAAATGTTTCTAATCGGTGTGCACAGCCCCTCACCTCTCTCTGCCCTCTGACTTATAAAAAAGCCTCAGCAGGTGCCCAATTCAGCCTTGGGCTTCTGGCCTCTAGAATGGCGAGGAAATGTTTATCTTCTTTTCATCTTGCCCTGTCTCAAGTATTCTATGATAGCAACACCATCCAATTGAGATGAGTGGTATTAAGGCTGGCTCAGGGGCCTTGGGCACAGACAGACCAGGGTACCGCCAAGCCAAAGGCGTTCTTTCTCCCTTCCTGCCCCACCCGGGCTTTGCTGGAAGGTTGCTGTGGGAGAAGGTCTTTAAAGCAGAGGCAGGCACCCCTCAAGGCTTCTGATGATGGAAGTGACTCCCAGCTTAGCCTCTGTGAAATGTTCCAAAGAGCAAACCCTGACACACATGAGCAAAGCCACAGCCTGATGGGAACCAGGCTCAGTATTCATTCCTATCCTGTTTTTGGTTTGTTTGTTTGTTTGTTTCAACTTTACACAGGCTAGCATTATCCGAGAAGATGGAACCACGATTGAGAAAAATGTCTCCATTAGGGCTGTAGGCAAATTTGTGGAACATTCTCTTAACTAGTGATCAATGTTTGAGGGTCCAGCCCACTGTGGGCAAGTGCCATCCCTGGGCGGATGGTTCAGGTGCTATAAGGAAGCAGGCTGAACAAGCCATGAGGAGCAAGTCGTAAGCAGCATTCCTCCATAGTCTCTGCTTCGGTTCCTGCCTCCAGGTTCTGCACTGGGTTTCCCGGACCATGAAAGCTTGCAGCTAAGCTCCAGCCATAAAGTGTAGATAGAGGTCACCAGATAAGGTGCAAGTAATGGGCCAGCAAGATGGCTCAGCCAGCAAAGGCCCTTGCCATGCAGCCTGACAACCTGAGTCGGATCCCCAGGACCCACATGATGGAAAGAGAGAACTGACCTCCATAAACACATTGTGGCACGAATCCCCCAATAAATAAAGAAATACAATTAAAAAAATAAATTCATGAGTATGTACAATTTAAAAGCATACCCCATTTATCTCTCCTTCCTGCTGCCTGGAATACAGATGTGAAAGCAGGGCTGCAGTAGAACGGAAGCTAAAGGAGGGAATGTGGGTGAGACTTGACAGAAGGGTGGCTTTGCAGCATTAGCCTGGGGCCACCTGCTCCTGCGCACCACATCGCGTCAGAGCAAAGGATGCCGAGTGTTCATTAAGCCTCTCAGCTTCTCCTCAAGTGGTTGTGGGGATTTTCTAACTGATACGATAGTGTGTCATAAAACCTGAAGGGGGATGCAAATGTTCTCTTGTATAAATCTATTCCCAGAATGAAATAATGGGTTTGAAACTGGATTCTAAAAGACCAGAAATAGACAGATTTGGCTGGGTTGGTCTGTGGGTCGGAGTGTTCAGTGGTTCCAGAGTGTGACTTTCTCTGGACGGAAGTAGAGGTGGACAGTGAGTGGGTGACCTTGGCCCCGCTCCTCGTCTCTCTAAGGCTCTAATCATATAAAAACCAAAGGCGATAATGATGGCGATTTGCAAGGCAGCCAAGCGCCATAAGCAAAGTAGCGGTTAGTATCGAACACCGCTAGGCTGTATCAAATATTCATTGCATTTTCTGCACTTTTGCTAAACTTTGAAGGGTTGATATAGGGTGCAAAGTAGGCTCCTGGAATAATGGCTTCCTGCCTCAATTGTCAAGAAGTCGTGAGAGGCTGTAGAACAGCCTGGGGTCCAGCTGCAGAGGGGAGCCACGTGTGAGGGACCTGCGGACCTGGGGGATTCCCAAAGAACTTCCCATGTGCTTGGGCCAGGCCTCCTCAGCATCTCAGCTAGCCTTCCTCCGGAGGAAGCACATCACTGCTTCTGTTTAAGATGCAAGAGAAGGCCAGACATGGTGCCGGCCTGTAATCATGGCCGGGAGGCGGTGGCGGGGGCTCAGGAGTTGAGGCCAGTCTGTCTCGACTACGTGAGAGCCCATCACAAACAGACAAACAAGCAAACAGACACAAGACAGAGGACCGACTGTAGCTGGGGCTGTTGTGGGAACTCAGAGAACCCAGGTGAAGGTGGGGCACATGGGCTGTCCTTGTCACCTACCGTCATGAGGTCTGATGAGGGTCCACTGCTGTCTGCCTCTCCGAGGCTGCCCACTGAGGTTGTTTAGGCTCAGGTCAGGTTGTGCCTCTCAGGAGAAGAAACAGCCTTAGTGAACGTGTTCCTAATCTTCCTGAGAGTGACTCCTGCTGTCAGCCTAGGTCAGGACCTGGGAACTAAGGTGTAGTTGGGGCCTATAATCAGACAATTTTCCCTCCTGTGGCTTCCTCTGGTCTCATTTTGGGAGCTGTTGGTCAGCAGGACAGGACACTTGGTTTTACCGAGTAGGGTGGCTCCTGGGTGGTTCTGGAGCCCACACAGGGCACTCCTCCAGAGGATCCTGGGGCCATCCTTGCTTGTGGTCTTCAGTTTTCTGCCCCATGACATGATTTTATAGGGAGTGGGAAGGCAGAGGGCACCTGCTGGAATTTCCAGCTTCTGATGTCTCAGAACAAAGAATTCACCCAGGTACATGTGGATAGCGGTAGAAATGGAACGGTTATTAAGAAAGAGAAAATAAAGTGGGCCAAAAGAGTGGTTAGAAGTCCAAAGGCCCTAGGATGGGGGTTAGGGGGTAGGTGGGGGTCATGACCCTTTACAGGTCATTTACATACATTGTACACAACACACACTTTTCTTGTGCATGCTCTGTCCACGGCATGTAGCCCTGGGGGGCAGGGGTTTCTAGACTTCCTGCTCATCTGCTGCCTCGGGTTACTTTTGAGGCCTCTCTTGCTGGTCCTATGTCCTCTCCCCAACTGCAGCTGGCAGGAGCAGCTTAGGTGAGGCGAGCTTTACCCTGGCTCGTGAATTCGGTCCACGGTTGCCTGAGCCTGCTGAAGGACAGTGTGTTGTAGAGAAATCTTCACTCACAACAACCAGGAAGCAACAAGAGAGACCAGAGGCTCGGTGTCCCCTTCAAGGGCACACCCCCAGTGACCCGACCTCCTCACATCAGGTTCCACATCTTAAAGGTCCCCACACCCACCAATAGCACCACAGGCTGGGGACAAAGCCTTCAACATGTGAGACACTGGGAGACACCTCCGATTCTAACACTGCCCTGTCTCTCACTTCTTACACATGGACCTGCTGGGGACCCTGGCCAGGCCCCTCTCATCCCAGCTCCAAGGGAAATCCTTACACGGATCCTCTGCTGAGTCCAGGAAACACAGGAAGACATGGAAAGTGGTTCCCCGGTCCCCATCATCTCTGACCAGTGGCCTACGCGTCTTTGCGGTCTTCACAGTTTCTCATTAGGCCCTCGGCTGCCCTTCAGTCCCACTCCCACCCCACACACGGCCTCACGGTCACAGGCATGGACAGTTGGCTCTGGACTCACGGGAGTCTGAACATTTGGAGGGAGAGGTCATCGGTGTGCCCTTCCGGTGTGTGTGTGTGTGTGTGTGTGTGTGTGTGTGTGTGTAAGGAAAATTTTAAACTCAAATTCTTAACAATACAGACCTTCTCAGAATCAGCATTCTGTTTATTCCTCCACCAATGTCCCTGAATCTCTAATGTAAAAGTCCCTCGAGGACTGGAACATGGCAGTAGAAGTGCTTGTCATCAAGCCTAACAACTGAGTTCAGTCCATGGCACCTGCGCGGTGAAAGAGAAGAAGTGGATCCTGCCAGCTCAACTCTGACCTCCACACGTATACCAGGGCACTGTGGGACACACACACACACACACACACACACACACACACACACATACATACACACACACACACACACCACACACACACACATCACACACAGAGACACACACAGACACACACACAACACACAACACACACACACAGAGACACACACACACCACACACACAGAGACACACAGACACCACACACACAGACACACACACACAGACACAACACACACACCACACAGAGACACACACCACACACACACATAGACACACAGACACCACACACACACACACAACACACAGAGACACACACATACCACACACACCACACAGAGACACACATACACACACATACCACACACACACAGAGACACACACACACCACACACACACACAACATACACACACACCACACCACACATAGACACACACCATACACACACCACACCACACATAGACACACACCACACACCCCCATAAACACCACACACACATCACACACACGCCACACACACACACACACACACACACACACACACACGCCACACACACACACACACACACACACGCCACACACACACCTTTAAAAGTGTAATCTAAATTTCACAAAGTCCTATGAACTCTACATATCTTAAATACCTCAAAAATGATTCTGTGATTTATATTTCAGGGCAGCTCAATTGTGAATTATTTCCTTCACACCCACGAAAATCAAATCAATAGCTAACAACTGAAAATTAATTATTCACAAGCTGCCACGAGCAATGCAACAGCTCAAACCAGTGTCTTCGTTTATAATCTACTAAAAAGAAAAGATTTAAACATGGAAAATACTGAACGATAAGGTCCAAACATGGATTAAAAAAATAGAATCTCTTACAATACACAATTGTTTCGGTGAGTAGTTGCTGGAGCAAAGGCCGGGAAGAGACTAGAGAGACCGGCTGTGTTCTGGACAGGTGTCTGAAGTGTAGCAATTACTGTGATCAGAGGGGTCAAATCCCAGCCCCAGACCTGCCCGGTGCCTTGCCTCACCCAGCTCTGCATTTGCAGTGTACATCACAATCTCAAAGAGAGTGATGTGCAATAAATATTAATATCGCTCCCTTGTCTGCCACAGTTTCTATTTAGAGGAGCCCAGTCCCAGCTGCTGGTGGCCCAGTCTTGTGACCAGCATCCTCCTCCAACTGTCCCTTCATGGTTTATCCTTGGCTCATGGGAACTGTCTCTGACCCAGGAGATCTCACCAGTTCCCTTCAGGGAATTCCTTTCCAGAACTCTTCCTCCACATCCAGTTTTCAATCTATTCCAATCATCAAAGTAATATCTCTTCACTGTGGGAAAGCCTGGAAAGCACAGGAAATTAATTGCATCGTTCAAGGTACATTTTGTGTGTGTGTGTGTGTGTGTGTGTGTGTGTGTGTGTGTGTTGTATGTTTTAAGTATGTGCACATGCATGGAGGCCAGAGGAAGATGTTGGATATTCTCCTCTAATACTCTCCACCTTAGTCTCTTGAGACTCATTGAACTCAGAACTCAGAAACTCAGAGTGTGCTTCCACTCTGCTGGCTGTTGCTCCCCACAGGGCTGGAGTCATGGATGTATGCAGCTCTGCTTGGTTTAAACTAGGTGCTGAGACCTAACTCAGATCCTCACGCGTGCACCAGCAGATGTTCTTACCCACGAGCTCTGTCCTCAATCCCCTCAAAGGATATTTTTTAAAAGCCTTCTTTGCTGATTTCAGTTTCTATCATTCATTCACTTAAGCAAATCATTAATTCAGCAAATATTTGGGTTAACAGTCTTCTCTGAAATGAACATTACAGACAGAGAAAAGGAAGATTGTAGGGCAGTTCTCATCCTGCATGGAATTGCTACATCATTTCTGGTTTAAGATATGTAGTTCATTTCAATTAAATATATATTATACTGAAATGCTCCTTGTACTCAAATTTCCTCTTAGATTGAAATCTCCATTAACATCCACTGAGTATTTCCTTTGTCCATTTAGATGCAGTTGCATTCCGATTCCAGCTCTCCTGGGCACGCCGTAGCTCTTAGGGCACACCCTTGCTCGCTTACTTCAGCCCTCTCTGAGTTTTCCTCCTGCCCAGAACTGGGAGGGCAGACATCTCAAATGGCTTCTGTTACAGCGGCAGCGGCTTCCTGCAGCTCCACAGAAGCCCCACAGCATCCGCAGCAGCAGAGGAGGCCTCCTTTGAGCCCGGCTCTCTACAAAAGGTGCCTTTGTTTGGAAGGCGGCAGCTTCAGATGCCAAGGCGTCTCCGCTTAGGTGATGCTTCTTTTACCTACTTTCTCCCTCAGACTTTGAATGATAAAAACAGGAATCAATTATGACTCTGAAACAATTGTCATTTCAACAAATATGAATCTATTTTAAACGATCATAATTCGCGTGTTGCTTTCTTCCCAACACCACCCCCATCCCAGGCTATTGTAGGAAGGAGCTTGGGCAACAAAACAAAACATACCTCTTTTCATATTCCAGCGAACGTGACCCGGGTTCCCAGCTGCTCCTTGAGAAGGGCTTTCTTCCTGAACTCTGCGGCTCTCACCTCCGTGAACCTGGTAACTCTGGTTTCACCTCCATCCTGGTAACTCCGAACCCCAGCAGGACAAGGTGACCCGTGCTGACCCAGAGGACAGACTCCACCTCATTTGTCCCATCATCCTTCTCGTCCCAGGCACTTGGGTCAGGGGCTAGGTCAATGAATCTGCTATCCTTGGAGCCCCAGGCCTCCCAAATATCCTCTGTACCTCCCCACAGAACAACGGCCACTCAAGGCCTTGGAGGGTCCCACATGTGTCTTCCTGTGGTGCTGTGTCTGACTCTCTAAGGTCTCAGGTAGCTCCAGGGTTTGGCACTGACTCTAGCATTGGTGAGTTTGGGAGCCTCCTGGACTAAAAGCCTTTCTGAGCTCTGGGTTTGAATCTGTAAATTTGGAACAAAAACAAACCAGCAACAAAACACATACACCCAGGGCTGGGGAGAGCGCTCCTGCTTGCCTGATAAGCATGCAGACCTGGATCCCGGTGTTAGAAGAAACCGGGGCTGGTTGTGTGCATGTCTGTAATTGCAGGGCTGAGAAGGTGAGATGGGTGGAACTCTAGGGTTTGCTAACTGGCCAGCTTGGCCTGATCCAGGCCAGTGAAAGAGCCTAACTTTAAAAAATGAGGTAGACAGTGCCTGAGGTATAAAATCCAATGGTGACCCCCCCCCCCCCCCCACACACACACACGCTCAGCTGTGGCCACTCTCTATCATGGTTCCCAAAGCAAAAAGACCACCTTGGCCCTTTCTGAGTGAGTGGGAGTGGGGAGTCTTAGAGAGGCTGGGAAGCTGAGTGACCAGGGCAGGCGGGTACCCAGAGCTCCACACAGGGAGTGAATCAGGAGCCCAGCACGGCAGCAATTTCACTGCTGCCCCAGGTTTCTTAGGAAGGGAAACTCCCTCAAAATCTGGCCTCCTGAGTCAGATCCTTGGAGTGGGGCTCAGGGTTAATCCACTTTAGCAAGCACCCCAGGTTGTTCTAATGAACTCTGGGCTGTTGCAGCTCCAGGCACCATGCAGGGCTTAGAGGGCACCCTGCGGCCTGCCTTAAAGAACGCTGAGACCCAGACGGAGAGAGCAGGTCTCCTGAGCTATAACTCATTGCCATTCAGACTTCAAATGCTCTCCCAGACTCCCTGGGACACCCCCCTAAACCAGCCACCCCCAATGTCCTTTCTCCTGACTTCAAGTGCCACCTGGGGAGTCTGGTTCAGAAAGAACCCTTGCCTCAGCTTCCAGCAGCCAACCCCAGCAGCCCTCAGTTCTGGGCACCTTCTCCCTCCTTCTTGCTGGAGCATGCGAACTTGTGCCCACTGTGATACCACCGCCATGATCCAGATCCTGTCAGTCTGTCTGCTGCCAGGGCGGTGTGGATGGACACTCTGCACACAGATCTGCTTCACAACAGCTGTGTGATTTGGACAACTTTCTCTTCTGTAGAACTGGAATGGTGGCACCTGCTTTGATTGTGAAGCAAGCAAAGGTCCCCATGCCTGGCAGAGCAGAGAAGTAGCTGTCAGTAGACCAAACAAGGGCGTCCACCTCACCACGGTATTTACAAGGGAAGGAGATGGAGACCCTAGATGGAGACTATCCACGTGAACTGCACAGTTCTCAGAGCTTGGTTCTCCAACCCATCCCACATTCACTGAGTGGATTGTGCTTCAAACCCATGTAGATGCATTTATCAAGATTCAAGGTTGCCTTTGGTTTTGTTTCTGAGACAAAGTCATGTAGCCCAGGCTGGCTTTGAGCCCTCTATGTAGTCAAGGATGATAGCATCTATCTTCCTGTCTACCCCCAGAGTGCTAAGATTACAGGGATATGACACCAAGTCCATTTTATGTAGTGCTATAGATTTAACCCAGGGCTCTGATGCATGCTAGGGAAGTACTCTACCACCTAAACTACATCCTCAGCCCCTCAAATACCATCTTTTCTTTCATGTATCACTGCCAAGGCCCTTGGGATGGAAGCCGAGCTGTCTTGGACCCTAGACACACAGCCTGGGCAAAGGAGAAGGGTCCTCCATGCTTCATCCCTAGAAGGTTTTTTGAGTGACCTGTGTTCCCATGGCAAGTTAACATATTCATTTCCCAAGTCTCTGTGCATGCATATTTGTATATACATATGTGTGTGTATGTGCAAGTCAGAGATTAACCCAGGGTGTCAGTTCTTAGTTGGTTTTTGAGACATGGTCTCTCATTGGTCTGGGGAGTCACTGACTAGGTTAGACTGGCTGGACAGCAAGCCCCAGGGACCTTTCTATCAGTGCTGGGATTACAAGCACATGCCACCATGCCTTACTTTTTCCATGGGTTCAAGGGGATTGAATTTGGTTATTCACGCTTGCACAGTAAGTGGTTTAACAACTGGGCCATCTCCTTAGCTCCATTCATCCTCCATATCTTCCCACAAGTCTGGGGCCAGGTTGGAAGCCAGTCACTGCCATAGCGAGGATGCTCGGTGAAGGTAACCCACACGGGCCAGACATGGATGCCAGGCCTCACTTCCGTCACCACGCACCATGGGCTCAAGCAGGACACACCACATCTCTGACCCCGGCTTTCTCTCTTATGGAACAAGCTAACAAGCCTACCAGTCTCATGAGATGCTTCAAAGAGCCGGAGTCTATGCCCTGCTGTGTGCCAGCACCTTAGAATTTTTGCTGTTATTACGGCCTCTTGACCTTAGAGGCTGCAACACAAGCTTAGACCCAAGCCCGAGAGGACTCAAGAGTAGGGCTTCTTAAACTTTATCCACTCACAATCTCTTTGCATTCAATATATTTTAATGCAGTCCTTGATACACAGGTGTATAAAATAGGTTTACAAATCAAAGATTCACTGATAATAAATCATACATTTATTTAAAACAATTCTTTGGTGTACATATAATTTTACCATTTATTAAAAACAAAAGAAAATTTACATACTCATGAGGTGGCCATGCTTGTTTATTTTACATGTGAATTCAATCTTGACAGAACATTTGATACTGAGGACATGGGGCCTCTTGAGTGCTTTTCAGAACGGATTGATACTTTCTTTTTATAATCATCAATTCTAAGAATACAGTTTTTTTTGCATAAATTCATAGTATAAGTGGTAGACATGTGTTTAGGGCCAGCCCAAGTTCACTGAATAATTTTTTTTTCTTTCTAGACAGGGTTTCTCTGTGTAGCTTTGAAGCCTGTTCTGGATCTCGCTCTGTAGACCAGGCTGGCCTCGAACTCACAGAGATCCACCTGCTTCTGTCTCCCAAGTCCTGGGATTAAAGGCGTGCGCCACCACCGCCTGGCTCACTGAATAATTTTTTTAAAAATGAAACTCAATTCAGCAACTCAACTACTAGCTTTTAAGACCAAGCATTCTGGTACAATACAATGTAAAGTTGTACTAACTTGATACTTACATATTGAGTAACAGTGGCAGAGAATATGAAAAGCCTCTGTTTTCTGTAATTAAACTATGTTTCTGTAAGAGCAGATTTCATATTTGTAATAAAAACATTGCAGTTCATAAGAGGGAATAGTTTTGAATCTGAGCTGAGGTCTTTTGGGCAATGTTCATGGTGTGAAGTGTGAGGGAGTGTGTGATACAAAGTGCACATATGTGTGTTCAGAAGTTAGGCTGCAATGAAGTTATGTAACACAACATGGCTGATGTGCCAGAAAAACCTCGGACTCATGGTCTTTGATTTTTAATTAATTTTAGGTGGCTGAGCATTCATAAACCCTATACTGTTGCCAACCTTTTTGTGAACCTCCCAGCATTCAGTTATGTGACCCCATAAAAGGTCACAGGCCACAATTTAGGAGATGGGGTCTGGACCGCTTCATCCAAACCCACTCATTTTCCATTCCTGAGAGCTGCTGAGACTCCCACAGTGAGCAGGGCAACTGTTGCAGAGTTCATGGCCTAAACCATTCGTGGATATCCAGTGAAAACTCCCAGACCAGCTCTGGAAGTCCTGAGGGCAGACTGCAGCTGTCAGCCTTACCAGGACCATCTGGGCGCTAGACCTAGGTTGTGCCCGTCCGAGGTTGCTCCATACCTGCTGACCCGGGCGTTTCACCGGACACGGCCAGTGTTAGCAGAACCTTGGCTCTAGAGCTGCCTCTAAAGGCCTGTCTCCCCCAGTCCTGTCTCCAGGCCTCCCTACCACCGGAGCTGAATCAAGGACACTCTCTTTAACTCCCCAGCCTTTCATCTCTGAGCGTTTCTCAAGGACCGACCTCCTGGAGCAGGGGAGTGAGCCTGGTCCGCCAGTGTCCCACTGGCTTCTGCTCCTGTCATTTCCAGTAGCACAGAGCCAGTGCCTTGGCCACACCTGACAGTGACAGGGGCTGACTTTGTGGTTGGTCCCCCACCTCTGTATCCTTGTCTGGATGTCTGCAGCTGCACTGTTGTCCTGGCCCTCCCCCTTTGCTCAAATGTACCATCTCAGAGACACTTCCTTCCGCACAGAGTGTTCTACCCATTGTTTGCTCTGCTGCTGTTTCAAGCCTGAGTCTCACACCCACAATCCTCCTGCCTCAGCCTCCTGAGTGCTGAGATTCTGTGTGTGTGCCACTACACTTCACTGACCTCTCTTGTCTTGTGGGATGTAACTCCACCTCTTCAGAGTCTTGTAGACGGTGGCTCAGTTTAGAAGGTCCTGCTCACCCCCAGGAAGGTGCCCTGCTTCCCCGTTTCCACCCCAAACTTTGTGATCTGTACAGCATGTGCCTCTGTAGGCTCTCCCTCATCTGGGATGTCCCCTTCATCTGAAAATTTTCAGAGTGAGGGAATCCTCACATTCCCATCTCAGAGTTGCTCTGCTGCCCAGCCACAGTCCATTGTAATTATCAATGGCTGTACCTGGTCAGAGTCAGAAAAGAGAGACTTGTGGCTATCTTCTGTCCCTCTGCTCCCCTGTTCCTTGGCTCTGACCCATCTCTGCTTGCAGGGTCCTTTGGACACAGGCTGAGGAGGCGGGGAGGAGCCCGGGGGGAGTCTGTGCTGGCAAAGCCTGGCCTCTGTCAGAACTCTAAACACCAGAGAAAGGCCAACAGTTTGGTTTCCATGACAACCTGCCCACCCTGTCCCTGCAGCTGCAGCCCCCCACAGGCCCTGTGGCGGGGGCTATGGGTGCCCTGAGCTGGCCTTGTGCCCACATCAGCCCCCGCTGGGTTCTAGGGCCGTGACAGGAGGGAGGGAGTTTAGATCTGGGACATGCTGCTCGCTCGGAGTTGGAGATTTGCTGGATACCGTTCCCATGGGGACAGCTGTGGACACATGCTACCTGCGATCAGATGCCCAAATTCACCCTTCTGTGCAGCTCCACCAGCTCGACTCAGTCTCAGAGCCTGAGAGAAGAAAGCTGGGTTTGGGGTGCTTTAGCCTTCCTGCCGCACCCCAATCAAAGGTGGGTTTCAGCACTTGGAGCTATGTCTTATTGATCACAGCGCATTCCGTCTGTGCTAGGCCCTTGCGACATTAAGGTGACTGGGGCACAGTCTCCATCTTCGTCTGTCTCTTTCTTGCTGCTGTACAAGAGCAACTGTCCTGGTTAGGATTTTGTCAACTTGATACAAGCTAGAGTCACCTGGGAAGAGGAACCGTAATTGTGAAAATGCCTCCATCAACCTGTGATTAAGCCTATGGGCACTTTCTTGATTAATGATTGATGTAGGAGGGCTTAGCCCACTTGGGATGGTGTCCCCCTGGGCAAGTAGCCTAAGATGTTTAAGAAAGCAGGCCAAGCAAGCCAGTGGGGAGCAAGCCAGCAAGCAGTGCCCCTCCATGGCACATGCTTCAGTTCCTGCCTCTGGGTTCCTGCCTTGCGTCCCATCCCCGACTTTCTCAGTGATGGACTGTAAGCTGTACGGAAAAACAAGGCCTTTCCTCCCCAGACTGCTTTTGGCCATGGTGTTCATCACAGCAACAGAAAGCAAACAAATGCAATTTCCTTACCCACCTTGATGTGGAGGGGCAGGAAAGGTGCTCTCAAGGGAGTGATGTCTAGTCTAGAAGGATGGGTCAAAATGAGCAGGTGGGAGGAAGGAGACGGGCGATAGGCGAGGGAACAAGAAAGCAATGTCCGAGAAGGCTCCCGTTGCAGGAGTGTGGGGCGTCTGGGTACCCGCAAGCGCTGCAGCCTGCTGGGGTGCCAAAGCGAGAGTGATATGCAAGAGTCATGGAGACAGCTCTCCTGAGCCACCTCTGGGATCTGGAACTTCATTGTAGCATCAATGGGCTGACAGGCACTTTCTGATCAGTCAGCTGTTTTCATAGAGAATATTCTAGTGGGTAGTCATTCCAACCGTGACCTGGAAGTACCACCCCCATTGAGGCTTCGGTAACTGTCACACCTACAAGGCGGGGCCAAGAGACGACCCTGGAGATCCAAGATCCGGATGCGCTGTCTCTCCTAGTTCCTGGACCCTGGATGCTGGAGGTAGACCGAGCAGAGTTCTCCAGAGAACACTGCCGGACTGTGCTGTGTCTTTCCAAGACCCTGCAACCTGCCTATCCCTTCATTTGTAAGTTACACCACTAAATAAACCTCCCTTTTAACTATGTGGAGTGGCCTTAATAATTTCACCAACAGAGGAACACGGAGGGGCGGTGGGGAGGCCTGTCGGCAGGTTCCTGAAGTCATCTAGTGACTTCATCATGATGGCAGCCTCAGAGATGCAGAGAAGCTGATGCATTCAGGGGGGCTCCAGGAGTTCACGTTAGAGGCCCTGGAGAGCTAGGGTTGTGGGTGAGGGACGGGGACATTCTTGGATAATCTCTAGCCTCCTGGCTGGGGTGTCCAGGGAAGCGGTAGCATTCTTGGAGGGGCTCCTGAGGATCATTTTAGGTGGTGTAAAAGGGCACAAATGGTTAGTTCATTTGTAAACATATCTGGATGCTGGTGGGGTGCCTATGAGGGGAAACTCAGGACTACACCACATTAGTGTATACTTAAGTCTGGAATTCAGGGGGGAGATTTATGATGGAGATGACAGACTTGGGTGCCATCTCAAGGGGGAGGGGACTGAAGGTCTGGGGAAGAGGCTTCATAAGGAATCTTAAAATGAATCCATAGCTACCAGCCAGGTAGAAGATGAGGAGGCAGCTGTGGCCAGAGAAGCTTCCCTGGAGATAGAAGCCAAGAGAACAGAATGTGTCTGCAAGGACCATGCGGCCAATCATACCAAACCCCTCAGAGGAGAGAGCAACTGAGGGGAATCACATGACCACAGGGAGAAACCTCTTAAGATTCTGGGTGTCCCAGGGCTGCCTCTGATCTAAATATCTTCCTTACTTGGGGTATTAGTTACTTTTCTGCTGCTGTGATAAAGCATCTTACCAAGGCAACTCATGGGTGAGAGGCTTTGGTTGAGCTCAGGGCTGCAGAAGGATAGGAGCAAGCACATCGCCATCATGGCGAGGAGCACTGTAGCAGACAACCATGGTGGCTGGAGCGGGAGGCTACGAGCTTACTGTAAGCAGGAAGCAGAGAAAGCAAACTGGAATGGTGTGTGGCCTTTAAAACCTGCAAGCCTGCCTTCAGTGGCATGCTCCCTCCAGCAAGGCGACACCTCCTAAAATACCCAAACGGCGTCACCAACTAGGAACCTAGTACTCTAATGTCTGGGGACTATGAGGACATCTCATTTAAATCAATACACTCAGGGTGCCCATTCTCCTGTCTCATCCAGTTTGTTCTGGAAGGACGGCGAGAGGAATGACATCCAGTGACACGTTGAAGAGCCTTTAGGATAATCTTCCCCATCACACACTCAGCCAACATCATCACTCAGAGGCCGATACGTCATCTCGACAGCAGGAGTCTGGACCCTCCAGAAAAGGCCTCCTTCTTACCTCTAACACCAGCACCCACAAGTGTCGCCCAAGCCCAGACATCACGGAACACTGAATAGCGGCTTCCTTTGCTCCTTTGTCCCTTGGTCTGATTCCTATGGGACAGCTGACCAAGACGCCCTGCTCGAGATGTGATCAGCAGACTTCTGGGGAAGAAGGTCTATCGGTGTGACCACAGCATTTTCCAGACAACAGAACCTTGGAGCCTAGTGTAGATGTAACCAACCATCTTATTAAAATAAGAAACACAGAACCAATGTAAAAGAGAAAGCCGAGAGGTCAGAGCTCAGAGCTAAAATCTTACCTCCTGCAGTGCTCCTAGCTTCCCCGAAAGAGAGCTACTTTCTGTGTGTCTGTCTTTAAATAGTCTTTCTGTTCTGCCTTCTCATTGGTTGTAAACCCAAACACATGACTGCCTCGTCACTCCCTGTAAGTACCGCCCTCCAGGTCTTAAAGGCATATGTCTCCAATGCTGGCTGTATCCCTGAACACACAGAGATCTATGGGATTAAAGGCGTGTGCCACCACCGCCACACTCTTGCTATGGCTCTAATAGCTCTGATCCCTAGGCAACTTTATTTATTAACATACAGTGAAAATCACATTTCAGTACAAATAAAATACCACCATAGCCTAGGACAGAACTCCAAGTATCACCATGAAACACATGTGCACATGAATGCTTACACACTTAAACATGCTTGTATGTATGTATACACACATGTATGTATACATACATACACTTGCACACACACTAACAACTGTGCCGGAGTGATTAAGGTACTATGACGACAGAGATTCACCAGCCTTCCCGCCCTCCACATGACAATCTCCAACCCTTCCATTTGCTTTCAGTTTGCCCTGGAATTTAAAACATGTATTTTTAGTAAATTCTTTGTATGTTTTTGTTTTTTGAAACAGGCTCTTACACAACAGCCCAAGCTGATCTTGAATTTGCAGCAATCCTCCTGCCTCAGTCTCCTAAGTACTAGGACTACAGACATGAGAACCATGTGCAGGTTAACTTTTTTCCAGATGTTTGTATGTTTTTATTTTATGTGAACGTGTGTTTTACCTGTATGTTTGCGTGTGCACCATGTGTGTGCCTGGTGCCTGTGGAGGCTGAAAAAGATTGTTCGATGCCCTGGAGCTGGAGTCACAGACAGTTGTGAGCCACCGTGTGGATTCTGGGAAAGGAACCCAGGTCCTCTGCAAGAGCAGCAAGTGCTCCTAGCCACTGAGTCCTCTCTCCAGCCCTGACATTTAAAAATCCTTGACTCTACTCTGGCATAATTTAAAATTCACAAAAGGTTACAAAACCATCACAGCTTCCATGTACCCCCAGCCCGGTTCCCTCAGTTATGATATCTGCCTTAACCAGAGTACATTGTCAAGTGAGGAAACGGACTACTACAGTGCTGCTAACACAGTGCTGCTAACACAGTGCTGCTAACACAGTGCTGCTAACACAGTGCTGCTAACACAGTGCTACTAACACAGTGCTACTAGTTTGGTGAAAACTCTATTTGGAACCTAGGACAGAACTCCAAGTATCACGCACTAACTTCTACGTGATAATTTTTTCCCATCATTTTTACACTGTCACCCAGGTTAGCCTGGAACTTATCATTGTTTGTCCCAGGCTGACCTTGAACTTGGGGCAATTCTCCTGCCTCAGCCCCCCAAGTACTGGGATTACAGAAGCAAGCTTCCACAGCCATCAAATTCTATAAGATTTTTAACACACAGGGGCACTGGTCAAACTCAGAGGAGCATAAAGCAACCAAGGACTGCTGGGAAGAGGTCAGTGGGGAAGAGGTCAGCGGGGAAGAGGTCAGTGGGGAAGAGGTCAGCAGGGAAGGGTCAGCAGGGAAGAGGTCAGTGGGGAAGAGGTCAGCGGGGAAGAGGTCAGCGGGGAAGAGGTCAGTGGGGAAGAGGTCAGTGGGGAAGAGGTCAGTGGGGAAGAGGTCAGCGGGGAAGAGGTCAGTGGGGAAGAGGTCAGCAGGGAAGAGGTCAGCGGGGAAGAGGTCAGTGGGGAAGAGGTCAGTGGGGAAGAGGTCAGCGGGGAAGAGGTCAGCAGAGAAGAGGTCAGCGGGGAAGAGGTCAGCGGGGAAGGGTCAGCAGGGAAGAGGTCAGTGGGGAAGAGGTCAGTGGGGAAGGAGTCAGTGGGGAAGAGGTCAGTGGGGAAGAGGTCAGTGGGGAAGAGGTCAGCGGGGAAGAGGTCAGTGGGGAAGAGGTCAGTGGGGAAGAGGTCAGCGGGGAAGAGGTCAGCAGGGAAGAGGTCAGCAGGGAAGAGTCAGTGGGGAAGGAGAGACATGGATGGAGGAAGCTGAGAGAAGGTAGGAATGAGAGCAACAGAATACATGTGTGAAATTGTCAAAGAAATTTAATAAAGTAGTTAGGATTGCCCATAATTCTACTGTATACATATAAAACCTCAAAAATGTCGGAGCAAGAGTGTTCGTCTCCCTCCCTCCATTCCCTTACAATTCAGTCTTGCTAGGTGTGGTGCCCCACACCCTTAATTCCAGTGCTTGGGAGGCAGAGGCAGGTGGATCTCTGTGAGTTCTAGGCCAGTCAGATCTCCAGAAAGAGACTCCACCTTAAAAATCAAACAAATCAAAACCAAACAGCCACCTCCCCAAACAGAGTGGAGTCTTGACCCACAGAGGTTGCCTTTGAGTCGATTCCGGAGTTCTGAATAAACGAAGCGGTAAGGAAACAATCATGGCGCCTAACCAGTTTCCTGCAGTGTAGAGCGGCTTCCCGCTGCTCGCAGAGAGGCTTGAGGGTTCAGACTGGGGACCCCTGTGCCGCCTCCCCACTTTTGGTCCCACAGCCCCGGAGATAGGGAACTTCCCCTACCCTGTTTTCTTCTCAACTCTCATCTGAGGTCTGAAAATGTTTTTATTTCAGCATTTCATTTGAGGCCGCAGTTTCACAGGACTCAGTTCGTCACTGAATCTGCAAAAAGAGTACACAAACAACACCAAACCCTTTCAGTGAAGTATTTCTAAATCGTCCCCCTCCACCCCAAAAAAGTGTTTTTAAAATTGGTTTCTTTTTGGCGGAGGAACAAAACACATTTGATGGGGGCGAATGTTTATTCTGGAACACACACCCAGAGTCCAGAAGGTTGCTTTCAATGGTGCCACTCTGCCATACCAGGGCAGTGGCAGGGCTCAGCCCATCCTGCTGAGGACGAAGCCCGGCCCAGGCTTGGGCGTCTGTCATGGCGGCCAGAGGCATCAGAGGCATCATTATCTAATTGCAGCCTTTTCTCTTCCTTAGGTTTCAGCGTGTCCCAGGAGAGCATTTAAAATCACATTTGCTACTTTACCATCTAATCACACATAAGCCTCTCCCCATACCCTCCACCCTCCTCCCATCCAGAGTGTGCTTTCTGAAGCTCCATCCAGCAAGCAGGGTGGAACTCGTGACGGGAAATGGGAACGGCACCCACGAAGGCATGATTCCTCGTAGCTCCTTGAGTGATGGGTGAGGTTCCCATCAGACACGACCAGCCACCTTCACAGAGGAGCCCGGACAGTGTAAGTTTTGCAGAGCTGGGGTCCCTAGCTCGCTTCTGCTAATGCAGCCCCAGGCCTTTGGACTGGAGAAGAGACGACAGGTGGAGTTTCTTCTTGCCATGCGCTAAGCTGACCTCCTCCAGGAGCTGGTGGTTTTCAGTGGAGGCAACCTGGGATGCGAAGAGACCTCCGACTTAGAGAGCAGCAAAGGTTTGACTGTGGGGCTCAGGGTCCAGTCTGTGAGTGGTAATGTAGAGACCCGCGCTTAGGGGTGTCAGGAGGAGAAGTTCATATTTTACCCATGAACAAAGTGAGTCTTGTATGTTTCACAAAACACTCACTGATGTGTGTAGAGATCTGGTGTTCCCTTTGGGAAGGTTGTGGCTAATTCAAGCACTGATCTTTTCCGAATTCTCTATCAAGTCTATGCTTTCCGAAGAGTTGCACTGATATAAAAATGTTTTAGATGGTGTGATTTCAGAAAGTTTTACCAAAACAATGGTAACAGCTGCCACCAATCCTGGGGGCGTCGACGACGAGGTCTAAATCTAAAAAAGAGACACACACCAGAGCCTCCCTCAGCCTCTCCTCCATCTCAAGGCAGCAGACAGTCTTGGTGGAGAGATCCAGGCAAAGGGAAACCAGTGGCTTCCGTTTGGAAACACTCCAGAGTCAACAGATGTTTCAGGACCAACCACGCTGGTCCGAAAGGCTCTGACTTCTCAGGGGTAACAGACGAGAATCTGTAGTTTTCCAAGTTCTGAAAGACAGCAGTGGAGCCTTGTGATCTGGTGATGAGGTGCCAAGAGAATTTTCCAACCAGACCCACGTCTGTGGGATGTTCACATATTCTCAGAGAAGCAATCAGAGATGGGTGATAGTCACCACTCTGAGACCAGGAAAAACCACTCATTCAGATCTCTCTGGGATTCTAGCTTTGTCTGGGCAGCAGCAGCAGCTAACTAACTACTATTACTACTAACTACTTCTCCTTCTCTCTCTCTTCACCTCTTCCTCTTTCTGACTCTCTTTCATCTCCTTTCTTTTCTTCCCCCTTCTTTTCTTCTTCCTCCCCTTCTCCTCTTCCTCCTCCTCCTCTTCCTCCTCCTCTTCTCTTCCTCTTGCCCTAGTACACTTAGTGTAAAATTTCTCTTTTAATCATGGTTCTGTTCTTTGAGACTACCTGATTGGATTGGTGCCACAAGAAAAGAGGAAGGCCAGTTGCCTGCGGTTTCAAAGCGCAGTTTGAATCAGTTTTACTGCAAAAAGAAGCGGGCAGAAGGAGTCACAGATACATATTTTCAGTAACAGAAGCCAAAGGTTGGGCTTTCTAACCACACAGTGTGGGAGGAAGGTTGAAATGACATAGAGAAATGAATTGCTTTTAGACTGATGGGTAAATTTGTTTTGAAATGGCATAAAGTTGGTTTGAAATGTTAGGAGCTTTTAGAGTAGTCTTCAAATGTGATTTCCTGGTTCCTTGTCCACTTGCTCAGCAAGCCGATGATGATGATGATGATGATGATGATGATGATGATGATGATAATACACAATCATAGAGATTTCCAGCATATTTCCCCTCGCATATGAAAGAGCATATATCTACAAGGCTGGTCCTAATAACCACAGAAGGAAATGGAAGAGAAATCTTAGAATGGTCTGTAATGGTAAAATGTGGCAAAGAGGTTGTTTTTATAGCCCCACTAATAAGTATTGCCAAGGAAATGCTGTTCCAGGAGGAGAAAGCCAGTCTTTAGTCTGGACATGTGGAGTCACATGTTCCTGAGTGTCAGAGCCCAATCGAGTCAGGAAGTTCCTAAGAAGCTCAGCGTCAGCCCTGCACTTCTCAGAAGGCCCCTGCTCTCAGAGCAGACAGGAAGCGACCCTGTGACTTTGGAGCCTCTTCCTCTGCCACGCCCCCGTCCCCATTGCGGCCCCTCACGTCTTCTCCTTCACTGCCGACCACAGCTGCCTTCTCTGCCACTTCCGCCACACTTGTCCCCCACAGGCACAGCCCTCCTCCCCTTCTCTGCGACACCCCTTTCCATTTGTGCTTATTTTCACATCTCCCGTGGAAATGCTGCTTTTGTTTGCCTATCTCCTGCCCAACTGTGGGTTAGGTAGGGCAGGGTCTCAGCTTCCTGTTTTCATAGCTTCATCAAGGCATTGTATGTGTTAGTAGCTCCATAGGTAGGGACTGAATAAACCCGTGGCTGGGTGTCCTGATGTGCGTGAGAATGTGATTCAGCTGTGCAAGCACACTCTTGTTATCCCTGCTCAAGCAAGTGCACCCCTCCCTTCCCGGTCAGCATCCTTTCTGAGAGGCTTTGCACCGCGTCCTCGGATGTCCCGCTGGTCCCTTCTGCTCCTCATATCTCACACTTGTTCATCTTACCTTGTATTCATTTGTGCGTTTCTCTTCATCTCCAAAGATAACGAAAGCCATGAGTTATGAACTAGTGGAGGAGACTATGGCCCAGCACAGGGTACAGTGACTAAGAACACAGGCCCATGGCCTGAGTCAGACCTCGGGGTTCAGACTTGGCTGTTATTAGCACCATAGGTTAGCCTCCCTCTTCCTTTGTCTCTACAATTCTGAAATGACCACAAACCCAAGTCACAAGATGACTGTAAGGATTAAGCAGGCAGATGCACAGAAAGGGAGGAGCCTTTCCCAGCAGCTCCAGAGCCCAGGGTTATTCAGTGGAAATTGAGACCTGGACTCTCTGTTCTGATGACTAATCCAGGTCACAGAACTGATTTCTGGCACAGAGAACAAGAAGCCCTGTCCACTGTCCACCACATGGTTCGGCACTGCCTGGGTCCAAGGCCTTGTCACACTCTGGAGAGAGAAGCCAAGGCGTTCAAAAACCCACAGAAATGTGTCACGGGGTGTAGTTTGACCTTGTCCTAGACCTGGTCCAAGGAAAGGGAAGGAGGAATGAGCTGTGTTTTCTTTATTAGTGTTTGTTTTGTTATTGTGCGGCTCACAGAGCTGATTATCAGCATAAATCAGAGGATTTTTTTTTCCAAGAAAGGGGGCCAGGGAAGGGCACTTGAGTGGTTGAATGGTGGGTGAGCTTTAGGTAGAAGCAAAGCCGAGTACTCACGGTGCCATGGTAGGTAGAGCATCAGAAGCACCTAGAAGGAGCTGACTGTGGTGATACAGATCAGAACTGCTGCAGTCGCCTCTAGGTGGGAGACGTGTGCCTCTGGGATTGGCTCAGATGCTTCTGCTGGGAGATTTTCTGTGTGTCAAGTCATGGTGGTGATCAGAGGGGTGCCCGCACCGTTAGGAAGAAAACATCCAACTATCAGCTTAAGATAAGCAGACTGTGTGTGTGTTTAATACCACGCCCCAAGAGCAATCAGTGTTGGCGTATTTTCCTCATTACTGAGCAGTAGAGATAAGATCAAGACAGATCTCCAGCGGGCTTTGGCCTTGGCTAAGACAGCCTCCAGGTTGACTGTGCCTTATCGTCAGAAAAGGGTTAAAAGGGTCAGCCTCGTAGGCTGGTGCGAGGATTAAAATACTCTGCGTGTGTGCAGTGCTTAACACTGTGCTCAGCCCACAGACGGCAAACAGTGTGGTTAGCAAAGCCATGTTACTTGTGTTTGTGTTTTTAAGCAGATGTAGCTGAGATGCACTTTCCTATAGCGTTAGCTGGAGCCTTGGATGGTCATAGCCAAGCATGAGCAGAGCACTGGGTAGTGGCTGCTTCTTGGCTCACCGTCCCCCTGGGGGAGGAAGGACTCAGGACAGCTTAGTTGGGCCACTGACTCAGAGGCTACTGGGGGCCAGTGGGGTGGCTATCCTGACACTGCCGAGCCAGTCCTTTCCAGTCATGACCTGTGGGATTCCAGCATATGGGCAGGAGAAAGGGATCTCAAGATTGTGTTGACTCAGGGTGTAACTAGTGCTGGAAACCTTAGCTAGTCTGCCGCTCCTTCTCCCTTAGACGGGTCCATGACTCACCTGACTCTCAGGTTCTCTGCCTATCAGGGAGACAGTCATATTTCGGAATGTCTGTACAGTTTGATGTGAATCAGGTAGGCTGGCTGTTGTTACGTCGACTATTTAACAACTATAATACCGACAATGAAATGAACTTTTAAGCAATATCTTTATATTCACTTGATTAATTCACCTGACTGCCTCATGGTGACTGCTATCATGACTGCTTCCAGGAAACTGAGGCACAGATAAGTGCTATTACCTCCCGTAATCCACAGCTAGTGGTTTGTAAATTGGGGCTTGTTTTTTCATTTATTTTTAACTAATATTTGATTTGTTTTCTGAAAATTTCATACAAGTATACAATGAATTTTGATAATTTTTACCCTTAACCTCTCTCCAGCTCCATCCAACCAGGCCCTCATCCCCACACAACTTCCCTCCCAACTTCACATTCTTATTTTCAGTACTGCCATGTGCCCCGGGGTACGGCAACCTGCCAGCAACTGTGTCCCCAAAGAAAAGGGACTCTCTCTCCTTCAGGAGTCATCAACTGTCAGTGTTTCCTCAGCTAGGGGCAGGGCTTTGCAAGTTCCTCCCCCGTCTGTGCTGGAATGTTGATTGGCAGGTCATGTGCTGTCTTGTACAGGTAACCAGAGCATCTGTGAGTTCATCTATGAAATGGCCAAACCTTACCTAGAAGACAGTATTTCATGGCTCTCCTGCCCACCCTCCAACTCTTACATTCTTTCCTTCCCCTCTTCTTTTCCTCCCCTTTATTCCTTAAAGCGGGGATTTAAAGCCAAAGATCCTGGCTCCCAATCTATCAACTTCACCATGGCACTTGATGTCTCTCTAAATATTGATTTCCTAATCAATGACACATGCTCTGTTGTGCCAGGAAGAGATTATGTGACAAGTATAAAAACATGTAGGGAATATTCCTCAGGAAATGCGAAGGTTGGATTCAATCTATTGTATGTTGGAAGGTCTAAAACTAAACATACTAGTTACCAAGTTTTAAAAGGTAACTCTTGGGCTGGAGAGATGGCTTAGCCATTAAAGGCTAGGCTCACAACCAAAATATAAAAGGTAACGCTTTTCTTGGATCGTGGTTTTAATCCAATGACAACATTTGATGCAAACATCAGCAAACCCATTTGGACCATCTGCTATGTGCTGGTCACAGTGCTGGGCATTGAGAACAGAGATAAGAAAGAAATAAATGTCACTTCTGCCTGTGTAGAACTCACAGACAATGGGACAGACACTGAGCAAACCCACAGGTAAGTACAACTGTCAAGTGTGATGAGGAATAGCAGGACAGTGTTCTTCAGGAGGTATCCTGGACACACCTACTTCAGACAGGCAGGACCCAGAAAGGCTCACCGAGGACGCCACACGGAGGCTGTGTCAAATAGAAGATGCATGATTCTGTTAGAACTCCTCATTTGGACACAAAAATCAAAATGTGACTTGTGAACAAAAGGCGAATTCCTTCAATGCCAAGAGCTGCAAGGCAGCTCGGGATTTTCCCAGTGCCCTTTACCTCCTCAGAATAAACCAAAAGGCTGCATTTTATTGCTTGGCATTTACATAATGTTCACAGTGCTCTTGCCTTAGAACTTTGTGTCCAAAACCCATTTCTACCTGTCAATTTTTATTAGACTTTGCATATTTTTCTTTAGAAATTTAGCAAAGAAAAGGGGAATTACTCTTTGCAAGAAATGTATTTGGCTCTAAAATAATTAATGCTTAAGAAGATTAACAACCATAGAATTGCTTCATGGACAGGGGTCCCACATAGGTGCCCCTGCTTTCAGGATATAACCAACAGAAACCAGGTTTAGAGGGAAAAGGTCCCAGTGGGGGCCTCCAGACAGGTGTAAATTTGCATAATCTCCAGGGTCCCAGAGCTCAGGGTGCACCATGCCTCTCCCACAGGGTCCCAGAGCTCAGGCTGCACCATGCCTCTCCCACAGGGTCCCAGAGCTCAGGGTACACCATGCCTCTGCCACAGGGTCCCAGAGCTCAGGCTGCACCATGCCTCTCCCACGGGTCCCAGAGCTCAGGCTGCACCATGCCTCTCCCACAGGGTCCCAGAGCTCAGGCTGCACCATGCCTCTCCCACAGGGTCCCAGAGCTCAGGCTGCACCATGCCTCTCCCACAGGGTCCCAGAGCTCAGGGTGTACCATGCCTCTCCCACAGGGTCCCAGAGCTCAGGCTGCACCATGCCTCTCCCACGGGTCCCAGAGCTCAGGGTGTACCATGCCTCTCCCACAGGGTCCCAGAGCTCAGGCTGCACCATGCCTCTCCCACAGGGTCCCAGAGCTCAGGCTGCACCATGCCTCTGCCAGCACGATAGCATCATGCATATCGCAACACAACTATCATTTAAACTCTACTCAGGTTAAGGCAATAGCTAAGTGGGCAGGTGCTTGCCATGCAGATAGGAGCCTGGGTTCAAGCCCTCAGAACTCATGCAAAGCTGCACACCTCCATGCATCTCTAATTCCCATGCTCCTGTCGTGAGATAAGAGGCAGAAGACAAAGAATCCCAGAAGCTTGTAGGCCAGCTAGCTTGGTATATTCACTAATGAACAACAAAGAGACCCTGTCTCAAGCAAGGGCAAAGGGAAAACCACACTAGAGGTTGTGCTCTGACATCCACACATTCCCTGGCACAGGTATGCCTGCATTTGTACATAGGAACACATACACACACACACTCACAAAGTTGTTGTTGTTTTTAAAGCTCTCTACTAATAGCTCAGCCAGGACACTCACAGACATCTCTGTTACTTCGTTTACACTTCAAACTACTTTATTACTACTTTAAACTACTTTATTTAAAACTGCATGGTCAGAGCCACATGATGATTTCTTTTTCTAATTCTGTCCTGATTATTAGGGATTATTTCTCTGAATAGATCACAAAATAGGTCTGCAAAATATGGAACATGGTGTCTTGTTGAGATGGAAGATGTTAGTGTACAACCTAGACCAGTCCCTTCACTGTACATGTGAGAAAGCAAAGATCCAGACCCAGAAGGTGTCCAAAAGTCGAGTCAGGCTTGTTAGCCTGTGTCTGGGGCTGCAGCCACCCAACTTCCAGCTCAGAGCTCTTTCCTCTCAATATTGCCTTCCTTGGTGTCTAATAACATCCGGTACATAGCTGGATTTCAGCAATTAATGAAAATGAAGTAACAGATTGAGAAAGAATGAGTCAGACTCATCCAACATCCTATAGGAACCGAGCTCCCTCCTCTGGTCCATGACACTTTCAAGAGAGAAGCCCCGAGCTGTCAAGAAACAAGGCCTTGTCCACATCTAGCTGCGGACAGGAATATGGAAGTCTGTGTTTACTCAAATGGATGTATATGGTGGTTTCTATTCCTCCAGGAGCTGTTTCCAGAAAGTGACACCTTAAAAATGTTAGTGAGCGATACTCCTGCTGGATGCATGACCACCCAGCCCTGACACAGACTTTCCCAGAAGCCTCTGTCTTATGGTCCTCACTCTCCCCATAACCAGGCAAAGCCTTGGATTCCTCACAAGCCCTCCAGGCTCTTAAGGCAGGAGGACACTGGGAGATAGATCTCTGCCATTTTCTGTGTGGTAACTGCTTCTCAGAGATGACAACGGGGCTCAACCTCGGGCTAGCTACCTCCAGATTTTCTTCCTCTCCAATCAGTCTTTCTCGCTGCATCCCGTGACTCTTACTTTACCTTCACCCCCCCTTCAGTTTTCTTAGCTTCATGTTTCAGCTCCAGACCCCTCTTCCTTCAGAAGAGAATCCCAGTCCTGCTCATGGGGGTGGGACAATAGCTGTCACTCTCAGGTCAAACAAGACACCGACATCAGACACGAGACGGAACAAGTTTGTTTCACATTTACGATACTCTACCCCAAGCATCTCTAGGAGAGCTCCCTACATCTATCCACTGATCTCTTTACTCAAAGAATCATTCAGTGACCTCTGTCCCATTATCGGGGTGCTGAGGATGCAGAAGGAGAAGGACCGGTGTGGTGGTGGGTGTCGGAATGTTTTAGGACACGAGCGAGCATCTCAGCAGATCGTGGTGGAGGCTGCTGTGGAAAGGCACTGAAGCTAGCTTGCCTAGTCTGGAGGACCGGGGAAGACTGTCCTGAAGACAGGACGTTTACATGAAGCTGAGGGACAGCAGAAGGCAGCTCAGAGGACAGACAGAAGCAGGGTTGGGGAACAGTGCTGGGACAAAGCAGGTGTGAAAAGGCCAGGGCAGAAAGCGACCTGGAGAAGTCCTGCAACTGAGACGCTGAGAACTCCCAGGGAGGAAACCAGGAAAAATGGGGGTGAAAATGGGGAGGGGCCGGCACACACCAGACTGTGCCCATGAGTGAGTGTGGCCTGAAGTCGACGAGAAGCCTTCGAAAGTTATAACCATAGGAATAAAATCCATTCAGTTTCCATTTTCAAGCATCGTGTTGGGGGCTGATGGGAGGGCTCAGCAGTGAAGGCACTGGCCGCCACCAAACCTGATGACCCCTGTTTGACCCCTGGGACCCACATGGTGAAAGGAGAGAAGTGACTCTTCAACACACATGTCATAGCATGTGTGCACATGCATGTGCACACACATGCACACATGGGCACACACATATAAGTAAATCAACCAATAAATGTATTTTTAAAAATTATATTGGTTGCTACAAATATAGGGGGAAAGAGTGTGGAGAGAGGCCCATGAGTGAACAAACCCAGAAGCTAAACAACATGACCAGGACTTGGTGCTGGGGCAGGGGAGAGAGTGATCGGAACAGGGGACAGAGGATCTATAGGTTTATGGTAAAGCCACTGGGTGCTTGATGGCACCATTGAATGTAGTAGACAATACAGAAGAAGAAGTCAATTTAGAGGAGAGTGGTATATTCCAAAAGAGCAAGTAGGTTAAATGTCAGGCTTGGCATGGGCGGCAGGTGTGGGTGGTTGTTGAAGCCCAAGGAGAAAGGATTAGGTTACTCTGAGAAAGGACATGTATGAGAGCGCTGGTGCAGAATCCCAAGAAGCTCCAATATTTAATGGCTTGGTAAAAAAGAAACCTTTAATGAAGTTCCACACAGAACACACAGAGCAGATTTTAAGGAAAATGGAGTGTTCAATTATGTCATATCCTGCCAAGACAGGCAAAAACAGAGGCCTGAGAGCCTGCCTGGAATTGGCACCCTGGTGGTTGTTGCCATTCAGTAAAAGCTGTGTTGAAAGGGGCCGTGGAGAACAGGGAGTGGACTGAGAGGCACAGCATGAATGGACGCATTTCACACGTGTCCTCTGCAGTAACCAGTGATGCCACCTCCATAGAAAAGCTTAACCAAGGCTGGGGACGTGGCCTGGTCAGTAACATGCTTGCTGTACAAGCGCGAAGGCCTGTGTCTGTGCCTCGAGCTTGTGTAAACATGCCAAGCCTCATGGTGTGTAAACATGCCAAGCCTCATGGTGTGTAAACATGCCAAGCCTCATGGTGTGTAAACATTCCAAGCCTCATGGTGAGCACTTGTAATCCCACAACGAGGAGGAGGGGCAGTCTCAATAGCAAGGTGAGCTGGAGGTGGCGGCGCACGCCTTTAATCCCAGCACTCAGGAGGCAGAGGCAGGCAGATCTCTGTAAGTTCAAGACCAGCCTGGTCCATATAATAAGTTCCAGGCCAGCCAGGGCTACATAGTGAGACCCAGCCTCAAAATAAAACAAAACAACGTAAGGTGACTAACACCCAAAGGAACACACCTGGGGTTGTTCTCTGGCTTTCATACACATCTGCACACATATGCACATGCATTATTTACACCCATACACATAGACACACACACCTTAACAATTATTAAGCAGCTCTCTACCAGGAAGTTCACTGATCACCAGAACTTTATAAATAGCAAGGAATTGTTTACCTTGGTCATTTCAGTGTTCCATTGAATGAAGTCTATGCTTCATCCTTATAGAATCTTTGCATTATTTAAATATACCTGACAATGGAAAGCTGTGGTCTTAAAAATGATAAGAATTCAGCTCTTGCCAGCCACCCTCCTCCCAGAGCTCTGTGAGTGATGTATTCAGATCGGCCCTGTGGAGCAGCACAGGAGCTGGGTGAAGGGGAGAGAAGATTGGGCCAGAAGAAGAAGAAAGTAGATTCTGTATGTTTTAAGCAAACTCGCCCACAGCACAAATCTCCTTCAGTTTTTTTTGGGTTATTGTCATTTAAATTACCTCATGGAATGAGTGCTTTTATTTTGGGCAGCTGAATCCTATTCAAAGGTATTCACACACTGAAAGTGGCGTGGAGAGAAATAAGTGGGACACCGTAAGTCCTTTATATTGAATTTAATTGCAAATGAGCCCACATGTTTATTTAATTTATGTGCCTGGGAGCCGCAGTGTGGTATGGAAATAGGCTAAGTGGCTATTGGCTACTAAATCACACGTGTAATGAGAATGTTAACATCGGCACTCCGAGTTTGCGTGGCACTTAGCTTACAAATGCTCTCACATACATTATCTGCTCCTCCCAACAGCCGCGTCAGATGAGCAGGGCAGAGGGAATCACTTCCAGTTTGGAAACACAGAAGTGAGGGTCATGGAATTTCAAAAGACCTAGGAAGGGTCCAAATTCATACTATGTGTCTCCAAGCTCAGTGGCTATTTCGACAAAACCATGGGACCTTTCTGTGTTTCATGTGTGTGCATGTGTGTTTAGATGCACATGTGTTTGTGTGCATGCGTGTACATGTAGAGAGCAGAGGACAACCTCCGGGGTTGTTCCCCAGGCACCACTCACTTGGTTGTTTCTGAGAGAGGGTCTCTCCTGGTGTGTACCTGACCATGCAGGCTGCTGGCTAGCCAATGAGCTCCAGGGTCCTGGCGGTCTTTACCTCCTCAGTCAGCGCTGGGATTGCCAGCACAATCCATCACACCCAGTTTGTTTGTTTGTTTAAACATGGGCTCTGGGGATTGAACTGGGTCCTTCTGCATGCAAGGTGAGCACTTTGCCAGCAGAGCCATCTCTCGGCTTTCTGTGTAATTAAATTCAAACTATGTGGCTCTGACTTGACTCATTATTCCGAGTTTCTGGGGCCACAGCATGCCCAGATCATATGATCGGGAATATCTTTTTTATTCTTGGCAAACAAACTCTTTGATTTTCAGTAGTCTAGGGGGAAAAAGGGCTCTTGAGAATCAATGTTCCTTTTCTTCAACTTCATCTGGGCTTCATAACTGACTGGGCCCTTCCCTGAACCAAACACTCAGCCTTGTTTTAGTTTTTCAGTTAACTTCTGCTTATTTTTTCACTCCCACAGAGATGCAGTGATCCTCATGCCTCCGTCCAGACACACTCACTTGGTGCTGCAAATTATTCCCTCCCAAGGCTTGCGCAAAACCCCGACTCAGGGCACAGCCACCCTCACTCTGTAGATCAGCACCATGGACAGAGCAGGGTGGCGTGCTTTTGCAGTAGGGTAGATCTAGTCCCATGACAGACACAACTAGAATACTCGGCTCTTCTGACCTGTGAGTTCTTTCTGGTATCATAGATAGCTGAGGCTCCATCTGTGGGGACTGTGCAGAGACATGGCTAGTGCTGTCCTCTGTTCATTGTGTGATCATACCTGGCCTGCTTTCCTCATGGGATAGCTGCTTCTGCTCTGTCTCTTACCTAGACAGTTCATGTATGCAGAAACCCTGCTATTCCAACGACACATTAAAGATAGAACTTTCACGACAAAGCATCCTATATATGATGTATGTGCATATGTGAACACACACACATACATGTACATGAATCTCAGAAACAACCTCTAAGTCTTGATCGGTTGGTCCACACTGCCCATCTCTCCCAAACCCGGGACATCTAACCCCACATTCCCACTGCAGTGGAAAGCCCAGTGTGAGCCAGTGCTCAGGCTAGCTCTTCTATTTTCTCTATGACATAACACACCCCAGCATCAGGCATGTCACTCTCACTCAGGCACACTCTCAGCTGCTTTCTCCTGGCACCAGCTCAGTCACTCTCACAGAGACATGAAAGATCCAAGCAGCCTCAGTCCCCCACCTCATCACCTTCAGGGCACACTTACCTCACATTGGCCAGCAGGACTTGCAACTACATATGGCTTCACTTTGAGGGTGACTCTTAAAGTCAGCTTGGTCATATTTATACTTGTATAATATACTGGTTTTGCTCTCTTTGCAACTCAGCAATCCAGCTGTGTCCTCTTCATTTCTTGATGCTAATTTGGGTCTCTGTTCTGGGGAGCTGACTCACTCGTGGCCCTCAGAACTACAATCACCAAACAAGTCCGATCCATTCTTAAAACTTGCCTGCCGGCTGCTGTTGCCATGTACTGGGCATTCTGTTGTCCAGTGTCCCTCCATTTCCAGCCCCCACCGGTTTATCCTTCTGTTTAGAGGATCATATTTATGCACAGCAGGGTAGATTTTAGTACATTTTTATTGAATATAAGACACTTTTTTCCCCACAGCAACATGAGGCAGTCTCTAACCACCCTAGACTGGCATTTCAAAAACATTTGATTTTTTTTTCTTGACTTTCCAAAGTTTAATCCTGGGACAGATGACAAATTATAGTCCATAAATATTTTATTCATGCCCCTTCAGGTCCCTTGACTATTCATCAATTTTGTTCAACAAATATTTGTAGAGCTCCTACAATGCACTGGGTATTCTTTTCAGTGTTAGGGGTTCCACAGCTAACAAGCAGACAAACCCCATACTCTGGAGAAAACATTCCTGTAAAGGTGATAAATAATGAGCAAGTGGACACTTAACATCAGGTGGTAAAATGCTATAAGAAGCATGGAAGGGAAAGGGACAGAGAGTGGACAGGGACTATTGTTCAGGAAAGAGTGTGGGGGAACCATGACTAGCCAGGCCATTGTGAAAGGTGTGTGTGTGTGTGTGTGTGTGTGTGTGTGTGTGTGTGTGTGTGTGTGTTTAGAAACGGGAATAGAATACTGGCAGTGGGAACAGAACCTGGAAATGCTGAGGCAAAATGACCTTTATAAGCCAGGTGTGGTGGCCAAACCACTGTAGCCCCAGCACTTCGGAGGATGAGGCAAGAGGATCGCAGATTTGAGGCCAGCCTGGGCATCTTAGTGAGTTCCAGACCAGGCTACATAGTGAGAGTCTGACTCAAAAAACTATGCTCTCTGTGTTTAAGAAATAGCAAGGTAAGGTGCTAGAGAGGTAGCTTACTTGGTATAATGTTTGCTTTACAAACATAAGGACCTGAGTTTGACTCCCCAGAAACCATATAGACGAACAAACAAAACCCAGTCAAGCATGGCGGTGCAGTTACAGCCTCAGCTCTGGGAGGTGGAGTCAGGTAGACTCCTTGGGCTTGGTGGCTAGGTTAGTTTCCTTGGTGTGTTATAGGTCAGTGAGGAACCTTCTCTCAAGAATCAAAAAAGGTAGATGGCATCTGAAGAATGGCAGCTGAGACTGTCTTCTGGTCTCCACACTTATGTGTGTGTATGTGTCTGCACTATACATGCAAACACACAATCGTGTGTGAACACACACACACACATATGAACGGGAATGACAGAGAGAAATGGAGAGGGAGGGAGGGAGTCCCTGAGGCAGTCCATGGTCCTGGAAGCAAGAGACTGATGCCAGATCACAACACTGAGAGACTATTCGTGGGAATACACCAGAGGGTGTGTGCTTGAAAGATCACTCTGGTTGCTGCAACAAGTGTAGGCTTCAGAGGGGCCAGAAAGTGGGGCAGTGAACAAGCTCAGATAATGTATTCACAGTCCAGGTGAAGGGTGATGGGTCATGGGGCGGTGGCCCAGTGGTAGAGATGGGTGGCAATGGAATGGATGGCATTGGCCATGGCTGTGAGGAGTGTGTATAGCTACACTCCAGGGACCAGGGATACCTGAGACTACATGTGGGACTGAAAGAGTTTCCAATTGGTATGAAGTTTCTTTTTTTTTAATTTTTACTTATTCTTCTCTTATATAATACATCCCAACCACAGCTTACCCTCCACTTCTCCCAGTTCCCCTCCACTTCCTCTGTCTCCCAGATCCACCTCCCTCCTCTCTCTACCCAGAAAAGAGCAGCCCCCCAGGGACATCAACTGAATACAGCAGAAAATATAACATGACCAGGCACAAACCCTCACATCAAGGCTGGGTGAGGCAAACCAGTAGGAGGAAAAGGGTCCCAAGAGCAGGCAAAAGAGTCAGAGACACCCCCAACTCCTACCGTCAGGAGTTCCCCAAAGATGCCAAGCCAACAACCATAACATATACAAACATGACCTAGTGCAGACCCACACAGGTTCTGCAATTGCTGCTCCAGTCTCTGTGAGCCCTCATGAGCCCTGCTTAGCTGATTCCCAAGGCTGTGGTCTCCCAGTGTCTTTGACCCCTCTGACTTATACAGTTCCTTCTCCCCTCTTCTGCAGGGTTCCCTGGGGGTTCTGAGGGGAGGAACCCCATGGAGACCTCCAACTTTGGTTCTCTCTCTGACTAATGTTTGGCTATGGGTCTCTGCATCTGCTTCCATCATCTTCCAGAGGCAGCCTCTCTGATAATGAATGAGCTAGGCATCAATCTATGAGTATATCAATATATTAGAGCATCATTAAGAACATCTTCTTTTCTTTTTTTTCTTCTTTTTTGGCCATTTGTGTTTGGTTCTACCCTAGGTTTCTGGGCTATCTAGCCTCTGGTTCCTGGTCATCCAGGCAGCGTCAGGCATGGGCTCCCTCTCCCATGGCATGGGCCACCAGTCTTTGGTGGTCACTCCCACAAGTTTTGTGTCATCGTTACCCAGCACATCTTGCAGGCAAGATAAATTGTAGGTTAATTGGTGTCCCAGTCCCACCGCTTGAAGCCTTGCCTTGTTACAGAAGATGGATGTTTCAGGCTCCATGTCCTCCGTTACTAGAAGTCCTCACTAGGGTCATCCTCATAGATTTCAGGTAGTTTCCTCTGCACTAGGCTTCCAGATTGACCCCCTCCAAATGCTCTCCAATTTCAGTTCTGTTCCCATATTTTTTCCTTCTTTCATCTCCCCAACCCGATCCCTCCTGTTCCCATCCTCACTTGCCTCCAGTCCACCTGCAAAATCTATTTGATTTCCCCTTCCCAGGGAGATCCTTGCATCCTCCCTAGGGCCCTCATTGTTACTTAGTCTCTCTGGGTCTGTGGATTGTGTTATGATTATCAATTACTTAACAACTATTATCCACTTATGAGTGAATACATACCACGTTTGTCTTTCTGGGTCAATTTTTTAAAACTGCTGAGTAATACTCCACTGTATAATGTGGTGATATATTGTGTACCCTAATAAACTTGCCTAAGGATCAGAGGACAGAACAAGCTACTAGATTAGACATAGAGCTCAGGCAGTGGTGGCACACACCTTTAATCCTAGTACTAGTGAGGTAGAGATCCATATCTCTGTAGCTCAAGGCCACACTGGGATATATGAGACTGATCCAGTCTAGGAGAAAAACAGAGCCAAGCAGTGGTAATAAACGCCTTTACTCCCAGGAAGTGATGTCTGGGCAGAGAAAGGTATAAAAAGCGTGAGGAAACAGGAACTCACTCTATACTGAGGATTTCATAGAGGTAAGAACTAGTGGCTAGCCATTCTGCTTCTCTGCTCTTCTCTGCTTTCACTCTGATAACTGGTTCTGGGTTTTTTTTTATTATTATTAAAAGACCATCAAAAATTTGAACAACAGTGTAAATGTACCATCACATTTTCTTTATTCATTCTTCAGTTGAGGGGCATCTAGGTTGTTTCCAGGTTCTGGCTATTATAAATAAAGCCACTAGGAACATAGTTGAATAAGTGCCTTTGTGGCAGAATGGAGCATCTTTCAGGTATATGCCCAAGAGTGGTATATCTGGATTTCGAGATAGATCAACTCCCAATTTTCTAAAGATCTACCATATTGATTTCCAAAGTGGCTGTACAAGCTTGAATTCCCATCAGCAATGGAGTGTTCCTCTTCCTCCATGTCCTCTCCAGCATGAGCTGTCACTTGTGTTTTTTATTTTAGCCATTCTTACAGGTGTAAAATGGAATCTCAAAGTCATTTTGATTTGCATTTCCCTGATGGCTAAGGATGCTGAACATTCCTTTAAGTGTTTCTCAGCCATTTGAGATTCCTCTGTTGAGAATTCTCTGTTTAGATCTGTACCTTATTTTTAATAGGATTATTTGGTTTGTTGATATCTAGTTTCTTGAGTTCTTTATATATTTTGGATATTAGCCTTCTATCAGATGTGGAGTTGGTAAAAATCTTTTCCCATTCTGTAGGCTGTTGTTTTGTCTTGTTGACAGTGCCATTTGCCTTACAGAAGCTTTTTAGTTTCATGAAGTCCCATTTATTAATTGTTGATCTTAGTGTCTGTGCTACTGGTATTCTGTTCAAGAGGTTGCCTCTCCTGTGCTAATGCATTCAAGGATATTCCCAACTTTCTCTTCTATCAGGTTAAAAACCTATACTCCACAAAATTGGAAAATCTAAAAGAAATGACTAATTTCCTCAATAGACACCAATTACCAACCTGAACCAAGATCAAATAAACAATGTAAGTAGACCTATAACCCCTTATGAAATAGAAGCAGTCATTAAAATTTCTGGAAAAAAAACCTAGCCCAGAAGCAGGAGGTTTTAGCACAGAATTCTACCAGACTTTCAAAGAAGAGCTAACACCAATACTCCTTAAATTATTCCACAAAATAGAAACAGAAGGAACATTGCCAACTTCATTTCATGAGGCCACAGTCACCCTGATACCCAAACCACACAAAGATTCAACAAAGAAAGAGAATTATAGACCAATTTCTCTTAGAAACAAAGATGCAAAAATACTCAATAAAATATTCACAAATAGAATCCAAGAACACATAAAAAAGATCATCCACCATGACCAAGTGGACTTCATCCCAGAGATGCAGGGATGGTTCAACATACAAAAATCAGTTCATGTAACCCACCATATAAACAACCTGAAAAGGAAAAAACCCACATGATCATCTCATTAGATGCCAGCAAAGCCTTTGACAAAATCCAACACCCCTTCATGATTAAAGTCTTGGAGAGATTAGGATACAAGGAACATACCTAAACATAATAAAGGTAATTTAGAGCAAGCCTATAGCCAACATCAAATTAAATAGAGAGGAACTCAAAGCAATTCCACTAAAACAGGGACAAGACAAGGCTGTCCACTCTCTCTATCTATTTAATATTGTATTTGAAGTTCTAGCTAGAGTAATAAGTCAGCTGAAGGAGATCAAGGGATACAAATTGGAAAGGAAGAAGTCAAAGTATTGTTAGTTGCAGATGATGTGGCAGTATACATAAGCAATCCCCAATTCTACCAGGGAACTCCTACAGCTGATAAACACCTTTAGCAAAGTGGCTGGATACAAGATTAACTAAAAAAAATCAGTAGCCCTTCCATACACAAACAGTAAATAGGCTGAGAAAGAAATTAGGGAAACAACACCCTTCATGTTAGCCACAAATCATATAAAATGCCTTGGGATAACTCTAATCAAGCAAGTGAAAGACCTTTATGACAAGAACTTCAAGTCTTTGAAGAAAGAAATTGAAGAAGATATCAGAAGATGGAAAGATTTCCCATGCTTATGGATTGTTTGGATTAACATAGTAAAATGGCCATCCTACCAAAAGCAATTCACAGATTCAACATAATTCTTTACAGAATTTGAAAGAATAATACTCAACCTCATATGGAAAAACAGAAAACCCAGGACAACTAAAACAATCCTGTACAATAAAAGAACTTCTGGAGGTATCATTATCCCCGATTTCAAGCTTTACTACAGAGCTGTAGAAATAATAACCACATGGTATTGGCATAAAAACAGACAGGTTGATCAATGGAGCTGAATCGAAGACACAGACATAAATCCATATACCTATGGATACCCGATTTTTGATAAAGAAGCCAGAAGTATACAATGGAAAAAAGAAAGCACCTTCAACAAATGGTGTTGGTCTAACTGGATGTCAGCATGTAGAAGAATGCAAATAGATCCATATCTATCACCCTGAACAAAACTCAAGTCTAAGTGGATCAAAGACCGCAGCATTAAAACCAGATACACTGTGGTTACATATTGTGTAACCTAACAAAATTTGTCTGAAGATAAGAGAAACAAAGGAAAGAGCCACCTCTTACCTCTAGGACTCCTCAGGCAGAAAAGCTTTAGTTCCTGTCTCCTCAAGCCTTATATACTTTTCTCTGCCAAGCCATCACTTCCTGGGATTAAAAGCGTGTGTGCTTCCCAAGCAAAGGCATGAGATCTCAAGTGCTGGGATTAAAGGTGTGTGATTCCCAAGTACTAGGATTAAAGGTGTGTGCCACCACTGCCTGGCTCTGTTTCTTTCCTAGACTGAGTCAATCTCATGTAATCCAGGGTGTCTTTGAACTCACAGAGATCCAGAGGGATCTCTGCCTCCCAAATGCTAGCATTAAAGGTGTGTGCCACCACTGCCTGGCCTCTATGTTTAATCTAGTAGCTTGTTCTATTCTCTGATCTTCAGCCAAAGTTTATTAGGGTACACAATATATTACCACAATACTCTGAACCTGATAGAAGACAAAGTGGGGAACACACTGACATAGGAGACAACTTCCTGAACAGAACACTAATCACACAGGCACTAAGATCAACAATTAATAAACAGGACCTCATGAAACTGAAAAGCTTCTGTAAGGCAAAGGACACCAATATCTACAGAATGGGAAAAGATATTCACCAGCCCCACAGCTGACAGAGGGCTGATTTCCAAAATTTATAAAGAACTCAAGAAACTAGACATTAACAAACCAAATAATCCAACTTAAAATGGGGTGCAGATTTAAACAGAATTCTAAACAGAGGAAACTCAAATAACCTGCAGAAATGTTTAACATCCTTAGCCATCAGGGAAATGCAAATCAAAACTACATTGAGATTCCATTTTACACCCGTCAGCATGGCTAAGATAAAGAACAGAAGCACCAGCTCATGCTAGAGAGGATGTGGAGCAAGGGGAGCACTCCTCCATTGCTGGTGGGAGTATAAACTTGCATAGCCATTTTGGAAATCAATATGGCGACTGCTTAGAACATCGGGAATCAATCTACTTCAGACCCAGCTATAGCACTCCGGGCACACACCCAGAGGACGCTCCACCACTCCACAAGGACACTTGCTCAACTATGTTCATAGTGGCTTTATTCATAATAGCCAGAACCTGGAAACAACCTAGATGCCTCTTAACTAAAGAATGGATAAAGAAAATGTGGTACATATACACAATGGAGTATTACTCATCTCCATTGACATAAAAAATGACATCATGAAATTTGCAGGCAAATAGATGGGACTAGAAAAGATCAACTCAAACCCAGAAAGACAAACATAGTATGTACTCACTTATAGGTCGATATTAGCTGTAAAGTAAAGGACAACCATGCTACAATCCATAGACCCAAAGAAGCTAAGTAACAAGGAAGGCTCAAGGTGGGGTGTGTGAATCTCATGGCAAAAGGGAAATAAAATAGACATCACAGGTGATGCAGGGAAAGGTCTAGATGGGGTGGGTGGGTATGGGAACAGGAGAGGTCAGATGATGGGAGGATGGAGGGAGAGAGTTACTGGGAGAGACAACTGGAATCAGAGGCATCTCTGGGATGAGCTAGAAACCCAGTGCAAAGGAAACTCCCAGGAATCTATGAAGGTGACCCTAGCTAAGACTCCTAGCAATGGGAGATACAGAGCCTGAACAGGTCATCTCCCATGACCAGGCAAGACTTCCAGTGGATGGATTGGGACCCCAACCCAGCCACAAACACTTTGATCTACAATTTGCCCTGCCTACAAGATAAACCGGGACAAAGGTGGCACAGAAACAAAATGGGAGTGGCCAACCAATGACTAGTCCAGCTTGGGACCCTTACTATGAGGGTGAGCCCACCGCTGACATTGCCTAGAGTGCCAGGACCCAGAGGCTGGATGGCCCAGAGACCTGGGATAGAACCAAACATGGCTGACAAAAGGAAAAAAGTCAATGAAATGATTCCTAATGATGTTCTGCTGTACTCACAGATTGGTGCCTAGCCCAATTGTCATCAGAGAGGCTTCATCCAGCAACTGATGGAAACAGATGCAGAGACCCACAGACAAACATTAGGTGGAGCTAATTAGGTGGAACCCTGTGCAAAAGGGGAAGGGAGGATTATGGGAGCCAGAGAGACGAAGGACACCACGAGAAAACACACGAAGTCGACTGACCTGGCTTCATGGGGACTCACGGAGACTGAGCCTCCAACCAGAGAACTTATATGGGACCGACCTAGGCCCTCTGCACATGTGTTACAGTTATGTAGCTTGGTCTTCTTGTGGGACTCCTAACAGTGGGGGCAAGGATGTCTCTAACTATTGGGACCCTTGCCTCCTACTGGGTTGCCTCATCCAGCCTTAATAGGAGAGGAGGTACCTAGTCTTGCTGCACTTTGGTATGCCATGGCTGGTTGATATACTTAGAAGGCCTGCACTTTCCTGAAGGGAAGGGAGAGGGAGTGGATGGGGAGATGGATTGGGGGAGAGACTGGGAGGAGAGGAGGGAGGGGAAACTGTGATGGGGCTGGGGAAACTGATTTAATTGATTAGTACATAAAACAGTCACCAAACTTCGTTGTTCCTTAGGTTCCGTGGACTTGATGATTGCCTCTACTTTTCTAAGGAAACGTGTCCATTTTTATCATCCCTGCCATCCATTCAACAAAAATCTACTGGTGATAGCTTCCAAATGTTGGACCTTCTAGGGGGTCATTTCCAGGCTTCTCTGTACTTATACTTTAGTAGGGAAACTAGAAAATCAAGAAGCAATTCTAGATCATAAGTTTGTGGAGGAACATGGAGAAGTCTTTAGAAGCATGAAATGGGAATCTAAGCACAGAACTTCATATAAGGAGGAGGAAGGTGTTTCACAGTGAAGAGTTCAAGGCTGACAGGATTATCCAGGAAAAGAAAAGGGGCAGGCGATTGCAGGTGCAGGAAACAGAACACAGATAGACTTGGGGGGAAAGGGGTGAACTTCAAGGAGAAGCTCCTGTAGGGTATGGCTGGGGACTGCAGCAGCGGTGAGAAGACATTAGAAGGAAGGAGCATGCAGCTGTAGAAGGGAATGAGACGGAAAAGACACAGCTTGCCGACAGGCTAGGCTCTCTGGGGCCATTCATAGAGCCAGAGAGTCATAGAAGACAGTCAAGGATTAGAAAGGGTGGCAAGATGAAAATGGGCTCAGTTTGAGGCAGGCTAAGTTTAAGGTGCCCATGAGACCCTCAAGAGGAGACACCAAATGAGGTTGTGGGCCCTACAGATGTGGGCACTGGAGACAAAGACTCAGGGAATCTGTTGCACAGCAATGAGAATTGACTTGGGGGAAGAGACGAGCTGTTCTTTGGAGATCAGATCCGAGTTCCACCACTCATTAGCCACGTCATCTTGGAAAGTCTGATGGCACCTCTCCGTCTGTGCTAATACCTGAGAGGGTCCCATGATGGTTATGTGATAATGTGTGCAGATTGCTTAACCCACAGTCTGGAACATAATGGGATCTCCATAAATGTTGGCCATTATCAGTGATGCAGGGGCTGCTACTCTCTAAAATATCACAGCATAATAGAGAACCCAAAGGTTGATAGCAATGTGCATGGAAAGCTGGAGGAGAAGGATTGAGAAGCAGACATCAAGGAGAGAATCCAAGAGGTGATACAGCACCCAGGACGAGAGGATTGTAAGTGGGGGGTGGTCACAACAGCCAACAAGACCATGAAGAGGAGAAGGAGAACAGTCCCTGAGTTTGCCACCAGTAGGCCTCCGGTGTCTTTGGCAGTGTTTCAGTGAAGTCAGGGTAAAAGCTCAGCTGCACGGATGTCGGGTGACTGGAGACCCGCAGTGAGAGCAAGCCCTCTGTGAAACCAGCAGAGAATGAGACTGGACAGGAGGAGAGTGCAGCAGGGGATGTGTATCAGGCGTGTGTGTGTGTGTGTGTGTGTGTGTGTGTGTGTGTGTGTGTGTGTGTGTGCGCGTGTGCGCGCGCGCACTCGAGTGCATGTGTGTAGACTGTCCTCCCCTTCCTCCTCTATGAAGATTTCAGGAATGGAACTCAGGTTTCCAGACTTGCACAGCAAGCTCCTTCCCCCATTGAGGTATCTCACCAGCCCCAAGCAAATATTTTAAAATTTGCAATTTAACTTGTGTGTGTATGCACACGTGTGCACAGTGTGTGTGTGGGACACATATGCCGTAGAGTATGTATGGAGGTCAGAGGATAAGTTTCTGGGGTAATTTCTTTCTTACATGGCTTTCAGAGATGGAACTGAGGTTGTCAGGCTTGTACAGCAAACGCCTTTATCCATTGAACTGGCTCACCAGCCCCAAACAAATATTGTTAAAGTGAAAGAAAGAAAGAAAGAAAGAAAGAAAGAAAGAAAGAAAGAAAGAAAGAAAGAAAGAAAGAAAGAAAGAAAGAAAGAAAGAAAAGAGTTAAGCATCTCTAACTGCTGATAGGAAGGGGTTGGGAAAGAAAGGAGACTGGGAGAGAAAGGGGCAGGGATGGGGAGGGGACAAGAACCGAAGGAGAAGGCAAGGTCTGATCCTGGCTGGGATGAGGACAATACTCTCATAAGACGGGCTTGTGGATACAGGAGGTGAGCCAGAGATTTGGGGATCTGTTTTTATCCATCAACTAGAAAACACGCCATCGGCTTTCTCCATGAAGAGACAGGAGTAGTTAGCAAAGAGTTAGAGTCTTTAAAATCTCAGACTAGAGGAAACTGCTGACCAGGGAATCCAGCTGACCCCAGACTGTACCGCTTCAACCTAGAGCAGCCTAATTTCAAAGAAAACAGAATTCAACTGATATAGGTTGGCCTGGGCTTGGGGTGTGAGTGGGAGAGTCTAATCTAATGTGGTTCTGGAGAAAACTCTCATGCTGTGGACAGTGAGGCTTACAGGAAGTCCAAAAATTGGGAGAAACAGAAGAAAATATCAGCAGACAAAATGTTTGGTCAGAAAGCAGGATGGGACTCAAGGTGGGGTCAGGATCCTAAGTCCTGGGTGAGGCAGGGGTAGGCTGCAGCCAGGCCACCCTGGAGATGAGGGAAGACGACAGCATGTATAAAGCTGATTTGAGGGGATCAGGGTGGGGCTTGTTACAGTGATAAGGGGACAATGGCTTGGGCATACAGAGCGGAGACTCCGTACCTGGATCCTGTAAAGGGCCTGCAGAGGGTGGGATTCTGTCAGGCCTGGGGGGCAGGGAGTGGGGGGCAGGAGTGGTTATGTGAGGAGCCGGCGACAAGGATGGAGGCTGTTCTAGCAATCAAGGAGGGCGGGGGGAGGGAGAGTTCCGGCGGGCAAGTTGTCATCTCTCTGTGGTTATTTCCCTCCCATAAGAGTGTGAATTCCTCCCCAAGAAGAATGAAAAGATGGAGTTCCCCTTTGGGTCCCTGAAAACTACTAACTTCCGGCGGTTCACCCCGGAGTCGCTGGCAGAGATTGAGAAGCAGATCGCTGCCCATCGTGCTGCCAAGAAGGCCAGGGCGAAGCACGGCGAGCGGAAGGGCCAGGATGAGAAGCCCAGGCCCCAGCTCGACTTGAAAGCCTGTAACCAGCTGCCCAGGTTCTACGGTGAGCTCCCGGCAGAACTGGTCGGGGAGCCCCTGGAGGACCTAGACCCATTCTACAGCACCCACCGGGTAAGCACTGCCCCTGGGAACATCTGCGCTTGGCTCTCGGTGAGCAGGCCTCAGTCCCACCCCGCCCAGGAAGTCCTTACCCCCAGGTGAAGTGGCTGTTGGCTAAAGAAGGCTGAGAAAGGAAAGTTGAACGCACCTCTCTCTGGATCTTTAGGAACTCTGTGATGGGGACAAACAAAACCCAAAGCTCCAAAGCAGACAGCTGCTGCAGAACTTGCATGGAAAGTTGCTTGTTCCCATGCGTGAGACCTAGCCTAGGGCCTCTAGAGGTGTTGGCTCTCTTTGCAGATCAGGAGCAGAGAATTTGAAGTTGAGAGAGGGATGCCCAAGCCAGGGATCTCTGAAGCCTTGGAGCCCCTGGAGTCTCCCAAGCTCTCTATGGGTTACTGAAGCCAAAACTGTCTTGAAATAATAGTTTGCTCTCAACTGTCTTTCCTATATTGTCTTGTGAGCCTGCAGTGGTAACCAAGGGGACCGCATCAACAACAGCCACTGGAAGGCGTGCCTATGTGCTCCTGGGTTTTAAAGTTTCTTAAGAACATGGCATGTGAGCAGGGCGGTGGTGGCACTTGGGAAGCAGAGGTAGATGGATCTCTGTGGGTGCAAGGCCAGTCTGGTCTACAGAGTGAGTTCCACGACATCCAGAACTACACAGAGAAACCCTGTCTCAAAAATCAAAATTAAAAAAAAAAAAAAAGAAAGGAAAGGAAAGGGGAAAAAAGACTATGGCATGGGCCCTACTTCCCTGCTGCCTTGATAAAATACCCTGACATAAGCAACTAAAGGGAGAAAAGGTTTATTAGCTCATCATTCCAGGCTCCACTCCATCATGGTAGCAAAGCCACGGCCGCAGGAGCTTGGGGGAGCTGGTTACATTTTGTCTGTCGTCTGAAGACAAGAGCAATGTGTGCATGCATGCTAGTGCGCGGCTGGCTTCCCTCCTCTCACAGTCCAGGATTCTGCCTGGGACGGTACCACCCACACACACTGGGTCTTCCTACCTTAATTAACACGATCAAGATAATCCCACCAAAACATGCCCAGAGGTGAACCTAATCTAGACCACCACTCATCAAGACTCTTCCTGGGGAATTCTAGATTATGTCAAATTGACAACATTGGCCACCACAGGGTGTGTACACACATACAAACATGATATGTACATTGTGTGTGTGTTCCTGTCAGTGTCCCTTTGCTGTAACAAAATATCATGAGAAATAGACAAGGGAGGAAAGGTTGGTTTTCGTGCACAGTTTCGGAAGTGTCTGTTCATCTGTGCTTGCTTGGCCCTGTCACTTTGGGTGAAACAGTTTATCATGTAGCAGGTACATGCAGATGAAAAGCACTCACTTCACAGTGCCAGGAAGCCAAAAGAGAAAGAGGAAGAGTCTGGGGCCCTGATTCCCTTTAAGGGCATACCTCTAGTTATCTAACTTCCTCTCCCTTGACCCCATGTTTTTTAGGCTTTGATTGCCTTACAGCAGCAGCACAGGCTGACAACCAGGCCTTCATTCAATACATGAGCTTTGAGCGCTAAGATCAAGACCATGACAACAATAGGAAGGTAGATAGATAGATAAGTTGGTAGGTAGATGGGGAGATAGATGATAGATAGATAGATGATAGATAGATGATTGATAGATAGATAGATAGATAGATAGATAGATAGATAGATAGATAGATAGATAGATGGTAGATGGTATACAGACAGATGAGTTACATAGATGCATACATACATATATAAATTTCTATCATATGTATACACACAAACACACATGAGCAAAGCAAAAAAGTATGAACATAATTAACTAGAGTCTTCAATGATTTTCTTAAATCAAAAAGGTTGAGAGCTAACAGTGCAAAGAGGGGCCCATGACAGCTTCCTCTCCTGTGCTGCGCCTTAGAGGCTCTGTGCAGCCCAAACATGGTAAGTACATGTTTGGAACCGACAAGGAGCTGGAACAAGCCATTGCAAATGCAGTTTGTAAAAGAGATAAGACACAGAGCCATGGTTTTTCTCCATCCTCTCTGTTGCCAAGAACCCACTCTTTCTAAATGCACAGAGGAGGGAACCGAGAGATGGTTTGGAGAGAGACCTGGGCAGTGGAGAGCAGGGCTGCATAGGGCTGGAAGTGAGTTCAATGTTGGGGTTGGGCACATGACTCAGTCGGCAGAGCGCTTGCTGAACAAGCATGGGGATCTGATTTTGATCCCTGGAACACGTGTGGGAAAAAAAGGCCAGGCAGAGTGGAACATGATTGTAATCTCACTCCTGGGGAGGAGGAGGAGGAGGAGGAAGAGGAGGAGGAGGAGGAGGAAGAGGAGGAGGAGGAGGAGGAGGAGGAGGAGGAGGAGGCAGGTGGATCCCTGGGGCTCACTGGTTGGCCAGCCTCACCTTGGTGAGCCTCAGGCCAGTGGGAGACTGTTTAAAAAATAAAAAGGGTGGAAGGATCCTGAGGAATGACACTTGAGGTTGATCCCTACCTTCTCAAATCATGCACACACACACACACACACACACACACACACACACACACACACACGATGAATTAAATGCAACTGAGCTCAACCATCTGCAGTCAGAATTTGCTCCTGGGCATGCTGCATATATCCAGCCCTTGAGTCAGCAGCCTGTCCATGAAGCACTCTCAGTGAGCTTGCCTTGGCTCACAGTCAGTCATGGAGTCCAAATTCTTGCAGAGAGGGTGAGGATGTGGCCTCTGCTCCCTCACCCTCTCTAACTCTCTACACCTCTACTAGATAGCCACTGAGTTGTGGTTCTTCCAACAGGTCTTGCTCATGAGCCTGAGAGGAGGCCACCCAGGATCTCGTTTCTCATTGCAGTCCATTTCTGCTTTTGTTGCAGACATTCATGGTATTGAATAAAGGCAGGACCATTTCCAGGTTCAGCGCCACTTGGGCCCTGTGGCTCTTCAGTCCCTTCAACCTGATCAGAAGAACAGCCATCAAAGTGTCCGTCCACTCGTATCCTTTGCACAGTCATGCCTTCTGCACTGTAGACTCAGGCTCGGCCCCTGCCGTCAGGTGCCTTCCTTAGAGGTTAGCAGGAGAGCCAGTGACGTCACCACAATGAAAACATTGTTTGTGTGCTTTTTCAATTTCATCTTATTTGTGTTGTGTGTATGTATGCACACCTGTGTGTGCACAGGTGCCTGCAGAAGCCAGGAGAGACCTTCTGGTCCCTCAAAGCTGGAGTTCCAGATGTTTGTGAGCCACCTGATGTGAGTCTTGAAATTGAGACCCCAGCAGTGATAGAGCAGTGAGGGTTCTTACCTACCAAGCCATTTTGCCAGCCTCTGTTTATGATTTTGGTGTTCCCAAAGACCCCCAAATAGTCTCAAGCAGAAGAAATGTTCACACAGACCAGCGTGGCTCAGGTTCACTGCAGACTCACCTGGATTCAGCTGTGGAAACACAACTTGAAAAATTATTTTCTTGCTAGGCTCAGCTGATAGAGTGCTTTCCCTGAACACATGAAGTCCAAGGTTCAATCCCCAGGACCATAGAAACCATGCATGATGGTGTGTGGCATGGTTTGTCTATATAAAGTATATATAAAACCCCAGCATTCACTAACAAACTGGATACTGGAGGATCATAATTCCACATCACTCTCAGCAACAGAATGACTTTGATGCCAGAATGGACTATGTGAAACCCCACCCAAACCCCAAATGTCCTCTTTTTAAAAAAATTTATTTATTTTTATTTTATGTGCACACATTAATTTCATTTTTTTATTTCATGTGCATTGGTGCTTTGCATGCATGTATGTGTGAGGATGCCAGAATACCCTGAACTAGAGTTACAGAGAATTGTGAGCTGCCATGTTGGTGCTGGGGATTGAGCCCAGGTCTTCTGGAAGAGCACCTGGTGCTCTTAGCCACTGAGCCATCTCTCCACACCCCCCAAATGTCCTCTTTATGAGGTGAGTTTTACTGATGCCCCAGGCACAGCCTTACCATCAAGATGGCCCGCTTTCCCCAGACACAATGACCGACAAGAAGACATCAGGCCCTTTACACTATCCTTGGCCATGCTGGGTGTGTGATTGCTCATTCCCCAAAGAGCAAAGTCTCCCCGACAACAAAGAGAACATTCCACGACAGCCAGAGCCCCGATCATCTTCCATGGGACCTCACTGATTGATCACGGGGCTCTGCCAACACCGTGAACTACTCACAAACGACCAGCAGGTTAAAGATGATTGTCTGAGGACCCTTCCACAGAGAAGCGGAATCAGACATTTTTGTCCCCAGGTCTGTATTACCTTGGCTGCTTTAGGGTGCTTCAGAAGCCACCTTCAGTGTCTTGTGTTTTTACTCAACCCAAGTCAAAACAGTTAGACAAAGGAGGACTTGGGCTTGGCTTCCAGTCATCTTCCAAACTGGAAACTCTTAGCGGCAAATCCGGCTTTGGCTTCCGGGAAGTTCATGTTCAGAACAGCCTTGCCCTGTTGCATGACAGATGGTAGCCAGCTGCTATACCTGATTTGCATTAGTGGAAAAGGATTCTCTCTTTCTCTACCCCACCCCAGTCACAGTGGACAGCTTGGGAAACTGCCCGACGGCACCTGAACTAGGAAGCCTGGAACAGAACCATCCACACGCTCACTGTGTAACTGCTTGATGATGTACAGCCTTTTTCCTTGCTGCGGTTATCTTTGTGGCTACCCAACAGGAGTTCTGTTTTCCGAATTGAATCTTGGAATTTTAGATTCTTTAGAATACTTTACGATAATCGCGGGCCCCCAATGGCTAACTACTTCCCAAGTGTCAACACTGGCACTGGAAAAGGGTCTTGGATGAAAGATTAGAACCTCATTTTACAGATAATGAAACCAACACTCAGAGGCATTTTATAAATGTCCCAAGGTCACAGGTCCAGCCTGTGGCATCTCAGGGGCAGTGTCTTCAGCGAGGAAGTAGACAGCAAGTGAATGGACAGAGATTAAGGTAATAATTCTCTCAGTGGGCATTCTCTTCTCCAGCAAAGTGTTGCTTTTTTTTGAAAATACATTTGAATTAAGCTTCTGGGTGTTGAAGCAGCAAGACCCAGCTTTTCAATGAAAGGACTCCAGTGTGTTCCTGCTTTGGGACAGTGAATGGGAAATCTGGGTTTTCTTTTAAATGCCATTGGGCTCAGTGCACCAGTGATCAGATGTAACTGGCCACTGGAAACATCTGTTGCTTGGACACATTTTATAGAATTTTTTTTAATTGTTTGCAGGTTGGGGTTTGGTAAACTGAATTTTCTCCAGGTTTTCTTCTGTTTAAAACTATACCAAGTCATTCCATTATAGTCCATCTACTTTATAAATTATATTGTTCTACATAAAACAAAGCATGGCTTTTATTTTTAAAATAGTAGTACACCGAGACTCAAGATTTTAAACATACTTCATTCATTCAGCTCTTTAAAAGTTACACTACTCATCAAAATGTCTTTTTATGTTTTAAAGGTATATATATATATATATATATATATATATATATATATATATATATATCTCCACAGAAATCTCAAATAAGGAGAAATAGCCAATGCACAAACTGTCCTCCATGGATCCCAGTTGAATTACATTGAGATAAGTAAATAACGGCTAATTAGAAATAAAATCTCTATCAATAGCCAAGTGACCAGCGAGTAGTCTTTCTATCTAGAGATCTGATAGATAACTAATTACCTGGTGGAGTCCCAGTTGGACAGAAAGTCTGTTGAGGGGTCTCCTCCTCACAAAGTGTGCACAGGTATACTTAATTTTAATCAGTTTGGTCACTACAGCCCCAAACAAGATCAATCAAAAGCAGAACTCCGTCACATTTGTGTGAATGCCTTCATAGACATGTGATATCACACAACTTGTAAGGTTTACAGAACTGAAGATGTGATCTAAATTTCTATCCTTGTGTTGTTCCCCCAGGTGAACATATTTCTTAATTGTAAATCAAGAGGAAAATGTGTTTTCATCAGTAGAATTTCCCTATTCAGACAGATGTTTTCCTAAGTTAATCTAAAACAAAAACATGAAAGGTATTTACAGAAAACTAAAATGATTTTAAATATTTCCGCTTGAGTGGAAATGATGAGGGATGAGTACCATCCTTACCTTGTAGGTAAAACTTCTCTCCAGGAGAGATGTTTTTCCTTTAGAAGAGACTGCTGGAGCTCATCAGCCCTGAGGAAATGTCCGCCTAGGAGAGGTCTGCTTGTAGATTCTCGCTACCTCCATTTATTTGCTTCCTTTCAAAGCCTCCCTCCCCTTCTGAGTATCCCTTAGCCAAATCTCTGTTCCTAAGAGTCTCTCTCTGGCTAGTAACTTCTTATTCTCCTTGGAATAGCCTCCCAGAGCCAGCATTTCACTTCCTCAGCCTGCTTTGGCCATCCCTACCCAGAATCCATTGCTTCAATGTGGTTGATCTCAGCTTAGGAAAACAATCTAACTAAACAGATTTTCATAAAAAGTAACAAACCTCCACCTGGTAACTATGGTTACCAGGCTGCTTGACACAGCATGATTCAGAAAGGCTATTTAAGCCTCTTCATGCTGTTTGCTCAGATCCTAGATGTAAATGATAAAAAGCTACCCACAGGTTAGTACTAGGCATAATGTGAACGGGATTTGGAAATTTGGCTCAATGGTCAAGTGTTTGCCTAGTACAAGGCCATGGGTTCAATAACCAACACCCTCATTATTGCTATTCCAACTGCTTCTACTAATTGTAATAAAGACCGAGTTCTCAGATGGGCTAGGTACTCAGCAGATGTGAACAGCAACCGCAGGACAGGACCATAACGCTGATAGTAGCTGAGTCATGAACTGTTCATTCGGCAGCAAGGTGATCCGACATGGGGGTTGTGGGCCGATGGAGACTCCCACTTGTCCTTAACATGGCCTCACAGCTGGTTCTCCATATTTATTACCATCACTATTCTATTCAACTGTGTGTGTATGACTCAAAACGATCTTCCAGAGAAAATCGAGTGAGTAAAACCGTCCCCATTCTGGGTCTTTCCCTTGTCTTCTCTTTCTTAGCAGCCTTTGTATATCACTTAGTTTGTATTTAGATGAGTCTGAATTCTGTTGCCCACTTGACTTTGCAATGGTCAGGTTTCTTCTGTGTGCCTATTTCCTAAGCACACATATGTTTTTGAACTTCAAGACAGTGTAGATTAGTGGTTCTCAACCTTAACGCCACAGTGGAACTTTACGGAGGTCCTTTAAACCTCCCATGCCTGGAAGGTCTGATTTCATTAGACTGTAATGCCCTGGGCAAGTGAGTCCTCCCGGACGGACAGACACACACACACACACACACACACACACACACACACACACACACACAGGCATGTGAGAATGAGGTTCTGGGAAGGCCTATACTTGAAGAGGTGGGGCAAACTAAGAAAAAACTATGAACAGTGGCTCTGGGATATGGCCACAGAATAATCCATGGCTGAAGGTGTGTAAGTTGTCCCGGCTCAGATGCTTCTAAAGGACTGTAGCATTTCTAGGGTGCCAGTGTCTCTGGTTGGCACATGAGACCTCTATTGTTTGAGAACAAAAGAGTTTTCTAAACACAGATGTGTCACCCCAGCTGAGGCAGGCATTCCTGCCCTTGTTCGAGCCTTTGGATGTAACAACAGGGTCTCCGAAAAGCTTTCTCTCTTCCCACCATTCATTCTTGCTAACTTTAAAAGTAACACATGCCGCAATAAAATGCTCCACCTCTGTTAGTATAGTAAAGGGAGAGAGAGTGCATGGCCCTTTTCACTGATACAGAAGGGAACTCCATTTGATAAGGTTCAATTTCCGTTTATGATTTCAAAACTCTTAGAAAAGTTGGAACAGAAAGAAATTGTCACACTCTGATAAAAAGTATCACTTCTTCAAAAAGCAGTATCCTCCTAAGAGGATGTTCACTTATCCAATGTTAATTGTGAGCTTGGAGATCTCACTTTGAGATCAAAGAGGGAAAATAAATATCATCGAGTCCCATCTGTTCAACTACACGGAGTGGGTTCTGGCCAGTGCAGTAAGGCAAGGATAAAAAAAGTGCATGAGTAAGATTACCAAATAAGCTATAACTTGTAGAAAATGATGTAGAGTACATAAAATATCCAACATAATCTAAAGAGAAACTATTAGAGTTAGAGGCTGGCCCAGCCGTTAAGGGCGCTTGCTACTCTTGCAGAGGACCAGAGTTGAGTTCCAGGCACTCACACTGGGCAGCTCACAACCGCCTGCTGTGTGTGTTCACATGCACGTGAGTGCAGGTGCCCATGGAGCCAGCTTTATCCAACACCCTCCTCTGTCCTCCGTGAAAATCTGCACTTGAACACACACAGAAGACACACACACATTGAGTAAAATAGATCTTTAAAATCTACTAGAATTAATAAGACTGTACATCAAGATAGTCGTGTGAATTCATGTACAGTAATCGATGTATTATATGTGTATGTAGCAGCATACTACAAGCTGGAAGTAAAATAAGTTTTGAAGTATCATTTACACTGGCATTTCAAAATATCAAGCTTCAGAAATAAAAATATCAAAGCATCGAGTAAATTACAGAAACAGCCCCAATAAATGGGGAGATAATGCTATGTTGTTAGACTCCAAGTCTTAATGTTGTAGAAGGCGCACAGATGAGTAATCAATTTAGTGTTATTCCCAATCAGTCTCAACAAGCATTTATGGCATTATTTGACAAACTGACTCTAAAATGTAAGTGGAAATACAAAGAGTAAATTATAGCCAAGACACTTTTGAGGAAGGAAAACAAGGGAGGAGAAATCGCCCCACTGGGGTACAAAGCCATTGCTATTAGGCTCTCCAGACTCTAAGCAGACCAATGTGTGTGCGTGTGCTTTTTGTGTGTGTGTGTGTGTGTGTGTGTGTGTGTGTGTGTGTGTGTGTGTGTGCATATGTGTGCATGTATGTGTGTGCACATGTGCACGCAGTCATTTAATTTGTGATGAAGATATCTCCACAGAACAGTAGGGAAGGTCAGTCTGTGGTAAGAGTGTGAGAGTCAGAAGACCTGGCATAATAAACTACATAGCTAACTACACACCACACTAGAGACAGTTCTATGTGGATTAGCCCCTAACTTTCCTTGTGAAATACAAAGGTGCAAAGGAAAACCATGACCTCGGGGGGGAGGGAAAGTTTTATTACAGACGAAGCAAGAAACAATAAGTAGAGGAAAGAACAGATAGATGCACTTGGTAAACTAAGAACAAAAGTTTTATTTTAATTATGTAGATGTGTGCACATGTACACCCTAATGCAGTGCCCACAGAGGCCAGAAGAGGACATAAAATCAAAGTTACAGGTGGTTGTGAGCTGCCTGATGTGGGTGCTGGGAATCGGACCCAGGTTCACGGTAAGAGCAGCAAATGCTTGTAACTGTTGAGCCGTCTCTCCAGCCCCTGGAAGATAACTCTTAAGAGAATGAAGACATCTGTACCAGGGCAGTTAAAGGAGAACTTATACTAGAGTCATGAACCCCTCTCCAAAAATCAAATTTAAAAACATGGCAGCCCAGTCCATTTTAGAGTGAGATAAAAATTTGAACAGGCAGAATTCCAAGTGGTCTATTAACTCATGAAAGTTCTTAAATTTTTTTTATCGAGGAGAACAAAATTAAAACTACGGTGGGAAATGACTAGGCACCCATCGTGTAGGGAAAATGCTGGAACTGCAGCCATTCCAAGTGTCTGGAGAGCTGTGGGGAACTGGAAGCTGTTCCGCCGATGGTGGGTGGTGCGTGGATTTGGAGAAGTTCGGTAGCAGTGGCGACTAATAAAGAGGAAGATGCACGTACCCTGTGCTCTTCCATTATACTCAGGTGCACACACACAACCGAATCCCCCCTGTGGGCACCACAGCCCAGCACCGAGGAAGCCTACAGACACTACCTACGGCAGTATGGAAGGAACTCAAATGTCCATGGCTGTTCAGTGCATTCAATGTTTGTTATATCGGTTTTTTTTTGTTTGTTTGTTTGTTTTTTTGTTTTTTTTTTTTTTTTGCTTTTCGAGACAGGGTTTCTCTGTGTAGCTTTGCGCCTTTCCTGAAACTCACTTGGTAGCCCAGGCTGGCCTCGAACTCACAGAGATCCGCCTGGCTCTGCCTCCCAAGTGCTGGGATTAAAGGCGTGCGCCACCACCGCCCGGCTGTTATATTCTTAATTGGATAATTTATAACAATGAATGTAGATAAGCCGTGGGTCCACATGAGAACAGGAATAAGTCTTAAGAATGTTGATCAAAACTAAAGGATTCTATAACTATGGTTCCATTTACACAAAATTTGAAGGCAAGCAAAACAATTTCACTTAGGAGCTGACTTAGTCTGCTTCCTTTGCTATAACAAAGTACCCGAGGCTTGGTCATTTGCAAATCATATTTATTGACTCGTAGTTATGGGGAATGGGGAATCCAAGAGGCCGGTGCCAGCACCTGCATGGGCTGTGGTAAGGGCCATCCTGCAGCATTACATCAACACTCACAAAAGTCAACAAATAAGTAAGAAAGGATTTAAAATACATGAACTGGGGAATTAAGTTGGCAAAATGGGTTTTGTTTTGTTTTGTTTTGAGACAGGGTCTCATGAGGCCCAGGCTGACTTTGAATTTGCTATGTACCTCAAGTTAGCCTTGAACTCCTTGTCCTCCTGGTACCACCCCTCAAACTCTTGGGTCAGTGCTGCAAGTGCAGAGAGATGTCACCCCACCTGGTCAAAACACGCATTCTGAGGAGACACATCCGAAGTGTAGCAGAATAGGAGTTAAAAATAGAAGTGAAATAAACCGTGAAAATGCAAAATATGTGGAGGGGAACCCTGAGACAGGAGAATGTAATCGGGTAGGGACTGTAGAGAGTCAAGACATTCTATTTGGGGACATGGACAGTTGTCACACAGAGCTGTGCCCTGTCCCCAAATTTGTAGCTTGGAGCCTGACCTTTTGTGTAGCCTTTAAGGAGATGGCTAAGTAAGGTCTCCAGGATTAGGGTTAGAGCAGCAAGAACTTAAATGCTCTGCAAGGAAGAAAAACCCCATTTCTCCCCATGCCCTGTGAGAATGCAAGAGAAGACAGCCACCTACAACGTAAGAAGGAAACCTTTTCCAGTCCCTCACCCTGCCAGGGCCTCATTCAACTTCCCAGACCGTGAGGGAATTAATTTCTGGTGTTCACGCCACTCAGTTGACAGCATTGACTGCTAGCCAGACTGACTAGTGAAGTCTTCACTTGACAGTGACTACGCTACTGTCCATGTACTTGTTTATTGTGTGTATGTTTATTGGTGAGATACTTTAAAAACAAAACAACTGTAAACCTGAAGTCTAAGTATAAGCCCGTCATCCCAGCACTTGGGAGGCTGAGGCAGGAAGACCGTGACAACTCCAAGGCAAGTTTGGTCTGCATTGGGAGTTCCAGACTAGCTTGGGCTAGAGTGGGATCCTGTCTCAAAACAAAGCAAAACAAAATAATAGCAATAATAATAATAATAATAATAATAATAATAATTCAAAAACAAATGAGCACTGCATAAAATGGCAGGCACTGAAAACATAAACCAGAATGTAATGCCTAGGTAAACTATAAAACTCATCTTTTATACGGTTGAGGTGATACTACTGCATTTAGATCTTTCCGTCTTTCAGAATTCCTAATGCAAGCATTTTTCTTCTCACTGTGAGTCATTTGGGAGTCACCTGGGGACTGTGGTTAAATATGGAAGACAGGATGCATACATTTTACCCTCTCTCTCAAAATGCCAGTACAATGACAGCATGGGTACAAGAACTGTATAAACACAAGAACAAAGGAGACGGGAAGGAAACACAGCGACGTAGGTGTCAAAACAAGCTTGGGAGACCAAAAGTGGGTGGAGGAACCGCAAGCCCCTGAGCAGACGGGCTCCCCTTCAGCCCCTGAGCAGACGGGTTCCCCTTCTGCCCCTGAGCAGACGGGCTCCCCTTCAGCCCCTGAGCAGACGGGCTCCCCTTCAGTCCCTGAGCAGACGGGCTCCCCTTCAGCCCCTGAGCAGACGGGTTCCCCTTCTGCCCCTGAGCAGACGGGCTCCCCTTCAGTCCCTGAGCAGACGGGTTCCCCTTCAGCCCCTGAGCGGACTGAGAAAGATGAGATCCAGGCATTTGACCCCCTGCAAGCTTTAGAGTCCTCGGAAGAGTTGACAAGATACAAACACAAAACACTGAAAGGGGAAAGGACAGAGTATGGGGGAGAAGTCACGTAACACAGCGTCTCTAAGGGGAGAAATTCAAAGAGGTCTAGGGGCCGGCAAGATGGCTCAGTGGGGAGGATGCTTGATGCCACCCCATGACCTGAGTTTCATCCCGGAACCCACTTGGTTGAAAGAGAAAACATACTTCTGCAAGCTGGGGGTGGGGAAGAGTAGGTATGGGTGGAATAAATGTTTGCTTTGTTTGTTTTACGAGACAGGGTTTCTCTGTGTAACAGCTCTGGCTGTCCTGGATCTCGCTCTGTAGACCAGGCTGGCCTCGAACTCACAGTGACTCACCTGGCTCTGCCTCCCGAGTGCTGGGGTTAAAGGTGTGCACCACCCCAGTGGTTTGTTTGTTTGCTTTGTTTGTTTAGAATAAATGTAAAAATTGCTGTCTTAATAATAGTCCTGAGTTGATAAGTGACCATTTTTCCCTTTGATTATCAACTTGGCACCACATAAAGAATCAGATGTGGTGGCTCACACAGTCTCCCAGTGCTGGGGACAGAGACAAGTGTCTCCCCTGAGCTCACCGGCCAGTCAGCTTAGTGACTGTGTTGCAACTGCACAGCTGGGCATGCACACACACACACACACACACACACACACACACACACACACACACACACACCCGCACAGCTGGGCATGCACACCCCACACAAAAAACGCTACAGAAAGGTTTCAATTAACGAAAGGGGAAGCCAGACATGGCAACACATGCCTGAAACCTCAGCACTCAGGAAGCAGAGGCAGGGAGAGCAGGAGTCCAAGGCCAGCCTGAGCAACATAGCAAGTTCTAGGCCAGCCTGGGCTATATAAGACTGTCTCAGATAGTACAAGAGAATGGGCAGAGATGTAAGGAAGGACAGACGGAAAAGCTAGCACCAAGAGCAGAGGGCCAGACAAGCACGATACTGAATGCTAAACTCAGGGGTAAGTTAGAGCTTTGCCATGAGCGATGCAAGGACGTATTTGCAAACTGAAGAACGTGAGTGAACGTGCAAAGCTATTGGAGGATCTGAAGAGTTGCATTTCTCTCTGCCTGTAAAAGACAGAGTGTGAAAAGTCTGTAATGATGGAGAGGGGATAGGAATAGGAAAATTCATTGCACACCGTATCGCTCTAAGATTAAGCCACAAAACCATATAAGTTAACTTCATATTAGCCCCACCCCAAAACAAAACAAACAACAACCACAAAACCCAATCCAGTTAGTTCCACAGACAAGAATAGCAAATAGTGAACTCTCATCATTCTGCAGTAAATGAGAAAATGACAGGAAGCTGAGGGAAAAGAGGAAGTCTTTACTCATCTATTTTAAAGCTGCCCTTAAAGAAATCTTGTACAAAAGACGGGTTACAAACTAAAGCTGCAGAATCTCTAGGGACAAAAACATTAAAATCAAGTTTAATCAGCACCTATAGGGAGAAAAAAAATAGTTCTCAGGGAGGCGATTTACAGCTCAGAAGTGTAGGATCTTAATATCAGCAAAGGCTGAAAAATCTGGCACAGAACTAGAGAAATAATAAAATAAACCAAAGGCAAACAGAAAGAAAAAATTAATAATTGGAGAAGAGATAAATAGCAAAATGGGGCTAATAGATTCAAATGGTGCTATAAAATATATGCCCAAGACCTTTGTACTAAAAAATGAAGAAACATTATTGAGAAATTTTAAAGTACTTACATAAATTTAAATATATCTTGTGATAATGGATGGGAAGATTACTATTATTAAATTGTTAGTCCTGCCCAAATTTATCTATAGATTTCAGTGAAATCTCACTAAAAATCTCAGCAGCAAGTAGGTTTGTGGAAATTGGATGGATAGATTTTACCAGCATGGAAGAGGTAGAATTGAACTATTCTCTATGATAAGTCCTAATCATAATAAGAATTCTTATGTGTCATGATTAATTCTTTGATGAATACCCTTGTGCACATATCTTTGTACAGCTAATGCAACAAAATTTGAGAGATGAGTTTTTAGAAGTAGAAGTTTCTGGACCAAGGGACATATAATTCATTTAATTTTTTTTAACTGGGTCTCATGTATTGCAGGATGGCCTTGAATCCTCTATGTAGACAGTGGTCTACATTTGTTCAACTTTCATCTGTCATTGTTACTGTTGCCTCTCATAATATCCCAGTTTACAAAAATGAATCATCACTTCAGAAATGGCTTGCTGAAGTATAATAATGACAGAAATAGACACCTAAATCCTGCAACCAGAACAACGAGTCTCAGACATAAGTGATAAATAGACTCCACCATGAAGGCGTAGCATGGATCTCCCCATCATGAGACAGGTGGAGGAGACGTGGATAATCCAGCAGAAGCAGATACACGCTTAAGAAAACAAAAACCATGACAGATATCAGGCTCACTGAATTCCATCAGCCTGATGACCGCCTCATCCTGGTGTCCCTTTTCAAAAGCTTAGGCATTTTTGTCAAATAATTGTGTAAAACAACAAAAACATATAGAGGATGTGGGAAATGGGGGATGTGCTTGCCGTGCGACCTGAGGACATGAATTTGGGTCCCCAGAACTCATGTCTGGGCCTCACAGCACACCCCAGCATTCCTACTGGAAGACCAGAGACGCAGGCAGGAGAGTCTGGATGCTCACAGCCTCGTGACCACAGTAGCAAATAAGACAGCTTTGTCAAAACAAAGTGTAAGGTGAGGATTGCACACAAGGTTGTTCTCTGACCTCCATGTGCATACCTTCATGGCACACTTGCACACATACATGCACACCACACACAGAGAGAGAGAGAGAGAGAGAGAGAGAGAGAGAGAGAGAGAGAGAGAGAGAGAGAGAGAGAACAAATCCTAATTGGTCTTAATAAAAACCTGGAGCCAGATATCAGAGTAAATGCTGAAAGATCAGAGAGACAAAGGAATAAGCCACCACCACCTCTCACCTGACCAACTCCTCAGCCAAAAGTGACTGAGCTCCTGTCTCCTCCCACCTTATATTCCTATTCTCTACCCAGCCATATCACTTCTTGTCTCAATCTTCCTAGTGCTGGAATTAAAGATATGTGTGCCTCCCAAGTACTGGGAGCAAAGGCATGAGATCCCAGTTGCTGGGATTAAAGGTGTAAGCCACCTCTGCCTGGCCTCTATGGCTAACTAGTGGCTGGTTTTGCCCTCTGATCTTCAGGAAAGCTTTATTTGTTATAGCATACACAAAATATCGAGAGAGAGAGAGAGAGAGAGAGAGAGAGAGAGAGAGAGAGAGAGAGAGAGAGAGAGAGAAGAGGGAGAGTGAGTGGCTGTGTGGTTCTGACTCTTTCCTCTTATCTAATATTTCCTTTATCACCCGAGAAAACATAAGGAAACGAGCACTGGACAAACATTAAAAACCACATCTGGATGCTGCAACTGACCATCATGAAGCAGGACCCCCGCCAGATCCACCAAGGGGAGAACACACCTCTGCTCCTGCTGGGCCTGACGAGGCACTGAGCTGCCGGCACTCGGTGGTGCAGGGCTGGGTCCTCATCCTTCGGTGAAACTCTGAAAGTAGTCTTTGCAGAGAACTTTCTCGATCATTTCTGGGTCTGTTTGATCTGAAAAGTTGGAAATATCCACCGAAACTTCCCAACATCCAATAGTTCAGAGTGGAGATGTTCTGATTTAGAAAACTCAAGAAGGTAGGGGACAATTGGAGGATGACATTGACCATGTGGCCAGCTGGGCTTCTTAGGGAGTCTCCAACACTGTTTCTCTCACCACGTGAAAAAATTAGTCTTTTAAATCTGGTTTTCATTTCAAAGTTAATGTTTGTTACAATTATTTAGCCATACAAATCATAGACATTTCTATACACCCTCATATCATATTCTTTATATATTTCCATTAACATTCTCAAAATTTTTATTATTGCATGTTAACTATACGAAACAATGGGTTTCATTATGACATTATCATACATGTATACAAGATTCACACACACACACACACACACACACACACACACACACACACACACTTTCTTTATTCGCTTATCTGTTGATGAAGACCTAGGCTGATTCTGACATTGCTTATTGCAAACAGGACTTCAATAAACATGAATGCATAGGTACCTCTCTGGTTTTGCCTGTTTGGGACACAGACCCAGATGTTGAAGAGCTACATTGTGTGGTAGTCTTACTTTCAGTTCTTTGAGGGTCCACCATGCTGATTTCCAAAGTGTTTGCACTAATTTGCATCACCACCAACAGTGTGTAGAGATCCTTTTTCCAAATCCTTGCTACCGCTTGTGTTCTGTGTCCTGGCTGAGATGGAGATAGGTCTCAGTGAGTCTGATTTTTTTTTTTGAGATAGGGTTTCTCTGTGTAGCTTTGCGCCTTTCCTGGATCTCGCTTTGTAGACCAGGCCGGCCTCGAACTCACAAAGATCCGCCTGCCTCTGCCTCCTGAGTGCTGGGATTAAAGGCGTGCGCCACCACCGCCCGGCAGTGAGTCTGATTTGTATTTCCCTGATGGTTAAGGAAAGTGAATATTTTTCATATATATATATAATATATATATGTATATATGCATGTATATACATATACACATATTTGTATTGTCTTTTGCATGTCCTCTTTTTGAGATCTATCTGTCCAATTGATTTGCCTTTTTATTGATTGAATGATTTGGTTTTGTCATGTTTAGTTTTTTGGGTTCTTTATAGATCCTAGAAATGAGTACCCTCTCAGATTTATAGCTGATAAAGATTCCCTCCATCCTTCAGGTCGTCACTCCGTCTGCTGGGTGTTTTCTTCTGCATCCAGAGGTCTTTTGATTTCATTCAGAGTTGGTGGAGCTCTCTTTAGACTGTCCTTGCCTGCATCTGTATCTTGAAGCATTCTGCCCTGTTTTTCTGCAGTGATTTCAAATGTTCTAGCCTTACCTTTGTGGCCTTTTGACCCATTCTGAGCTGATCTTACACAGGATGTGGTGGAGGGAGCTAATTTACATCTTGTACACGTCTGCATGCAGTTTTGAAGTACTGCTTGTTAAAAATACCATCTTCCTCCAGTGTAAAACTCCAGCATCTCAGTCAAAAATCCGAGGGTGTTATCTGTGTGGGTTTGTTCCTGGGTCTTCTAATTGAGTCCATTGCTCTATCTGTTTTTCTTTCGGTATTATGTTGTACTTTTGTTACTACGGCTCCATAATTTGAAGTCAGTCATCAAGACACCTCCCAGGTGCTTTTGTCTTTGTTGGCGGAGCCCCCTTCCTTGGCCCAGCCTATCAGATGGTTTTACCTATGTGGGACTTTTTGTGCTTCCATAACAAGTCCCGAGAGTTGCTTTTTCTAGCTCTGAAGGAACATCAGTGGAATTTTGATGGGAAATATTGAATATGTGGGTATCTTCCAACAATATGGCCATTTTCACAGTATAAATTCTGCTAAATCATGAACCATGGATGGTCTTTCCACCTTCTAGTATCTTTTCTATTTCTTTCTTCCATGTTTTCTAATTTTCATTATAGAAATCTTTCACATTGGTTAGGTTTATTTATATATATATTGAGGGGAGTCTTGTAAATGGATTTTTGCTTCAGTTTCTTGCTTGGTGACTTTGTCAGTTCTGTGTAGAAAGGCTAGTGATATCTGTATGTTGGCTTAGAGCTAAGAACCGTCTAGTGGAGTCTTCTGGGCTTTTAAACGCAGGACCATATCATCTGCAAATAACATGACTTTTCAGTTCCCTGTTTGTATCTTTATTTTTTCTTTCATATTACTCTGGCAAAACTTTCAAGAAATATATTAAGAGCCAGCGAGACGGCTCAGCAGGTAAGAGTACCTGCTGTGCAAGCCTGACAGTCTGAGTTCAGTCCCCAGAACCCACAAAACAGGAGGAGAAAGTCAATTCTTACAAATTGTCCTTTGGCCTCCACACACATGTACTGTGATACATCTCTCTCTCTCTCTCTCTCTCTCTCTCTCTCTCTCTCTCTCTCTCTCTCACACACACACACACACACACACACACACACACACACACACACACACAAATGATAAATAAAATTTCAATAAAAATACACTGACTAGGATTGGGGATAGTGGCCAGCTTGGTCTCATCCCTGACTTTGGAACACATGCTTTCTGCTCCCCCATTCAGTACAACGTCTGCTGTAAGGCTGTCAGGTACCTTTACCCTGGTGAAGTAAGAGCCTCCCATTCCTGGGTTCTTCACGGAGTTTTGTCATAACGTGATGTTTAATTTTGTTAAAATTCTGTCCTTCCTGCATCCACGAGGTGGTTGTGTTACACTTATTGGTTTGCAGGTGTTGAACAATTGTTTACACACCAGCTTGATGGTGGTGTGTGATCGCGTTAATGTGCTGTTGAATTCCGCAAGGTTTTTGCTGAGGATTTCTGCTGTCTGTTCATGAAGGATACAAAACTATGGTTTTCTCTCTTTTTTTTTTTTGTTGTGTCTTTGTTTAGTGTTAGTGCAAGGGTAATATAGACTCTGTGGAATGAGCTTGGGAGCGTTCTGTCTCTTTCTTTAAACAGCTGGGAAAATTCAGCTTTACACATGTGCTGAATCCATCTGGTCCTGGCTGCTTTGGTGGGAGAATACTTCAATTTCATAGCTTGCTATCGATCTGTTTAGGTTTTACAACTTCCCAGTTCTATATTTTTAGATTGTGTGTTTCTAGAAATGTGTCAATTTCTTCAAGAGTTTTCAATTTATTAGAGTATAAGCTTTCAAGGTATTCCCCAGTGGGGCTGAGATGACTCAGAAGGTAAGAATGCTTGTCATCAAGTCTGATGAGACTCACATGGCACAAGGAGAGAACTGACTTCTGCAAGTTGTCCTCTGAACTCCGCATGTCTGTCTACACACACACACACACACACACACACACACACACACACACACACACTAATAAATATCTTAAAAATTCCTAATGATCCCGTGTCTCAGTGGTACATGCTGTAATACCCTTTCTGTCTCTAGTTTTATTAGCTTATGTCCTTTCTTTCTATTGATTACTTTGGTAAGCATTTGCCAATGTTATCATTTCAAATAACAAAATAGTTTTTTATGACTTTTTTAGTTTGCATTTCATTAATTTCATCTCTGATCTTTAATTTTTCTTCTACTGCTCTTGAGATTGGCTTGTTCCCTTTTTTCTAAGGCCTTGAGATGCACCATTAAGTTATTTGATATCTCTCTCATTTTAACATAGGCATTTATAGCTGTAAACAAACATATATTTTAGAACTGCTTTTACCACCTCCAACAGGTTCTGGAACATTATATTTTAATTTTAGCTTGGCTCTAGGAATTTTACTACCCTTCATTGGATCTCTTTGGTTGCCCACTAATTGTTCCAAAGTGTATTGTTCAGTTTCACATATTTATATGTTTTCTGTAATTTCTCTTGCTGTTGACTGTCCCTTTTATTTTATTATGATATGGTAACACGCAAGAAATTATCCAGGTGTTTTTTATTATTTTAAACTTAACTATTATATCCTTTAGATTGATTGTTCACTGTATCAACATGAAATGACTTTCTTGGTGTCCTCTAACTTGGGCTTGAAGTCTGTTTTCTGGGATATGAGTACAGCTGCTCCTGTTAGATTTTAGATTCCATTTGTTTATCTTTCTCAGTCCCCCGTGCCCTGTGTTCACCTTTGCTGTGACATGAGTTTCTGGTAGCCAGCAAACAGTTGAGTCTTTAAAAAAAAAATCCATTCCACTGACATGCATGCTTTTATAAAAAGATTTATTTTTATTTTATGTGTATGCATATTTTGCCTGCATATATGTCTGTCCACCACATTTGTGCAACACCCATGGAGGCCAGAAGAGGGCATCCAACCCCCTGGAACTGGAGTTACAGGTGGTTGTCAGCCTCCATGCGGGTGCTGGGAACTGAAATCTGGTCCTTTGGAAGAGCAGACAGTTCTCTTGACCATGCAGTCATCTCTCCAGCCCATGGTCTGTGTATTTTAGTTGGAGAATTGAGAATATAACTTTCAGAGGAACTGTGGAAAGGAATGCATAAATGCTATTGCTTTGTTATTGTTGATTCCTCCCTAATCCACATTTGCTCATCTGCTGTTCTACTAGGATCTCCTCTTTCCTGGAGCTGCACTTGGGAAGCAGAGGCAGGCAGATCTCTATGAATTTTCAGCCAGCCTGGTCTCTATAGTGAGTTCTAGGACAGCCAGAGCTATAGAGTGAGACCCTGTCCTAAAAAAAAAAAAAAAAAAAAAAAAAAAAAGGAGGATGGAGGAGCCAACCAAACCACCAGAAACAAAAACAATGAAAATCCAAAAAAAAAAAAAATTTAGAGGACAAGATAAGAAAAAAGAACAAAGACAAAAATTGGATCCAATGGAGGGAACTGGGTAAAAGTCGAAGAATGTTAGATGTGGTAGCCACACCTTTAATACAGCACTCAGGAGGCAGGCGGATCTCTGTGAGTTTGAGGACAGCCTGGTCTACAGAGTGAGATCCAGGACAGCTAGAGCTATGTAGATAGACTGTGGAGAGAGAGAGAGAGAGAGAGAGAGAGAGAGAGAGAGAGAGAGAGGAAGTGAGGAAAAAGGAGGAAGTAAAGATTGAATATGAAAGCTGGGTGTGGTAACTTACAACCCCAGAGCCTCGGCCTGTGCTGAGCTCCTGCTCCAAAAGAGAAAATAGAACTGACAGTAGAAGAAATTAAAGGGGAAAGAAATAGAAGGAATAAATAAAAGAAAAAACTTACATTAAATATTTAAAAATGAGCATGCAAATATTCAAATCACTCAGACTGATATTTAAAAAGTCTCTATAGTTTTTTTTTAAGGTAACACCAAAAAATGTGGGGAAGAATAAATTAAAAATGAAAAAACAACAACAAAACCCCAAACAGTTAAGACAGCAGGTTTCCAGTTCTCGGGAGCCAGGGGTGTGGGCAGTGGCCCTCTGCCTGCTTGCCCGTGCGTGAGGACAGCCTGTGCTCTCTGCCTCCCTCCTGCAGCAGAGGCCTGGTCTGCGGAGAGAGAGAGCCTCCTGCAGCAGAGGCCTGGTCTGCGGGGGGGGGGGGGGGGGGGGAGAGAGAGAGAGAGAGAGAGAGAGAGAGAGAGAGAGAGCCTCCTGCAGCAGAGGCCTGGTCTGCGGAGAGAGAGAGCCTCCTGCAGCAGAGGCCTGGCCTGTGATTGCTTTCCTCCAATCTATTTTTTTCCAGATTTCCTCTTAGTCTTGGAGCAAACAGATTCTCTGATTTTCCATTTTATTCATTCCTGCTTTGGGTTTTATTTTCTGAGATTTCTAAAACTATTTGCAATCTTGCTTCCAGAAGTTATGTTTTGTTCTTTAATGCTTTTTAAAAAATAGATTCCTGTTCTTGCATTAAGAAATGTTTATCACAACTTTTAACTCTAAAAATATCAATAGATGGGATTTTTTCTTTCTCTAGATTTCCTTAGTCCTCCCTTCATTCTTTCTTCTCTTTACACCCTCTTTGGTTCCCTGGACTTTTGTTTTATTTTGGTGATGTTGTTGGAGACAGGACCATGCTATACAGCACCGGTTGGCCTGATACTCGTGTATAAGGTCCAGTCTGGCCTGTGGATCACAGCAATCCTCCACTTCATCCTCTCCAGTGTGGGATCACAGGAATGCACCACCGTGCCTGCCTCATGTTTTGGTTTTGATTCCAAGCATCCCTCAAATTCACAGTGCTCCTTGGCCAGCTTTCTTATTAAGTGTTGAGCCTACTGAGGCTGCGCTATCAGATTCCTGCGATCCCAGCCCTCAGAAAGCTATGTCGGAGGGTCACAAGTTCAAGAGCAGCCTGGGCTACATGACTAGACCCCAGTGGACAGAGAACAGGCTAGATCTTCACGAGCTGTGAATCTGACCGACTTCCGGGAACTCAGCAAAGGCAGAAGTGGGAGGTGCCTGCCTTTCCATGGAAGTTCTGCTTTCCAGCCTCAGGCTGCTCCATTCTCCCTCATGTTCACCTCCTGAGAAAAAGCGTCCAGTCCACCTCAGTAGCAGGCAATCCCCCACTGAATGGGTGGTGAAGTTGGGTCTAGAAGGCCCAGCTGCTTCCGGAGGAGAATGGAACAGGCTTTTGTGCCCCACCTGCTCCCTCTCCCACACACACACCCCTGGAGTCCCGAGCATCTCTAAGTCCCAAACTGTCCGGGGCTGTGCAGAGCAGCTTGTATTTATCCTACGGGCTTCGTGTCTTTGAAAAATCCTCTGTCATCCTGAAGGAGCTTCAGGAAGGGTGGGGTGAATGCACGTTTACATGTTTAGTCAAGAGTCCTCGTGTGTGTGTGTGTGTGTGTGTGTGTGTGTGTGTGTGTGTGTGTACATGCCTGTGTATATGGTTGATGCAAGGCTGGTGTACAGTTTCTTTTCAGTTGTTCTCCACCTTGGTTTTTGAGGCAGGGTGTCTAATTGAGCCTAGAGCTCACAGATTCAGCCAGATTGACTGGCCAGGGAGCCTCGGTCTCCACTTACCTAGTGCTGGGGTTAGAAGCACACATGTGCTGCCACACCTGGCTTTTCACATGTGTGTCAAGGATCTGAGCTCAGATTCTCATGTTTGCACAGCAAAGCCTTTGCAAATCAGCCATTCCCTCAGCGCTAAGTCATGTGCGATTCATGTGTACATCTGAGCCCGCGGTTCCCCATATTAGCACCAGCTGGGAACATGTTAGAAATTCCAATCCTTGAGTCCCACCTCAGACCTGCTGAACCAGACACTGTGAGGACAGCCCAGGGACCTCTGGAGCAAGGCCTTCAGGTAGATCTGATGGTAGCCAGGGTGTGGTAGCCATTGCCACTGGTGATTGAAGGATTCTGAGCATTGCAGAAACATCACCTCACTTCCAACCTCAGCTCTTCAAATCTAAACCCAACAAGGGGCGCAGCAGAACAAAGGGGCTGTCTTGAGACACCCAGTTCCATCAGGCTCTGCCCTGCTGAGAAAACGTCTGTGAATCAGATGTCTTCTCTTCCACGGTAAGGAGGCCAGGAGCACAGCTACGCCAGGCATGGTGGGAAAGGAAAAGAGGTCTGGAAGTAGGGAGGTACAGGAAGAGGACAACGACAGAGACCTGTGCCTCTTCCACATCTCCCAACAGCCACAGGTTGGGAAGGGAACCTCCAGCCTCCATAGGATGGAGGCCTCGCACTGAACGGGAGCCTCGTTCTTCGCCTGACATTGTCCTCTGCCCACTCAGGAGCTGCTGCTGTCACACGACTCTCCTCTCTCTTTCTCTCCCCTCCCCTCCCACCCCCCCACTCTCTCCCCCCCCCCCCAGTCCACTTCTGTGACTCCTCAGTGTGTGTCTAGCTTCTTCCTGGCCCCTTCTCCTTCACCTTGGCTATGGTCTTTGTATGTGTTTCCTCGGAACAACCACAGGGATTCAGTCCTCACGCCTGGCAGAGGGAGCACCTGGTCCCTCCGTGGCACAGTTAATGTCTCCCCACCTCCTCCCCAGGTATGCCTTCACTGTCATTTACACCTTCGAAGCTCTGATCAAGATACTGGCGAGAGGGTTTTGTCTAAATGAGTTCACTTACCTGCGAGACCCCTGGAACTGGCTGGATTTCAGTGTCATTACCCTGGCGTGAGTGTTCCCGCTCTCTAGATGTGTGTCCATGCAGGCTTTGGGGTGTAGGGCTTTTGGGGGTGTCCATGCTCATAATATGGATTACCTCCTCATCTCCATCAGTTTCCTCTGGTGGAGCCTTGTGGCTTGGGTATTGGAATACATAACAGCTCGTTCCACGCCCATGGGGACAAACCAAAGTTATGTGTTAATAACAGGCCAACGCAGGTCAGGTGAGACTCAGCGTTATTCCTACCGAACAGTATCTGAGGAGGCAGGTTCATCAAGCCTGTGTGTTTGAAATCCACCTGTGCACCTCTTGAAATGGTACTTTCTGAAAAAGAATGTGATGGTTTACTGGGCATCCATGCCGATCCGTAGATGGCAATGCCACTGGATATGCCTGCCTGTCCTGTAGATGGCAATGCCACTGGATATACCTGCCTGTCCTTGATCTCCCAAGGCTCCTCTCCCTGTGACTACCCTTGTGTGTGCTGCATGCACCCTGAAACCCTGGCCCTGAGAAAATGCTGAGTGCCTTTCGGTTCTACAGGTATGTTGGTGCAGCAATAGACCTCCGAGGAATCTCAGGCCTACGGACATTCCGAGTTCTCAGAGCCCTGAAAACGGTTTCTGTGATCCCAGGTGAGCGGCTTAGCCAGCGCGTTCGTTCAGCAGAACAAACGTGCATTTCGACTGCTCTCCTTTGAGTCTGTCTGTCTGTCTGTCTGTCTGTCTCTCTCTCTCTCTCTCTCTCCCTCTCTCCCTCTCTGTCTCTCCCTCTCTGTCTCTCTCTGTCTCTGTCTCTCTCTCTCTGTGTGTCTCTGTCTCTCTCTCTGTCTCTGTCTGTCTGTCTGTCTCTCTCTCTTTTTCTCTCTCTGTCTCTCTCTCTCTCTCTCTCTCCAGGACAGGGACTGCTGACTATTGACATAGCTAATGAAGAAACCGAGGCTTTAGACATAGGAGAAACAAGAAAGGTGTCCATCGCTAGTGAGATGCAAAGGAAGGTCGCTTCCCTCAGGGCTGTGGAGTCACCTCAGCTGTTGGACAACCTGCCACACGACATCATAAGCCTCACTCGGCTCTCAGCCTAGGGTCTCCCGTGTGTGGTGCCGAGAAAATCAGTTTTCCACCAAAATGACACTGATGGGTCCTAGACTGTGGGCCAGAATGCTCTCTCCTGTCGTGACACACGCTCCCCAAAGAAGGCAATCTCATTAACCGACCATACCTCCTCAAAGGAGCAGGGCTCCATCTTCTCAGCTACATGTGCTTGACTCTGATCTAATCTTCCTCAGGACTTGCCAGTTCCTGCTCCAGTGGTTCTGTGTCTTTCATAACCTCACTCTGTCGCTAAGTCCATCTCTGTGTGTCTTGGAGGTTCTGTCTTTCAAGTTGTCTCACCCTCCACCTCCCATGCATTCTCTCTCTCTCTCTCTCTCTCTCTCTCTCTCTCTCTCTCTCTCTCTGAGTGAAATTCGTTCTTCTCAAGTCTCGAGCTGCTTCCCAGGACTGAGATGAATGTAGAAAGACAAACACCACATGATTAGAGCGGAAAGATCAACCTCACAGCTAGAACAGCAGGGAATATGGCTGGGACGCAACGTAAATTTCTCAATGCTGAGGCTAGAACTCCGGGTCTTGAGTGTGCTAGGCAAGTGCTCTACTACTGAGCTACATACGTCTCCAGGCACCCCAGAGGGGGTTTAGTGGAATCATTGATTCGCCTTAAGATAGTAAGGGCTGCACCATGGGACCTCAGCAGCTTGCTCTTAGTGAAGATGGCAGGCCCCACCTACTCGCCTCTCTGGGCAACTGCAGATGAGAAGCTGAGTGTGGAACTGCCGGAGTATGTAGGTGCATCACACCTGTATGTAATAAGGATAGCCATGGTGCATACCCGTGCTCTGTGTGGCACTTCACCATATGGGAGCATCTCTGTCACCTTCCCACAGGACTGAAGGTCATTGTGGGAGCCCTGATCCACTCGGTGAGAAAGCTGGCTGACGTGACCATCCTCACTGTCTTCTGCCTGAGTGTCTTTGCCTTGGTGGGCCTGCAGCTCTTCAAGGGGAACCTTAAGAACAAATGTATCAAGAGGGGCACAGATCCCCACAATGCTCATAATTTCTCATCTCAAATGGCAGGTGAGCAGACACTCTACAGTAGACCAGCACGGGGACCCCAGGACTGGGTGGCCAAAAGCCCTGCATGTCTGTGTGGAAATACTGGCATTTCATTTCCAATGAATCGCTCCTGAGTGGGGTTGCGCTCCCCTCCCCCCTTTCCTGCTGACCGGTCTCCCTTGGGCAAGGGAAACCTTTGACAAGTTCACCTAAAAGCAAGATTTCCCACAGCCTCCAAGTGGCTTGGAAGGGTGTGTGGCTCCCTGAGTGTCCCTGGAAGGCTTGTAGGCAAAGGGACTGACCTCATTTAGACAGGAAGTGTCTTCTCTGACACCCAAGGCCTAAGTTAGCGACTTGAGAACACACCGTGAGGCTTTGTTTCTTCCTGTCTTTAGAAAATGTTTACATCAAGAATGGCACTACTGAGCCTTTATTATGTGGCAATGGATCTGATGCTGGGTGAGTACTCATTGCCCGGCTGCACCAATGTCCAACATCCTTTCTCCGTTGTGTCCACCGCATCCTCTGTGCAGAGAGAGTGGAATCCCGAAGTTAATGGATTAATGAGTACCACAGACACTACCATCTTAAACTCATGAGGTGGGGAGCAGCCAGCATTGTTCAACTGGTAAGATGCTTGCTGTGCAAGGCTGAGGACCTGAGCATGAACCCCCAGCACCCACAAAAAAAGTTGGGCGCGTCAGTGCAGACCTGTAGACAAAGCACCGCAGGGGCTCAGGGCAGAGATCTGGAGACAGGCAGGTCCACTGAGCTTGCTAGACAACCATTTTAACTCAACCAATGGGCTTCAAGTTTAGTGAGTGACACTGTCTCAAAAAATAAAGAGGAGAGGAACTGAGAAAGATGCCTGATGTTCAACACTGTCCTCCACATACATGTGTTCATGCAACATCTGAGCATCACACACACACACACACACACACACACACACACACACACAACCTCACAGAGAGTAAGTGTATTCGTCAGGTTTTGATGTGTAATAAATGACTCCAGGATTTTATGACTCAACACAACAACCATTTAGCTTGTGGCTCCGTGCTCAAGAGCATGGACCAGCTGGTGTTTGGCTTCTTCCTCAGGCATCTGCAAGCAGCAGATGGATTTGCTACAAGGTGTCTTTTGTGTGTTCCATTGATCTTTTATTCCCAGAAGTCTGGCTTGAGCTGCCCTTGTGCAGACACCGGATTCCAAGGAAAATAGTGGAAGTCTTGATTTCACACACAGTGACGTTCTTTCTGCATCCCCTTCAACAAAGCAAGTCACAAGTCAACACAGACCCAAGGGCTGAAACAGACCTCACCTCCCAATGAAAAGTCGCAGGGTCACATCCCAAAGGGGTACTGGTACCCAAAAGCGAGGAACAAATGACCAATTCCCAGAAGAAACCAGCACATTTGGATTAAAGCTATATATTTGAGCATCATAACTCATTCCATCCTTGGATTTCATTATTTTTTTTGTGTAACAGTGGAAGAAACACATGCATAACATTTTCGCAATTTCAGATTCTTACAGAGGTCAGGCACATAACAACAAGTGAATGGTAAGGGCCAGGAGGGAACCATAGCAACTGAGAGTTCATGCCCCATCAAAAGGGGCAGCTATTGCTCAGCAGAGCTTTTGGTTGCCATGTGAAAATGGGTGTTCGCTGCTTCTAGCTAGGCTAGCTCAACAGAAGGAGAAAGGAAATTTCAATTTTTATGTGCTAACACCTAGTCAGAAATTTGGTTACAAGTTCCCCAAAATATCTACCTATCGTATTGGCCAGACAAAACATTTCTGCAGGCTGAATTCAGGATGTAAGTCAGCTGTGTTTTCTATGTGCATCAAGATGCCATGCTCTGGAAACATATGCTGTTCAGGAGTTCCAGCGGCTGGGAAAACACAATGGAGAATGTTGTAAGGCCAGACAGAAAATCGGGGGGACTTCCTGGAGGCAGCAGTTGAGGCTAATATTGAAGGACAGGCATGATACTTCACGGTTGGATGAACAAGTGATGTTTGAATGGAGGCGACTCCATGAAAAGGGTGGAAAGTAAGAAACTGAGCTAAGGGTACAGACCCTCATCTCTGCCTCCTGCTTTGGCGGCTGGAGTGAAGGGAGAGCAGGAGAGGTCTGGACGATAGATCAGAAAGGCCGTTTTCCCGACTGCCATCGCTGATCACATGAAAAATCCTGATTCACAGTTACCTGCTCCCCGACTGGCCACTCGTCTTTGTTGCCTATGTGGAGACAAAGGGGACCCAGTGTAGTCGTTACTTTTTCATTGTTGCTGCCAAATACATGAGAGGAAGCCCACACAGGGAGGGGGCTCATTTGGCCTCACAGTTTCAGGGCACAGTTCACTGAGGAAGGCGTGGAGGCAGGAGCATGAGGCAGCGGGTCACGTCGCACCCTCAGTCAGGAAGCAGATGAACGCTCAGCTTGCTGTCTTCTTTTTATCCAGCCTGGGACACCAGCCCATGGGATGGCGCTGCCCACATTTAGGAGGCATCTTCCCACCTCAGCTAACCAAATCTAGAAACTCCTTCAGGCAAGCTCAGAGGTTTGTCTCCTAAGTAATTCTAGATTCTGTTCAGGTGACAGTCAATACTAGCCATCACAATGAGGCCCAGCCTGAACCATCTCACTAGAAGAGTAACTCAGATAGAGCTAAGCAGTAGAGACAAACAGAAGTTGGTCAATATCAGCCTTCCTAACCTCCTTATTCCCCAAAGTTCTTGAGTCTTTGTGTCCTTGGCTCCAGAAAAGTGTTGCTTGAACCTTGGTTTTCGCTTTCCGTCTATTTTGAAACTTGGTCTTCTTTCCAGCTAAATGATGGTATTTCTGAAGCCAGTGGTTCCAGCGTGACCCACGACTCTCCACGATGAAGTTCTGGGGTTCTCCTATGTCCCCATCTCAAGTACTGGAGAGGCAGACCTCCCATCAGGAAGGCGCAGCCAGGCAGCTTTTGTAGAAGGGAGGGGCTGACAATAATGGAGTGAGGTCTGAGGGGGGCCCGCTGGGGTCACAAAAGCTCAGTTCTAGGGCTGGCTCAAGCTAAAACTGCAGCCCTATGGTCTAGGATCTCAAGGTGGAGAGTGAGTAACAGAAAACACCTGGTGGTTTTTACCATTTTTTTTTTCCATAGAGATTCTTCCAGCTTTTCCTTTTGGTATTCTCCAAGGTGGTGAATATCAGCAGGAATTTTGTGTATGTGGCTGTGTTTGTGTGTTTGTGTGTGTGTGTGTGTGGGTGTGTGGGTGTGTGCACGCATGTGAGAGAGAGAGAGACAGAGAGAGGGAGACAGAGAGAGAGAGAGAGAGAGAGATTTGGTTAGCTGGCTCATCAAGTTCCGGGGATCTTCCTGTCTAGGCTGGCTTCCCCAACAGGAATTACAGGAATGTACTGCCACAGTCAGCTTCTTATGTTGGTGCCAGAGGTCTGAAGGCAGGTCCTTGGGTACTTTGCCACCTTGTCGCCAGCCCCCAGAGCTGGGATCTTCATTTGTGTCTAGTGTTTGGTGCACTGAAGAAGATGTGCACGGGGCTGTTGCAGACAGTTAACTGCTGACGCCCTGAGCTGCTGGGATGAGCAGCCAGCAGATCTGTGGAGTGGCTAGAGTGGACTCCATGGGAGACAGAAACAGACACGTCCTCAGAGATAATGATGGAACTTACAGGAAAGAAAACCAAGGGCTTCCTGTAAACATGGGAGTCGGGGGATTTGTGAAACTCCAGTCACAGTGGAGATAAAAATTGGAATTAATTATAACTAATTTGTCAGAGTTCTAAGCAGTTCTATGGGTCCCGAGGTTGTATGTTTACATGAAAGTCTGCACTAAGGAGAGCCCCGGAGGTTGTCTTCGGGGATGATACCAGGATTCCTGGTCCCTTGACCAGGCTATCCCACTTGGGAGGGAATCATTTCATATGTTCTGAGGCAGACATATTGCTCAGTACCACACCGACCCCTTGATATGAGGGAGCGGACCTCAGTGCCCCACCCCACACTCGTCCATTAGATGTCGCTACCCTGGCCTGCCTTCCCCCACCATGAGGAGAAGCAGGCTCAGTGCTCGGTTCCTCGCTGGTTAGATACCTCCATTTTTAAGTGCTTATTTTTTAAAAATAATTTTTCATACAATACATTTTGATCATATTCCTCTCAACTCTGTGCATAATATATATATGCACACACACACACACACACACACACACACATATTCTCAAAACAAGAAACAAAAACAGACAATCAAAAGGAACCCCAATAAGACAAAAATTACAAAACAAAACAAAAAGCTAACAAAAAATGGAGTTTCTTTGTGTTGGCATGGTGCCCCTGGAGTGTGGTTGGTATACCCGGGACATGCCTCCATCTTTAATGAATTCACCAGTGCTCTCTGGGTTCAGCAGCTGATTTCTCTCTGAGCCTGACTTCCTCGCTGTAAGTAAGGACTGTTGAGATGATTGCATCTATTGTCCGTGCAGCACTCAGGGGAGAGAGAGGCGTGCAGTGGGCACTTCGGGAGTGGCAGGTGATGTTTTCATTGTTACATGTAATCTGTCGCTGAACTTGGCTAATGTAAGAAGTCCCCCTTGATGGATAACTCTGGGAATGGCGCCAGCATGCTTGTGACTTCGCTTTGTGGTTACCACCTTTCCTTTCCTGGTGTACACTGACAAAAGCTTGACCCCATATAGAATCAGGTCAGGCCTGTCATCTGGCCTCCCCCAGGCTGCTCCTCTACATGGGCAAACTGAACAAAAGCATTAGCTTCCCTATGCTATGGATGAGGGAAACTGAGTCTCACACTAATCTTCAAGTGATAAGAGGAAGGCTGAGCTCTGAGCTCAGATCTAACTTCAAACCCATCATTTCTGCCCCAAACTTCCCTGCACCCAGTCGGCGAGGCCGGACTATGGTGCTCCTCTTCTCTTGCTGCAGCCACTGCCCCAGCGGTTACGTCTGCCTGAAAACTTCTGACAATCCGGATTTTAACTACACCAGCTTTGATTCCTTTGCATGGGCGTTCCTCTCGCTGTTCCGCCTCATGACGCAGGACTCCTGGGAGCGCCTGTACCAGCAGGTATCTTTGCTTTGTTTATTTGAGACAGGATTTCACTATGTAGCCTTCGCTCACATAGAACTTGTGGTGATCCCCCTGCCTCTGCATCCCGTGTGCTGGGATTATAGGCGTGCACCACCACGCCTGGTCATGCAAGCTGACACCAATCTGCGTGTCCTGCACAGTCTTGGCTGGAGGCCGACGGGCCAGCTGCATGGCTTCTCGTATTCTGGAAGTCAAGGGCCCCTGTGTTCCATGCACAGCCCTCTTTCTTTGTCTTGAATCTCCAGACACTCCGGGCTTCTGGGAAAATGTACATGGTCTTCTTCGTGCTTGTCATCTTCCTGGGGTCATTCTACCTGGTCAATCTGATCCTGGCTGTGGTCACCATGGCGTATGAGGAGCAAAACCAGGCAACCATTGCGGAAATCGAAGCCAAGGAAAAGAAGTTCCAGGAGGCCCTGGAAGTGCTGCAGAAGGAACAGGAGGTGGGTGGAGGCGGCTGCGAGCACGAGTCCTACTTCAGGGACCGTCCTCGTCACCTTTAGAGAGAGCATGTGCACAGGGAAGACTGTGCAAAGTGCTTGCCATGCAAGTATGGAGACCCGAGTTCACTCCCCAGAGCCCACTTTTTAAAAGAGTGGTCAGATGTGTCCTTGCAATCCCAGTGCCAGTGAGGCAGAGTTGGGTGGACCCTTGGGGCTTTGTCTAGTTGGTAAGCTTCAGGCCAGAGAGAGTCCTTGTCACAAAAAAAGTGAACAGATCCTGGGGAGTGACACCTGAGCTGACCTCTGGCCTCTATAAACACGTACACACACACACACACACACACACACACACACACACACGCTACTACATAAACGTGCATCTACACACAAAAGTATCTGAGTGAGAGAGCTTTTTCCAGGTGATTTATTCAGGAGTCTTTTGGACACAAGGAGAATAAACTAAGCACAACCAGGCAGTGGGTGGAACTAACCCATGAAGTGATCTCAACTAGACCATAGCTGTTGTCTGATCCCCCCGGGGAGCTCTGGTGCTGACCTACACCAGAGTTAGCCTGACTTGGAAGCAAGAGGGCCAGATGTTTATGCTCCCATGTCTGCCTCTGGGGCAGGACAAAGGACTTCTCCACAGCGCTGCCTGTGAGCTTCAGGTGTTCAGCTTACGCAGCGGCTGAGGGCAAATGTCCTGACCTGGTCAAAGGGCCTAGGCAAGGTGTTGGCACCTACTGCAGGGGCTGAAGGAGGGAGGTGGCCCTGCTTCTGCCATACCACAACCCCACCACTGCGCATATTCTAACCCTCAGCCTCTTTGGTCCCAGATCCCTCACCCCCACAGTCATGTTTTTGGGGACACACAAATGCCTGTGTCAGCCAGAGTCTACGGGCTACAACAACTACTCTTTCCCCAGGTGCTGGCAGCTCTGGGGATTGACACGACCTCACTCCATTCCCACAATGGATCGCCTTTAGCCCCCAAAAACGCCAATGAGAGGAAGCACAGAATAAAATCAAGGGTGTCGGAAGGCTCTACCGAAGACAACAGATCACCCCAATCTGAGCCCTACAACCAACGCAGGATGGTAAGACACTCCTGGCTGTCCTGAGGGCTCACCCACCTTTGTGGCTATTTCGGGCATGGGTGAAATGGAAAGAGGTTGGGAATAGGGAGAGAGGAGGGTTTTAGGAGCTCTGACACATGCCCCTCCTCACTGGCGGCCTTTGCTAGGACAGGGCATTAGTAGTGGGGCTGGGGCAATATATAAGGCCTTTCTAGGTGGAGGGCATCAAGATGAAGATTGTGGGATAAGGAAAAGGCAAGGCAGGGTAATTTCGGGATTTCAGGCTGGAACACTTAGGTGAGCTGTGCAGTGGGGGAAGAGCCTGGGTGTGTAGGGAAGCCGGGGAAGCCCATATGGAGCATGCTGTCCTTGAGGTATCTGTCAGCTCCCCTTCTTTCGGAGACCTGCAGCTCTGTCCCTGGTGCTGAAAGTCCCACTCACCTCTTTCTGACCTCTTGTCACTTGCTGTGGACACTGAAGACCCCAGCACCTATCTCTGGGACACAACCTAGCCTAGAAGTGACTTTCATACCTTCCGACAGACCCTGCAGCAATTCTGTCCCACCATGATTGACATTCCACCTCCCACTCGGACTTCCCTCACCGAATCCCTTCCTCCCACCTCTCCACCCCCTGGAACATCCTGTGTAGCTCCCTCCTGCAGGCCTCTGCTTTCTTCTCTGTTGCCGTGATGAACACCATGACCACAAGCAAGATGGGGAGGGAAGGGTTCATTTCATCTTACACCTTCCAGGTCACAGTCCATTATGGAGGGACGTTTGAGCAGAAACTCAAAGCTGTAAGCCTGAGGCAGGAACTGAAGCAGAAACCATAAAGGGCCAGTTGGCTTGCTCTGTGGCTCATGGTCAGACCCCCCACATCAATTAGCAAAAAGCAAGATGTCCCACAGACATGCCTCCAGGCCAGTCTGATGGAGGTGATTCTTTAACTGCGGTTCCCTCTTTGCAGGTGGGTCAAGTAGACAACTTGGATTAGCTATCCAAATTGCTCACATGAAAGAGAAGTTCTCACACTAGTCACATGGAGGGGGATAATGGCAGCTTTTTGAGGGTTACTTCCTGCCCCTCATAGCTCTTAGCCTTCCTTCCTGTGCTCACCAGAAGGATGCTGTCCTCTATTGACATTCCCCGGATTTACACAGGCACCTACACTCACAGGCACACTTGCATGCACTCTGGCCTCGGGGCCATGCCCACGCTGGAGCACTTGTTACACCTGTGCCCTTCTTACCTCACTCTGCCTCTTCGGAGCAGCAGCTGGAGAGCACAGAGCACAGTTCATTGTTTCAAAGGGAATTTGGCTACTCTGACAGTCACAGAAGAGGATGAATCGTGGCTCCCATGGCAATGGCAATGACACTGAATTGGGCTTTAATTTCCCCCATTCAGCCAGCCCATCGGTTAGCGCCAGAGTGTCCAAGAGTGCCTCCATTCTCTTTCTCCATGTTTTCCTGGTAAATAGATCTCTGGGAGTTTTCATATAAAGATTTTTTTTTGGACCAAAAGCAATGGTGTAGAGGTTAGAGCTGAGACACAGAAAAGAGATCCGCACCCATCATTCGACAAACAAATCGGTTCTAAAGTAAGTGGCGGTAAGGAGACCCTGGGAGTCAAGCACTGGTCTGAGACGTTTCACTTGGTTTCCCCCTTAGTTTTCTTGGTGCCCAAATGTAAACAACTTTTTCTTCTTATCTTTAACATGGGTTTCTTAATTCTCTTCTTTCCCTGCGACGTGGGAAGAGCCGATGGGTCTGTGTGAGCACTGCAGTCTTGGGGCATATGTCCTAGGCAGAGTGCTCTGTGCATAACACTGAGTTGGCAATGGTGGTAACTGAACGGGATTAGGCTCCAAATCACCAAGAAACAAAACTGTAAGGGATTTGGGAGATAGATGAACTGGAAATGAGTATGTCTTGCAATCATGAGGACCTGAGTTCAATTCCCAGAACCCACATTGAAAAAAAAAAAGGCCAGGCATGGTAGCGGAGGCAGGAGGATGCTGGGGCTTGTTAGCCAGTTAGCCTCCTTGGTGAGTTCCAGGGCAGTGAGAGACCTGAGACACAACCCCGAGGCAGTTCTTTGACATGTGCACACAGGCAAGAGCACACAGACGCACATATGAGAGAGGGAGAGGGAGCGCTCAGTTTAGACCAGTGAGGAGAATTCCCACAGTGACATACCCTACTTTAGTTGTTTGTAAATAAAAGGAATTAAGAAGAAATAAAGGGCGCTATGACCAGAGTTCAGGAGGGAGCCATTGTTTGGATTTCAGAGACACTGTGTATGATCTGAGCACAGGACCGACGACTTGCTATGACCAGGCTCCCACAGAACTAGCTAACCCCTCCAGCAGCTCTGTAGAGGTGCTGTGTCTGAGAAATCAAGAACCCAAGCTTTTCCTCTGGATCTGTAAGCCTTGCCGTTCTCACTTGGTGGGAGCTTTTGATGGGAAATGTTTATTGATTTGGAAGAATGGCATTATTCTTCCAAGAAATTGGGCTGCAACTCTTCCTTCAATCTCCCTATTGTTGACTGTTCAAAGCCGGCCTCCGGGGATCCTGCCAACTCATTACACTACAAAGCTCTTGTCTCTTCCATTCTCACAAACCCTCACACTCACAAAGATGGAATCCAGGAATTGTACATCTTAATTTTCAGACAGCAAAGCATATACATTCAAAACCCATACTCCAAGCTCTAGTCCAGGCATTTCCTTAGGTCCTGACATTCCCCTCACAGATGGCAACCCAGAAGAGCCATGTTTGGGCCTGCTGCTGAAGGCTGGCACACATCTGGCCTGCCGAGCGATATTTAGTAACAATAACCTGTTCACTGATCTTGGGTACCCTGTCATCACCCCCTCTTCTGCTCCCTCCCCACGTCTATCTAAGATATCCTTTCCCTCTTTCCCTCTCCATGTCTACCCAGGATATCGTCAGGTCTTTATGTAGCCGTGGGAAGGTGGTGAGACATGGATGTGGGTGGAGGGAAGTGTGCACTGGATTTAGGGAGATCAACCCTATCTTTTCTCCTGCTCCCCTGGGGGCAATGCCCAGTCTTTCCTAGGCCTTTCTTCCGGAAGACGCAGAGCTAGCCACAGCAGTGTGTTCCATTTCCGAGCACCCAGCCAAGATGTCTCATTTCCTGATGGGATCATGGATGACGGAGTCTTTCATGGAGACCACGAAAGCCATCGAGGTTCCCTGTTGCTGGCCAGGAGTGCTGGGCAGGCAGGTCCTCTTCCCAGGAGCCCATTGGTTTCATCTCCCAACCCTGGGCCTGGACACAGAGAAGAGGGACAGCTCACAGTGCCCACTGGTGAGCTCTCCACTGGAGCTCCCGAAGACCTGGTGAGTTTGTGCGTGCTCCATACTCCAACTGTCTTCCAGTACAGCCCTTGGCCAATAAGTGTCACCAATGGAAGGGTATAGCTGGAAGGTTTCTCTGGTCCCACCAGGCTCCCTGCAGTCCTGTGGCCCGCTTATAAAATAATCACTCAGAAGCTTATATTAATTATAACTGCTTGGCCATTAGCTCAGGCTTATTACTGACTAGCTCTTACACTTAAATTAACCCATAATTCTTATCTATGTCTAGCCACGTGGCTTGGTACCTTTTCTCAGTTCTGCCTTCACATCTTGCTTCCTCTGTGTCTGACTGGCGACTCCTGACTCAGCCTTCCTCTTCCCAGAATTCTTCTTATCTGCTTGCCCTGCCTATACTTCCTGCCTGGCTACTGGCCAATCAGCGTTTTATTTATCAACCAATCAGAGCAACACATATTCACAGCATAGAGAATGATATTGCACAGTAGAAGGGTCTTTAACAATATTTGTCCCATACCTCTCACTCAACTCTCCTTTTACAGACAGGGCAGGCCAGATCCAGAAAAGCCGCTGGGATTGTTTGTGGTGAAGGTGTTCATTGTCTATCTTCTCTGCAGGCAAGGGCGCAGCTGATTTGCCATTCGACATCATGTGTCTTTCTGTCCCTACTTATCATCATTGCTTTGGAGATGGCCCCATATGCTCCTTTGATAGTGACAAGGAAAACAAGGAGTCTTTCTATGTAAGCCTATGGCTCCGAGCAAACTGTACCTGGGGTTTGACAAAATTCTGAGAGGTTCTCAGGACAGATCTTGATAGAAGGGCAATGGCCTTGGCTCAACTCACAGGATGAATAGCTCATCACAATGCCACAGACTAGGGACAGGAACTGACCCACTCCTTAAGAGAACATCCACAGGAAACATAGCAACAAGTCTGGACTCCGTGTTGAGTTGAGAGATGCAGTTTATTTGAGAACTCCTTCGGCATCACTGACGGTGCGTCTGCAGCTTCCACAGGCCCGCACCGGCTACCACACGCACATAGGCAAAGAGACGTGTAAAGGCACCATTGTGTGGCTGTTTCCCCTGAGTCTGGTAGGTTCAGCAGAATTGTGCTAGCGCAGTCTGATACCACATGACTCAGGATACCATGTGACTCCAGATATCATATGACTCTGGATATCACGTGACTGAGGATTCCAGGAAGTAGTAGATGGCCTGCTTCAATGGGCAAGGGCAGGAATTTGGTTAAATATTCACAGAGGTGTAGGCTGGGCTCAGGGAACTAAGGAGCAATGAAGAGCTGTACATGCCCAAGCTGGAAGCGTAAGGAAAAGGCCCCAAATCAGAACTTGTCAAGATCTGTGGCTGGGGGACCTGTGGCCCCAGGCAGAGAATCATGCTGCTGCCGGCTGATGGAGCCGGTACAGCCAGCCAATCCCCGCCCCTCGTTTCCTACAGTCCCTGTCCGTGCTTCCTGTTGGCCAAGCTTGGTCATAGGGTGAATATTTTGCTCAGGTTGCCCTCACGGGACACAGAGCAGGAAGACAGGTGGTGGAAAGTGTATCTCTAGGCCAAACAGAGTCACCAACCCAGAGTGCTCAACCCACAGCCAGGCTGCAGGGCTCTTGGGGGTGTCTTGGTGCTGCACACAGGGAGATCTAGCCTCCAGAATTCTCTCCGATCCCGATCACAGTTGCAATCTTGGCTCTTGTGACCCAGCAGAAGAATTTGTATCAAGCATAGCCAAAGAACACAAAGTCTGTTTTCAGCAGGAGAACAGCGGAGCAGAAAGTACAGCCTGCAGATTAGGAGCTGCCCAAGCCAAGCATCGGCAGTCCGTAGCATCAGGACTTACGAAATCCTGGTCTATTTCTCTCCTGTGTCCGCACCTCGGGACAGTCTGGGGTGGTTTCCTTCCTGGAGTAACTAGAGGCTTTCTTAGAAGTTGTCTTTACCCATGATTCACTCTGCTGTAATTAGATGCATTAGATATAAGAATGTGGATAAAAATGTGACTACCCATAAAGCCGGAAGATTATTAGGGGAAAGGGCGTGGCTTGGTATGCTTCTCAGGGAGAGGATCAAGGAGAGCCATGCAGACCCTGCTGAGACCAGCTTTCCTGTTCTCCCCAGAGTCCTGTCCCTCCTTGTATCTAGTTAGCTTGGCCGCCTCATACCCCAGCTGTGAACCATCCTGTTTCTCTTCCCCAGTGTCCCTGACCTTACCATTTGAATCCTGTTTGTCTGAACCCCAGGAAATGCCTCACTTAGCATTTTGTCACTCTCTTAGGAGGCACCTCTTACTTTCCTGTATCTGTTCCTGGGACAGTCACGTTCTTGAGTGTTCAATCTTGATTTATTCTGATGAAAATGCTCAGCTAGTGTGAGAAGAAGACTCTAGGCCCTTCCGTATCACAAGGACCTACACTCAGTTGTCTTTACAAGTTCCCTAATTTTCCAAGCCTCCTTGCCTCCCCTGGGGCTCAGCAAGCTCTTTCTCCTAATAAACTTCTTGGATCTTTTCGGCTGGGTTCATACCCTCCAGCCTGGCCTCTGGCTCCTGCCTCCGTGTGTTGGTCCTCATAGCTAAGCTCAGACACCATCCCTCTTTCTCTGAGCTGTACCTTAGAGGCTCATGGCTTCACAGGCAGCTCACAACTGTAGGAGATCAGCCACTAAGAGGCTGGATGACCTAGCTCTGCAGCTGAAGTGTCCTGACCCTGCTTGTGTCCCAGCAGGCACTTGAGGCTGCGGGGCAGAAGAAGAATTTTCTGTCTGCAGAGTACTTGAATGAGCCTTTCCGAGCACAGAGGGCGATGAGCGTTGTCAGCATCATGACTTCTGTCATCGAGGGTAAGTGGTGCTCATTGACATGTCCATCTTCCGTGTTGTGATGAGTCTAAGCTGGGCCAAGGACCTCTCTCGGTGGCCTGAGATCCTAGTTACTCTCTGTAGGTGTTTTGTGTTGCAGTGTTCAGAGAAGAGTCACTCCAGAATGTAATTTTAGGCTCTCTGGCAGGAGGGGGGGATCAGTTTCTGTGAACTGAACCTCGAACAACCATGCAAAGGCTTACTTATTGATTGTTACACAAAGTTATTTTGGGGTACAACAAGTTCCTTCTCATACCAAAGCCCCTTTGATCTATTCCATATCTTCTCTGAAGGAAATCATCACACCTTAGTCCACAACTCCAGTCCTTTTTGTGTACTGTTTGCAGTACCTAATAATGCAAGATGCTCCAAGTGAGCCCGGGATAGTCTTGAGACTGAAGTCATGCAATGGATGGAAAACTTCCTCAAAAAAACAAGTCTATCAATCATAGAAAGCAATCACTGTTCTTTACTGTTATTTCTTCAAGGTCCTAGTACCTCTAACAAACAACTAATACATTCTAATGTTACCCTAGATACAGTGAGAAGCAACTATTGCTTTCTAATGTCTACCCTAGGTACAGTGACTCTACTGGACTCCACTACAACTCTCTGTTCTTATGCCTTAGGCTCCCAACCTCCTTTACTGATGTGATTTTTATGTGCACAAAGTTCCCAAGAGACTCCAATGAAGAAGTGCCCTAGTTCACTTCTTATTCAAATTAGCATCTGTTTCATATGTACTCACAAACTGGATTTTTAGAAGAGAGCTTGGAAACATCAGACAATGTCAGCCACCTCCCAGGTGTCCAAGGAACTCAACAGCCTTTCATTTCCCAGCATGGCAAAGTTATTCTTCATGTTCCCCACAGCTATAACTCTCATTATTGTGACTTCATTTCTGTCTCAAGCTCTTGTTACCAAACATGGGAGACAACTGAAGTAAACTAGTCAATCCATTTCACCAAATCCTTTTCCGTTCTGGGCTCTGCCAATCAAGTGGGAAGCAACTCAGTCTCCTGAGGGATGTGTCTGTGATCCAGCCGAGGGTGGGAGAAGAAGGGGGTGGCGCTCTGTACACTCAAGTCCCCAGAGAACATGCTTGTGACCTCTTCTCTGAGTAGAGAGGCTATTCTAGTCTAATTGTTACTCCACTGTGGGGTGAGAAGAATCTTATCTTTGACAAATTCATCTACGTACATACCCAATCCCCAGTAAAGAAGGCCCAGATGGCCTCAGAGGGTGCTCTGTACAATTCAAATAGCTTGAATTTTCAATTATTTCCTGGAACTTCTGAAAAAGGTTTATTTATTCAAACATCTGTTAGACATCTGGCATTGTTCCAGGAGCCTGAGAGTCCATGAGAGCAAGATATCCACCTGCTTTCCTAGACTGTGCGCCCTGGAGACAGAGATGATCAACATAAGTAGATAGCAAATGGTGATGAGGGATGGGAGGAAAAAGAAGGAAGGCACCCGAGAGCGGGGTCGGGGTGGGGTTCTAACAGGGCAGTTTTAGACAGAGGGTAGTGAAGGGAAGTCTTCCTGGGAAGATCAGCAATCTGAATGCTGGGGGAATCAGCATGTGAAAACCGTGAGAGAAAATTCCTCAGACATAAACACCTAATAAAATTTTCAGGGATAAGGTAGAGGCTGGCCATAGTCTTGTGTTCCCCTAATTCCAGAACTAGGGAGAATGACGTAAGAAGAGTGAGTTCTAGACCAGCCAGGGCTGACTCAAAAAGAAAGATGGGCCATGAGGTGGTGGCGCACGCCTTTAATCCCAGCACTCAGGAGGCTAAGGCAGGTGCATCTCTGTGAGTTCAAGGCCAGCCTGGTCTACAGAGCGAGTTACAGGACAGCCAGGGCTGTTACACAGAGAAACCCTGTCTTGAAAAACCAAAACAAGAAGAAAGAAAAAGAAACAAGAAAGAAAGATGGAAGTGAGAAAATGTGACTCCAAACATACCCACTTTAGACCAGAGGTGATCTTAGCGTGGAGCGGCAGCGGCGGGGTTGGGAACACAGATCCGGAGCCCATGTGCCTGGGTTTGCATCTGGGCTCTGCATTCACAGCAAACTGTATGACCCTGGGCTTCTCTTGACTTTCTGTGCCTCAGTTTTTCACAGGGGCAGAATTTTGCAAGTATATTTCCCCTGTCCTGTTTTGTGAGGTTTCAGGGACTTGGGTCAAATGCCTAGTAACCACACCAGATATCACCTACTGTTATTCACCAGATTTAAACCCCATGAGGGCAAGAGATGTGCCTCCTTTGCTCACAGCTGGATCTCTGGTGCCGAGATAAGCAGTGTGTGGCACGTGGTAGGCATTAGCAAACAGTTGCTAAGTCAATGGTGACTGAGTTCGCTGCCCAAAGGAGACATGTGGAGCATGGTGCTGACTCTAACGTAATGAACTGAACAGATGAAAAGGTAAAATGAAGAAGAGTCAGAGATCTCAGGGCAGGAAGAGAGGGCAACAAAAGCAGTAGGAAAGTCAGGAGACTCCGTATAAAGCTGGATAAACATGATGCCAGGCTAAGCCGGAGAGTCTAAGCATGGAGTACATTATCTCCTCCAGTGGGGTGTTACATCCACTAAGGGGTTCACGGGAGGGTTCCTCATGCTGTCAGCATCATGATGGGATCTACAGGAGCACTTCCTTCAGGGTGATTGTGCGGAAGAAGGTTTGGCTCAAGAGCATGGCCACTCACTTAACTCAAGCCCTGTGAGCCATCCATGCTTGGCACACAAGCTGAGACTTGACGGTCATCCAAACCGGAAGGCCAGGCTCGACTCACAGCTGTGAGTGAAGTTATTATCCTTCATAGCAGGAGAGAAGGACATGAAACAAGTCACCAGTGGGGAGCTGGGTGTCTTGGTGGAGAAATGCAGGATGCTAAGGGAAGTGGAGGAAGTTTCACCAGGGGTCAGGGAAGCACCCTAGGCAGACAGCTCCTGAAACAGACATTTAAAAGCCTGAGCTATCTAGGTCATAGACATCAAGGCAATGGGGGCCTCAAAATATGGCTAGGGAAGTAGGCTGGTGCCAGATCCACAAAAGGCCCTGGACTCTGAAGGACATTGGGTTTCACCCAAGAGCAATGAGATGCCATTAAAGGGCTGGAGGCCGGAGAGTGAGATTTGGGCTTCATAAAGGTTATTCTGAAACTTGCAGAGAATGGGATTTAAGTGGGAGGGTGTTGGCAGGGAAAGCAGAGGAAATCAGACGAGAGTTGGAAGTGCTTAGACTCTGGGGGAGGGGCAGCAGGGCTGATGGAAGATGGAGGACCACACAGGTCTCTGAGGAGCATGAGCTTCAGGAGTTCATGGTGCTCACGGTTCTGGGACAAGCAACTGAAGGAGCACTGGAGCAATGGCCAAGCGGAGCACTGTGGGGAGGACCACAGGGCCTCAGAGGAAAGCCATGAGAAGATGCGCAAGAGTCTGGGACATGTTGAGTGTGGTGTGCCCTGGGAACATCCAGGTAGCAGTGTCTGATAGGAAACTGGCTTAATGATAAATGGTTCTAGAATTCAGATGAGGAGGAACCCAGAGATAGATATTCCACAGCAATCTGAAGCCGGAAGGTGATTTTGAAAAGATGCAAGAGGAAGAGGTGATAACAAGGAGAACTGGGGCCAGGCGTTAGGAAAACACAACATGTCAAGGTTGAGCAGAAGAGATGGAAGCACTGGAAGAAACAGAAGGAAGATTAAAAAAAAAAAAAGACAGGGCCCACAAGTGGAAAAGAAGAGACAGGGGTCCAGATTCTCTCCCGGAGAATAGAAAGGTCAGCAGAGGCAAAGTTATGGGGATGTCAGGTGACATGTACTGAAGCTTTACCCATGTGGAAGTTTTTGGTGATCTGCACAGGACCATAAAGCAGACAGGGATAGCTCAGTGGGTAAATTATCTGCCTTACAAGCATGAGGACCTGAGTTCAAATCTCTAGCACCCATGCTGAAAATTCATGCTGGCTGCATGTGCCAGGGATGGAGGATCCCTGAGCTCACTGGACAGTTGATCTAGCCACATCAGTGAACTTAGAACTCAATAAGAGACCCTGCCTTAAGGCAACAAGGTGCAGAGTGAGAAAGGAGAACACCCAGTGTCTTGCTTTGCCCTCTGCATCTGAGTGCACGGGCACACTCACCTGCACTTTCTCATGCATGCATCATACACCACACAACACACAAACACAGAAACCAGGCTGGATGGCACCTGAAGAGTCAGAGTGGACCCACACTGTGGACCCACACTGCTAGTGCACCTTCACAGGCATGAGTGTACACACACATGAGCGTGCGCACATGCGCGCGCGCGCACGCGCACACACACACACACACACACACACACACACACACACACACACCAGGAACATCATGGCTGAACAGTGAACAGAGGTCACACATGAAGAATAAGTGAGCAGGGAGGAAAATGATACAGGAGAGTAGGGGTTAAACTTTCTGGCTTTTGAGATTTAGGGGTTTTTTGTTTGTTTGTTTGTTTGTTTGTTTTTTTAGCGTATTGACCAGGGAGGATCTTGGAGAATGGGAGAGACTAAAAGGGTACAGAGGGACATTCAAGTCGATTCTGGAAGTGGTAGGAGAGGGTGCTGTGGAGACCTTGGCTGTTATCTCAAGGAAGGATGCTCCTCCTAAAAGGAGGAGAGGTCTTCCAAAGACCACCGGGAAGGGGCATGGCCAAGCTCAAGGCCAAGGTGAGATTACTCTTGTCTCTGTGTTCTTTGTCAATCAAGATCGGCCATGGTAGTTACAGAACAGAGGTGGTTCTGCTGAGAAAGTGCAAGCCCACTGTGCAAGCCTGGGAACTGAGTTCAGATACCCAGCCTCCTGTAAATGCTGATCACAGCAGTGTGTGCCTTTGACCTCAGCACTGGGAGTGGAGACAGGCAGATCTTTCTAGCCAGTCCATCTAGCCAAAGAGATGAGACCCAGGTTCATAGGGAGACTCTGTCTTTAAAAAAAAAAAAAGTGAGTGAGGAAGACACTGACATTGACCTCTGGCCTCTATGAGCATACTCTCATACACACTTGGTTCATGGCACGGGCTCGTGTGTGTGCGCGCGAGAGGGTACAACAAATCACAATCACCACTGTGCGCACACACACACACACACACACACACACACACACACACATAGCTGAACCCCTGCACATTGTGCCTCACAGACAGGCTGCCTCCTGCAGAATGTTATCTGTAATGTCCTCATTCAACACTAGTTCTCAGACTACCTTTCGGTGCCAAAACAGGTCCAAGAAAGTCCACTTTCGTTCCAAATAGGGATGATTGATTTTGCTCCCAGAACACATCAGCTTCTGTACAAAACTACGCTTTGCCAGTTTTGACATCTGTAGTTTAAAAAACTCGCAGCAGGTAATTAGCACAGCGTGGTAGTGGAAATAAATAGCCTGGTATGTGGAAGAGGAACGGACATGTGTATGTGGGAATGTACAGAAGTACCATGATGAAAACATCATTTCAACGTCTTAGGAAAACCAGATTATCCAATAATACTGTTAATATAAACCACCAAAGGAAAGAACTATATCAATACATTGCTTCTTACCCAAAATAAACTGCAAATGCACCAAAGGTTGACATGAAAAATAATGAGGCTAGAAAGAAAGAAGAAAACATGGGTAGGTTTTTTTAAAACCTTACAGTGCAAGAGGCTTCGTATGGAATGTGTGGGTGTAAGAAAACGTAGCGAGGGGGAATGCCCACGTCAGCTGGTGTGTCCATCTCCAGGATGTATGGCATGCAGTAGAATTTATAGACAAGCCTAAAGCTATGAAATTGCCCTCCATAGAGATGCCCCCAATTACACAGCCAAGCAGATATGTAATGGAGGCTGCAGGAGGGATGAGCCTGGGGCTCAGGGAGAGACCAGAAGCTGGACATATAATTTAGGAGTGATCTGCATGGAAGTGGTTTTGTAGGGCCGTGGGGTTCAATACGATTACCTAGGGAGACAGTGAAGAGATGGAGTCAAGAATGTTCGTGCTTGCCAACACCTCAAGCCAGGAGAGGAAGCAAGAGACAAAAACTGAGAAACCACAGCCATGGGGAGGAGAGAAAATGTGGGGGTTGGTCTAGCCTGGCTCATGAATGCTGTCAGTGCTGCAAGAGACAGGGCAGCATTCTGCTTGAATTTGGGAGGGGTAAGAGCCAGACACCAGGGTCTTCAGAGAAAAGAGGAGGAGAAACAGTGACTACGTTTAGAAAACTTCCAAGGAAGTTTGCTGTTGAAGAGGCAGAAGATGAGAAAGAGAGAGAGAGAACACACGGTCCAGAGGGACCTCTTCTAAAGCTGAGAGATACAATTGAAACAGACTGACATGTTGACACAGGGGAGCAACCCGGGGGTGGAGAAGGGGGCTGAGCAGGTGAGAAGGGAAAGGCTTCTGTAAGGGAAGGGCTTCTATGTAAGTCAGAGGTGCAGCTCCTCCTGCTCCTGTAGACAGGGAGGCAGGAGATGGAGAGGGTGCAGCTCCTCCTGCAGACATGGAGACAGGATGTGGAGAGGGTGCAGCTCTTGCTCCTGTAGACATGGAGACAGGAAATGGAGAGGGTGCAGCTCCTCCTGCAGACATGGAGACAGGAGATGGAGAGGGTGCAGCTCCTCCTGTAGACAGGGAGACAGGAGATGGAGAGGGTGCAGCTCCTCCTGCAGACACAGAGACAGGATGTGGAGAGGGTGCAGCTCCTCCTGCAGACATGGAGACAGGAGGTGGAGAGGGTGCAGATCTACTGGAGACTCGGTGGTAGGAGGAAGAGGAAGCTGTTCATGAATGATTCTGAATTCTGTGGGAGATAAAGGAATCTCATGAGTATAGAATGAGGAATTGGAGGCTGTAGAAGAGGGAGGAGTGAATACTCTGGAAGGCTGGAGAATTGGATTTGGACCTGGTTTAGATACAGTGTTTTGAATTTTTTATCATTTTTCATAATTTCTTTTTTTAATAAGACAAATGTCATATTGGGTTTCACTGCATGCTGAATGAGGTATCTGACTCAATGGGACCGGATACCTCTGCAGAGCTCCTGGGCAGGCATTGGCAGAGGCTCAAGGATGGCTTAGTTAAGGTTGGGTGTGTATTTTGTCCAACCACGTTCAGCTGACTGGGTGCAAGTTTGGTTTATTCGTAGGGTGCTTTGCTAGGTAAGTGAAGGAGGAAGCAGGCAGAGGAATTGAGCATGTCCCCAAAGGAGTCCGCAGAGGGATGGGTGTGAAATCCAGATGGGGTGAATTGAGAAGTCAGGGCATGATATGGGCAGGGGCAGTTCATGAGTGAGGTCAAGCTGCAGAGAGAGCTCAGTCAGTGTTTGCCTTGCAAGTTTGAGAACCTGAGTTTGATCCTCAGAAGCACGTAGTGAAAAGCCAGGCAGGCAACACACACTTGTCCCTGTGCTGGCAAGTCAGGGGTCCTGGGGGCTTGCAGGCAGGTCAGCCTCACCCACTTAGTGAGTTCCAGGCCAGCAGAAGACAATCTCACCAGGCATGGTGGCACACACCTTTAATCCCAGCACTCCAGAGGCAGAGCCAGGTGGATCTCTGTGAGTCTGAGGCCAGCCTGGTCTACAGAGCGAGCTCCTGGCAAGCCAGGGCTACGTCGAGAGACCCTGTCTGAAAAAGAAAAAAAGCAGAAGAGGAGGCAGAGGGGTCAGTGCCTGAGGAATGATAAATGAAGTTGTCCTCTGGTTTCTGCGCTTAAATACATGAACACGCATGCACATCAACATGCACATATGTGTACAGAGAGAGAAAGAGAGAGATGGAGACATAGCAACAGTCTAAGGGCTGGGTGAGTGGATGGGCTGGGGTGACAGGACCAACGTCCTGTGGCTCCACAAGTAGGAAATGGGAGGCATGGAGATGAGGGCTGGAGTGAGACTTTGAAGGTGACCAGTATCGATATGGAAGGGTCTAGAATATGACCACAGGATGGGGGTCCAAGGTGACGTGTGAATGACAGCTGTCATTGACTCCACCATATGCAGAGCTTGAAGAGTCCAAGCTGAGGTGCCCACCCTGCTTGATCAGCTTGGCTCAGAAGTATCTTATCTGGGAGTGCTGCCCCAAGTGGATGAAGTTCAAGATGGTCCTCTTCGAGCTGGTGACGGACCCCTTTGCAGAGCTCACCATCACCCTGTGCATTGTGGTGAACACCGTCTTCATGGCCATGGAGCACTACCCCATGACCGATGCCTTCGATGCCATGCTCCAAGCTGGCAACATTGTGAGTGTTCTGGCAGCACTGGTGGCATTAGCCAGCCTTCACGGTGGGGACTTGGGGTGTGTGGCTGCATGTTTTCACTGGGTGGTATGCTGGTACCGCTCTGAGAGCAGAGTGGTGGAGCGGTGATGAGGATATATGGACACTGAACTCAGCTGGTGGAGCCAAGCTGAGCTGGAGGGAGCTGCTGTGAGATGGACAAGGAAAGTGGGTGGGGAGGACCCTGAGGTAGGACGGCCTGGATCCCTTTACAGAACATGGAATTCATGGAATTAGCCACCTGGATTATGTAGGTCTTGCTGGTCTCTGCTCAGAAATGAGGTCAAATGTCACTTACCCATCAAAAACAATCTATGGAGTGAGTGTGTATGTGTGTGTCCATATGTGTCTGCATGGGTTCAAAGGTCAAAGGACAACCTCAGACACCCTTTGGACATTCATCAGGAGCCACCCACTTTTTGTTGTTGTTTTTATGCATTTATATATTCTTTAAGAATTTCACTACCAAGTGAGTCCCAGGAAAGGCGCAAAGCTACACAGAGAATCCCTGTCTCGAAAAACCAAAAAAAAAAAAAAAAAAGAATTTCATACAGTATATTTTTATCATGTTTTTTCCTATCCCCAGTCCTCCCAGTCCCACTGTGTTGGAGACAGAATCTCTAGCTGAACATGGGCCTCATCAGTTCAGCTTGACTGGCTGCCAGCAAGCTCCAGGGATCCACCTGCCTCCACCTCCCCTGGGCTGGGACTGCGAGTGTGTACCACCACACCTGGCTTTTTCGGGGATTGTGAGGACTAAACTTGGGTCGTCTCCCCCCCCCCCGTTTCTGTGGCAGTATTTGGCCAATTGAGTTGTCTCCCCAGTCCCTGGATATGATTTTCAGTGTGGTCATGGGAGGGTAGAGGGCAGGGCAGGGGACACAAGAGCAGGGGACAGGAGGCATGTGCAAGCATGTGGGCCATGTAGCAGGTGCATCCAGATGACTGAACTGTCTTATATGATGTTACTTCCAACGTGGGCAAGTCTGGGACAATCTCTTCCCTCCCGCTGTCTGTCAGAAAGAGGCCAGCACCTCTTCCAGCCCCTTGGGCGACTTTGCTAAAAGCCTGGGAGAGCCAAGCCCTGAGCCCAGCCTTTTTGCTTTCTCTCCTCCCCAGCTCCCTCCCTTGCTGGCTTTTGTTGCCTGATGCTGACCTCCTTTAAGGTCAGAGTTCTGTCCTGTGTAAGACAATCGAAGACCTTCAGAACAAAAGGGAATCTTAAGAAGACCATGGATTGCTGATCTTAGTCACTATTTATTCATGAGTTCCTGCCTACTGAGAACTACCCAAACATTTGCTCCCATTATACCCATTACACAGATTAGGAAATTGAGGCTAGGAAATGGCTGGGCTGGATTTTTATCCAGTGTTGTCCATGTTGTCTCACAACCCACACATTTTCACTGCTGGACCAGACTGACACTTGTTGACATAATTATACAGTGAAGTTTATTCTAATGGTTATCTGCTTACTCTGCACCCACCACCATTAGAATGGAAGGACAGGGGGACGGGGAGACGCCTCAGCAGGAAAAGCACTTGCTAGGCCAGGGACTAGAGGGAGTTTAGACCCCAGCACCCACAGAAGTACAAGTGGGTTCGGGTCAGTGTGTTGGCCCCTCTGTAATCCCAGCACTCGGAAGGCTGAAGTGGGAGATCCCTATAGCAAGCTGGCTATGGAGAGTGGCAGAATAGGTGGGCTCTGGGTTCAAGAGAAAGACCTGCCTCAATGCATAGAGAATGACTGAGAAAGATGCTCCATGTCAACCTCTGGTCTCCACACTCATGAACACAGAGAGAGAGAGAGAGAGAGAGAGAGAGAGACAGAGAGACAGAGAGACAGAGAGACAGAGAGACACACAGAGAGAGATAGAGAGAGAGAGACAGAGATAAACATAGAGAGAGAGAAAGAGAGACAGACAGACAGACAGACAGAGACAGACAGACGGGGAGGGAAGAAAACAGAAACCTGAGTTCTAATGTGTATTCTCTGAACATCAGTGGCTCAGAATTCCCGTCTACAGTTCTACAAAACAAAAGGATTTGCTATTTTCTTCTATTTTTCTATTTTTAATGCTGCTGTTTTGAGACAGGATCTTGTTGTATGGCCCAGCCTGGCCTCCACCCTGAGGTCCTCCTGCCACAGTCTCTGGGAGGCTGGGTCTGCAGGCTGGTGCCACCACACCCAGCATGCTGTGTTATTGTAAACAAGATTCTTTTCTTGCTGCCCTTGTCTTCGATGTCTCCAAGGCAAAAAACCTCACAGCCATGGACACTGTTCCCACCCCCAGGTCTTCACGGTGTTTTTCACGATGGAGATGGCCTTCAAGATCATTGCCTTCGACCCTTACTACTACTTCCAGAAGAAGTGGAATATCTTCGACTGCGTCATCGTCACCGTGAGCCTGCTGGAGCTGAGCATAGCCAAGAAGGGCAGCCTGTCTGTGCTCCGGACCTTCCGCCTGGTAACGTCATCACTTGGCCACTGGGGAAACTCCCACACAGGCTCAGGGAAGCTGACCTCTGAGGGACAGGCACTGTGTCTTTTGGGGACCCTACCAGCCAGCCCCCCACCCCTCCTGTTCTTGTGGGAGCAAGGCAGGGCATGGTTCCGAGAGTCGGCAAGTCCAGCATTTCAGTGATGAAGTGTGTGTGTGGGGGGGGGGCAATCCCCTCTCTTTGTGCCTTCGCCCCCTCATCTGCGGAAGGGACTTCTGAACAGCATCCTATTCTCTTATCAAATAGCGGCCCCGGCAGTGAAGTCCCAACAGCTAATGTTCCTGAGGATGTGGCTAAACCATAGCATTACACTCTTCATACAATGGGCCTCATCTGATGCTCTCAACCCTGAGACATCATCGATTTAATGATGAGCCCAATGTCCCCAGCCTCCAGGACACCGAGCGACTATCTGCTCTGGAACTCAAATCCACATTGCCTGACTGCTGAGTCTCAGTCCCAACCCACCTCGAAAGGGCATTCTCTTATTTCTTGTTCCCCGAATCAGAGCCCAGTCCTGCACACCCACAAAAGCCTCCCTGCTCTTAGCCCCTGCGCAGGCTCGTCTCCAAACTCAGCTCCAGGGCGCCCTCTACTGGAGGCGTCCCTCTGCTCAATCACTGGTCTCCATTGTCTGCCAGCCACTCACAAGACAGCTGCTTTTGTCCCCCAAACCTGTAAGAGCCATCTGGAGGATGGCTTGGAGTCTCACTGACTCCTGGAAGCAAGTAAGAGGCAAGCTTGAAAAACTGGTATGGCCATCCCCAGGATCTGTCATAACGGGACTGGAATGATCCAAACTTGACATGTTTGTTCACCACTAGAGCCCATGGACACTGTCCTTTGGAGACTCTACCAGATCAGATAGCTCTCAGTTCCTCTCCTGTTCTTGTGAGATGGAGGCAGGGGTGTGTCTGCTACCCATCTACTTTCTGACTTTAACATTTAATCAAGTCACCAATCCCTAACCACGTTGCCCAGTCCCATGTGTGGGATCTCTTCCACGTCCCCTACAGCCTAGCTGAGATTCAATGGTCTATGAGCATTATTAAACCATCAACATCAAACCCAACCCCCTTCCCCTTTGCCCTGCAAAACTCAGTATTTCTCTCCGTGCTGGCCCTGAACGGTGAGCATTCCTGAGTGAAAATACACGGCCCAGATGATCGGTCTTGTAGTTTTAGTGAACAGTTCTTAGTTTTCAAAACTGCTTTAAATTTCAGAAGAGTCGAGCACATAGCGTAGAGTACTCTCCTCTAAGTGCCCCCCACCAAACCAACACAATTTTCACTCTTATGACCACCTTAAACTGGTGAGGGGCATTTGTCACAAATAGCTCTCCAGTTGTTCTGAGAATAGAACTTGAAGTCCTTGGGGTAGTGTACGAGGCTCCAGTGCCCTCCCCCTTCTCTCCTCCATCTTTTCTCCAGCCGCAGCCCTCTGCCTGGGACACTTCTCCCCAGTCTTCACTGACTTCAGCTTGTCCTCGACCTTCTGTGTCCCGCTCACTCCCTCTTCACAGAGGACCTGCATACTCCAGGATCAGAAACTAGATTCGCTCTTCGAACAAACCTGCTCTTCTCAGAGCGTAACTGTTATGTAGTCCATATAGCTGAAGCCAGGGTTTCCTTTCCTGCCATTCTACCCCAGACGTTAAGCACAAGCCTGTGTGCAAGAAAGGACTCGGTGAAAATTTGATTGGTTGGGGAAAGAAAGGAAGAAAAGGAAGGAGAGAGGAAAAAATGAAAATTCTACACAACTCTTCTCGTCCTTCCCCAGATGCCACCTCTTGTCATGATTTAAGACACGCTCCCCATCTACCAGTCTGTCTTTGGGCTAGCACCACGCCATCTTAATTACTGCAGCTTAGAACGTGGCTGTGTCTGTAAACTGAGTCACCCACTGTGGTGGTGCGTCTGTCTTCACTGCCAGCTTGACTGGGCTTAGAATCCCTGAAGAGGTACACTTCTGAGTGTGTTTGTGAGGGTGCTTCCCGGAGGTTTAACTGAGAAGGGAAGATTGCCCCTTGTGAGAGGCGTGGGCGGGGTGGGGTGGGCGGGGCAGATAAAAGGGAGGAAGTAAGCTGAGCGGCAACCATCAGCTCTCTGACTGGACCCTGAGTCGCTGCCACCAAGCCTTCCCACGTAGTGGGCTGTGTTCCCTAGACTCTCTGAGACTCCTCCTGTTAGGTGGAGTGAGGGAAGGGTAGCTAACGCCCCCGCCTGGTTTACTCTAAGGATGTGCTGGCCCCTGGCTTCCGTCTTGACTTGAGAACTGGCTGTGTCCACAGCAGCACAGATCCAGAACTCCGGGGCTTCTCTGCGTTTGGACTGTAATAATCTAGCAGTCAGTGTGGGAAGGAATTTAACTCTGTTATGTAATCTTCTGATCTATAAAGACAACACACTTTCCATCTAGTTCAGCCTTCCAAGTTTATGATTTTTCCATTATTTCCTCCATACAGATCTTACATGTTTTGAAATAGTCTTTGAGCCAGTTCTCTGATAGTTAATATTTTTGCACCCAGAAGTTCCCGTTTTTAATCCTGATGATTCATCCATGGAGTCTTTTAGATTCTTCAACATGATCATATCATGTGCAAACAATACATTTTGGGTTTTTTTTTTTTTTCTCTAATCCCTGCGCCGATGGATTCTTCTTACTATGTGACCTTACCAGCTAGGACATCTAGTACCTGCTGAAAAGAAATCTTAATAACAAACGACCTTGTTTTCTTAACTGCAAAGACAATACCTCCAGTATTTCAACAGCTTTTTTTAAATGAAAAACTTTTATCAGTTTTCTTTTGTATTTATCATGAATAGATCTTTAATTTTATCAGATCATTGTTCTGCATGTAAGATCACCACATTAATAATTAGCAATGATGCATTGCGTATTTCAAAGTGGCACAAGAGAGAATTCTGAATGTTCTCACCAAAAAGAAATGATAAATGTTGAAGATGACATGTATGCTAATTACCCTAATTTGATCTTTACACATTTATACACAAACAGAAATATCACCTCCTATCTCATATTTCATAGCAATCAAAAAAAAAAAAGAAAGAAAAGAGAGAGACATCAGATTTATTCCACCCCTGAAAGGAAAAGAAAATCACATTAAGATAACCATATAGGGGCTGGAGAGATGGCTCAGTGGTTAAAATCATGTGCTGCTTTGGCAGAGGATCCATTTGGTTGCAGGTGACCCACACTGAGTGGCTTACAACCTCCTCTAACGCCAGCTCCAGGGGATCCTTCACCCTCTGCGGCCTCCACTGGCAACTGTACTCAGGTGCACATACCCACCCACAGACACCCATAGACACATTATGTTTTAAAATCGAGTTTCTATTCCTGAATCTTTACATTCATAGAGTAAATCAATTTGTTTGTGATGTATTTTTAATAAAATGAGTAAGTTTAATAAATTTAAGTGAACCGGTTCAATTTGCTAGTAATCTGTAAGGTTTTTGCATCCATTTTGATAAGTTGATCTGCAGGTTTTTAAATTTTACATACTCCTCAGGTTTTGGTATCAAGCATACATTAATCACTGCAAAAAAAAGCTGAGAAATATTATTTTTTAATGCAGAATCTTGGTGTGGTTCTGGAATCATTTGTTTCTTGAGAGTTTGGTAGAATTCCCTAGGGAAGCTATCTGTGGGATCAGGACTTTCCTTGGCAATCTGGTTCTCCTGACGTTCTGAAAGGAGTCGGGCTTTATTTCTCAGGCTTGTTTTGGTGAGTTGCTGTTTTGAGATGGACTCTTCTTGTCTGGTGTGATTGTCATGAAGCTGAGGGCGCCTTCTTATCTGCTGAGGATCTGTGTCACTGTCTCTATGCCATACCTTCCTCAGTAAGGATGACTCGTTTGCGCCCGTCATTCTTCATCAGTCTCCACAAGAGCCATCAATTTAATTAGCTTCTTCAAAGAGCCAACTTGTAGCTTGTTGATCCTCTCTGCGTCATTGATGTTTTCCGATTTCAATTAATCGTGCATCTTATCTTAATTACATTTTCCATCCTACATATTTTGTTCTTTTCTAGCTTCTTAACGGCCTTGCATGAATATGTAAGAAAAAATAGACTTCTATTTCCTTCTAAGAACTGCTTTAATCTCTATTTTCCCCTGTTTGATTCTAAGTGCTTCCTAGTTTCAACTCTGATTTATCCTTGGACTCCAAGGTTAATTAGAAGTTCTTCATTCCAGGACACATGTGGGATTTCCAGTCACGCCGTTGGGTTCTAGCTCTGTCATATTAAAGTCAGAGGACGCATGCTGTTGATTTCCAGGCTTTGCATTTTACCCATCACTTCTCTTTGGCTCAGTATGTTGGAAGTATTCCTACACACTTAACTAGGACGAGTCTGCTGCACTCATGGGTTGCAGCACTGCCTCTGTGCTGTGGGTAGAGACATTTTATGACATACTGCATTTTATATCCTGGCTTATTGTTGTCTACTGCTTGTTATAGCAATTACTGAGAAAGTCGTGCTTAAAAATATCCCTGTTATGATTATGGTGTATCTGTTGCTTGCATGGTTCTGCCTTGAGTCTGGATTATCAAGTGCACACATATTTTAAATTTTATAGCTTCCTGGTAATAGCAAACTTTTATTATTAAGAATAAGCTTCTTTGTGTTGTAGAGATTGTTTTTACCTTTTAAAAAGAAAAGTCTATTTTTCTTGGCAGTAATTAAGGAACCTGCTTTCTTCTGGTTTAGAGTTTGTCCAATATGTTTGTATCCGTGCTTCTATTTAGAGCCTTTGTGTGCCTCTTGTGGATCACAGAGTCAGATTTGCGGTCCTTACTCAACTCTGACAACCCGATCTTCAGCTTTCAGTCTAAGCACTGAGTCCAGCTATCTCAAAGTAAATGAACATCTGTCTTCAACTTGACCTCTGTCTCTCCTTTCTCCCAGCCTTCTTCTCTTCTCTTCCTCTCCCCCTACATCTCTTTGGAATATGTTTCCCCCCTTTACTGATTTGGAAGCCAAATGTCCTGTTTTCATTCTTTGAATAGTCGGTTTAGAAATCACAGCATCAGCTGTTAACTTAGTCAAAATCCAAAGTTGGCTAAAGCCTTTACTTTCTCCCAGGACAACTACATTTTATAACAATTATTTGTTTTCAACTTGTTATCCTAGCAAGCATTTTAATTATATATATATTTTTTAACTGGGGGGCTGAACTCAGTGATAGATTGCTTTTATAGCATGCACAAGGACCTGGATTCTATCTTCAGCTCCAAAAAGAAAAAAAATCAGTAAGTAGAGAACTCAAAATCTCAGTAATTGAATCCAATAAAGTTCTGTTTCTCACCCATATCACAGTTGGATACAAGTCTCGGGGCCCTAGCTGGGCTCCTGAAAGAGGGACCTGCTGCACTTGAAGATGACCTTCCGTCTCCATAGTTTGTCTCCCACAAATGGGAAAAAATGGGAAGCAGGGCTTCTAAGTTCTGAGAGCTGAGTCCTTTTCACTCAGGGATTTGCTGTGCGATATCATTCCTTTAAACGCTTAGCTGGCTACGGGTGTGTATTGTGGTACACCCTCCAAGTGCATTCTCTAACACAATTCTCAATTCTTTCCTTTCCTGTCCCATAGCCTTTCTTTCTTGAAAGAAATGGTGAGTCATCATTAGTGTGATCTTGACTTAAATGCTTCTTTTCCTTAGAATTTTTAACTCAGTTTCAATACCCAAAGATGTAATCTCATTGCCTGGTGTTGGTTATTAAAAGCAATGTGCTTTCCCAAATCTTCAAGGAGATAAATGTCTGGATTCTATTGCTTTTCATTTCACATAAATTGGTGAGATATTTCCAAATCATGTGTATGTCTTAGAACATCTTGACAAACAGTCAATCACAAACTGATACTCAGTGTTTCCTTTGGGTTTGGTTTTTGAGGTGGGGTCTTGTAGACGAGGCCTCTAGCTTGCTCTGTAACTGAAAATGACTCTGAACTTCTGATCTGCCTTCCCCACCTCCCACGTGTTAGGATTGTGGGTATGCACCGCCCCGCCTGGTTTATGAAATACTGGGCATCCAGTCCAGTGTTTTGAGCACTAGGCAAGCACTCTACCCACTGGTCTTCCGCCCCAGCTCCTAACTCTCAAGTTTTACAAACACTCCTCTCAGGGCCCAGGGCTCAGGAAACTCTTGGTCTACCCTGGAATTATTGCAAGCAATGTGTTTGCGACTGAAGAACAGAAATAACACTTCCCAGGTCTTTTTCTATCCATTTTCCTGTTGGTCACAGTATTCCACAAAGCCAGTGGCACATACTCTGTGTTTTTAAATGGCAGCATCTCTTTTCAATGAACCAATTTCTAGGCTATTCAAAATAAACACAATTAGTTTCAGGAACACTCCTAAGTCTGAGAAGCGGCATAGTATACTTGATACTGATTGGAGAGTTTGCTCCAAGGGCGTGATGCAGGTTTCAGGATTATCCCCTCCCATGATATCCCACCTCAGTGGGTGGCTTCTGTGGGAGCTGTGGAAGAGGCAGAGAAAGTCAGAGGGTGTTATGCCTGGACCTGGAGTATTGTGCATTAAAATGCCTCCATCTCTACTCCAAGCACCAGAACCCGGCAGCACAACTCCAAGTGTCGGCAAGTGACACTGGAAACTGCCTTCCGTTGAGTCTGAATGGGAGAAAATGGAATCTTCACGTGTGTTTAATATTTGGATGAAATGCTTATTACCCGTGGGTTACTGGTATGCTTAGGATCTTTACTGTCCAACATTTCCTGCAGTATTTGGTTGGAGGAGACACCCACGGAGAACCAATCTACACCATCAGGTACCCCTGTGTTCTGATAACTTTTACAACCACGAGCCTTGTTCGTCATCCACTGGTGACTTCCTCCATGGAGATCAGACCTGCTTTTAGTCTATTCTAGAAAGAAAGCATCTCATTAAAGAAAAACAGAGATCAGTTCTGGTTTAGCACACAGGAAGTGCCAGGTCCATCCCAGCACCACATAAAACCATGTGCAGTGGCCCTGTAATCAAGAATTCACAGACTTCCTTGGATAAATAGTAGGTTTGAAACAAGCCCAGCTACATGAGACCCGGGGAGGGAGAAAAAGAAGAGAGAAGGGGAAAGAGTTATGAAGAGAGCCAGAGGGAAGAATGGAGGGAGAGAAAAGACGTTTAAGATAAATTGGCTCCAAGTCAGTTTCTAGCCAAATAAATACCATGACTTTTCTCTAGCCTGTTTCCTCAAAATGAAGTTTTTATATTAATTCTGAGATTAATTAAAGAAGTGGTATATTAATTATCGATGGATATTCAGCACCTGCCAAAATGATTGTTTATCAATTATTGCATGGTCTGTGAAGAATTTCTTTGTCATAAAATAAACTGGGCAAAGACTGTGGAGAACAGTTATGTAGCACGAATCTTAAATGGTCTTATTAATAAAAAACAAACCCAGGGCTAGTTATTGGGGTGAATGTTGAAAGATCAGAGAAACAGAACAAGCCACAGCCACCTCACCTCACCAATTCCTCAGCTGATCCTGTTTCCTCAAACTGGAAGCCTCTGTGTCCTCATCCAAATGGATCTCAGCTGAACTGCTGCTAAAAGCCTAAAAGATTAACCAGCTCTAATTCCTAGTTTTCACACCTTATATACCTTTCTGCTTCCTGCCATCACTTCCTGGGATTAAAGGTGTGTGTCACCATGCCTGGCTGTTTCCAGTGTGGCTTTGAACTCACAGAGATTCATACAGATCTCTGCCTCCCAAGTGATAGGATTAAAGGTGTGTGTGTGCCACCATTTTCTGGCCTCTATATCTGGTGGCTGTTCTGTTCTCTGACCCCAGATAAGTTTATTAGGGTGCACAATATATTGGGGAACACAATGTTTCCACCCAGTTAGCTGGGGCAAAGGTGATGATTGTGGTGAGTGTAGACACAAGGGCATTGCTTGCCTCCTCTCCTCACTTAGGCATGAATAGGAGCCAGAGGATACCTGGCCATAGCCCCAGCAGAGGACACTCCCCCTTATGTGTGCTGACTGACTGGCCCCAGCCCCAGCAGAGGTTCTAATGTTAATTTCTAACCCTTCTACCTCACCTAAGGAAACCATGAATTTTCTTAGCCAAGTCCAATTAAAGTGTCATTGCTTAACACAGATAGATAGATAGATAGATAGATAGATAGATAGATAGATAGATAGATAGATAGATAGATAGATATTGATATAGGTGTGTATGTGTTTGTGAGTGTGTGTGTGTGTGTGTATATGTGTGTGTGTGTGTGTATATGTGTGTGTGTGTGTGTGTGTGTGTGTGTGTGTGTGTGTGTGTGTGTGTGTGTGTACATGTAAGTGCAGTCTCCTTGGAGTCCAGAAGAACGGGGCATCATCCCCTGGAACTGGAGTTGCGGGCAGTTGGGTGCTGGGAGCCAAACCCTGGTCTTCTGCAAACCACTGCTCTCTTAACCACTGAGCCATCTCTCCAGCCTGCCATTTGCTCTTTTGATAATAATCATTCTGACTAGGGTGTGATACCTGATTTTTTGCTCAGTTGCCAATAAACACGTCCCTGTGTCCCTCGCTGTCCCCAAGGCTCTGCTGTGTGGTGGGTGGCCGCTATCCAGCGTCAGGACCTTATCTCTCCTGTCCATTTTCATTTGTCCAAAACTAACTGAGAATGAAGACTTCTATTTCGGAAAGTCTGCATTCCCTGACCCCTTCCACAAAGGGTTCCAGTGAATGACTGCAGTCCCGCTTGCTCTGTGTGCCAGCTGCATCTGTCCAGTTCAGGCCTGGTCCTTTAATCTCTGTCTCCGCTGTGAAGAGTCCCTTTCAGATCAGGCCTGATGTTAGCATGGCTGCTCCTCCCACAGACAAGCTGACGGACACAGTATGGACATTGCACCCTGCTCTCTCGGGGTTTGTCTTGTGTGGGGGTGAGGGAATTGCTGTCGTACTTTCTGTTCAGCAGCACATCCTAGCACCTGGGCCTGAGGATGTCTCCTAGTAGGTGCTCCATCCACACATGTTGACTGACTCACTGACAGTGGAGCCTGTGTATGTCTTTCTGGAGAGCTAGAGGATCACACAAATGTGTTTTCAAATGTTTATGCATCTTTGTGCATAGTGCTTTTGCCCTGTTATAGACCTCAGCATATTTGGGTCTATACTTAAGACTCTCTGTATGTGTGTGCATGTGTATGTTCATGTCTATGTGTTCATGTGTGGACAACTATACATATATGTGTGTTTGCGAAGGTCAGCGTTCAACATCACATGTCTGCCTCAATCACTATCCACATTACTATTTTTTTTCCTTTTATCAAAAATAGTTTTGTTTCTCACATAATATATCCTGATTACAGTTTCCCCTCTCTCTACTCTTCCCAGCTGCTCCCCACTTCTTCCCCCATCCATATCCATTCCTAAACAAACAGGTTTCTAAGGGATAATAATAAAACATAACAAAATATAAGATAAAACAAAAACTATCATGTCAGAGTTGGACAAGACAAACAGAAGGAAAAGAGCCCAAGGGAAGGCACAAGAATCAGAGACCCACTCTTTCTCAAACACAGGAATCCTATAAATACGCTAAACTGGAGGTGATAATACATACACAGAGGACCTGGTGCAGACCCGTGCAGGCTCTGTGCTTGCTGCCTCCGTCTCTGTGAGTTCATATGAACTATGATCGTGTTGAACTAGAGGGCCTTGTTTTCTTGGTGCCCTCCATCCCTTCTGGCTCTTACATGCTTTCTGCCTCCTCTTCTGCAGGGTTCCTTGAGCTCTGAGGGGAGGAATTTAGTAGAGACTGCATGTTCCACGGTCTCTCGCTCTCTGCATACTGTCTGGCTGTGGGGCTCTGTATTTGTTCCCATCTGCTGCAGGCTGCAGGAGGAAGCGTCTTTGATGGTGGCTGAGCAAGGCACTGATCTATGGGTATAGCAGATCCACATTACTCTTTCATCCCACTGGACCCGGAGTTCACCGATTCGGCTAGGCTGACTGGCCAGCAAACCGCAGGGACCCCCCTCCTGTCCTTACCTCCCCGGTGCTGGTATTGGAAGTGCTCACCACTGCCTCCAGTTTTGATATGGGTGGTGGGGATTGACGCCTTCACAGCAAGCGCTTTACCATCAGAGCCCATCCCCCACCATGAAAAGTTTGAGTCTTCGTCTTCTATCAGTCCCTAACCACTAATTCCACAGGGGAAGGAGCCCACCCACCTTTCCCCACACACCCCACAGACCAGTTCAGCACCATGCCAAGCATGACGGGACTTCAGTAAGACACAGACGTTGGTTGGCCCATCCAATGAATGTGTGAATTCCGGATCCATGGAATCATACTTGGTGTTTCAGAGCTGGTAGGGACAACAGATGCTGTCATCTGCCCCAAGATACAAAATGTCCTAAAAGGCAATGAACCAATGTGTGTCTGATGCAGTGAACTGTGCCCTAAGTGAAGGAGGCTAGTCCCTCTTTGGGTCAAGAGTGAGGTTGTTCTTATTGTGAGTCTCAGTCACAGCTAAACTCATGTTAGAGAGCAAGCCCGTGTCCAGGAAGAGTCCAGTCTATGGCTCTGAAACAGCAGAGAAGACAGGCTGACCTCGCCAATATGAGAGTTTTGCCAGTTGATGGAGTACATTCAACTTAGGGACAGCTAGAAGGGGATCACAGCTCTGAGTGATTATAAAAGAAAAAATCTTTGAAAGCGGCCTCTGGAGAGCACCCTCCCCCCCAAACTTGTAAGATGACTTGATGCTTGTCCCACACATTTGGTTTCCAGTCAAGACTTCAGTTAGAAGGTAGTGAGAAGAGTGAGCAGGACCTGAGACGGTGTTTCTTTTTCCACAGCTGCGGGTCTTCAAGCTGGCCAAATCCTGGCCCACCCTGAACACACTCATCAAGATCATTGGGAACTCCGTGGGGGCCCTGGGCAACCTGACCTTCATCCTGGCCATCATCGTCTTCATCTTTGCCCTGGTTGGAAAGCAGCTTCTCGGGGAGGACTATGGGTGCCGCAAGGATGGCATCGCTCTGTGGAATGATGAGCAGCTCCGATGGCACTTGTGCGACTTCTTCCATTCCTTCCTCGTCATCTTCCGGATCCTCTGCGGAGAGTGGATTGAGAACATGTGGGTCTGCATGCAAGTCAGCCAGAAATCCATCTGCCTCATCCTTTTCTTGACTGTGATGGTGCTGGGCAACCTGGTGGTGAGTAGTGAGCCCACAAAGGTCGAATTACAGGCTGGGGAAACACCCCCGTTAGGAAGTGTTTGCTGTATGATCATGAAGACCCAAGTTCAATCCCCAGAAACCACACTAGAAAGAAAAGAAAAACAAAAAACAAACAGGCATGATGGCACGCTCTTGTCACCCCAGTGTTGGAGAGGCAGAGACAGATAGATCCCTGGCACTTGCTGACCAGCCAGCCTCACCCTTTTAGTGAGTTCCAAGCAAGTGAGAGACCCTGTCGCAAAAACAAGGTGGATTCCTCTGAGGAATGACAGCAGGGATGTCCCTGATTCCCTCAGGCATCCAAAGGCACATCCTCACATGTAGACATACATACACTGTTGGATAGTTGGAGCGCCTCCAAACTCGTCCAAGTCACATGGGACACATACTAAGACATGTGCTTCAGGGGGCAGCCGGGCTTGCCAGGAACAAGCCTGTAGACAGAGCAGGAAAATCCCCCTCCAGCATTTTCTACCTGAGTGACTCAGGACCAAAGAGTGACTTTCTCGAGCCCTAATTTGCTTTAAACCAAGAAAGCAGTGTTTACTCATGGTGTACGGGCAGGATTAAATTACAGGGGTGACGTATGCAGATTTCCTGGTGCCGTGTCTAGGAACGCGACGGATGGTGGCTATTCATTGTCGAAGGAAAACTTCTCCCCTGGTCTGAGGTGCTCAAATGATTCTTCAAGAGAGTCAAGTGCTCTCCCCTTGGGTCTGGAGGGGGAGGCAAGCTGGATGGTTCCCAGGGGATCACACTATTACAGTCTGCGCCCAGCTTTGGGGGAATGCCTCTGGAGAACCAGTTAGTGCCAGTACCCTTCTCCACCCCAGCTAAGCTCCTCAGGCCATCTCCACCCCCTCTACCTATGAGTGCCTGTGCAGCCATGGGCTCTGTGGAGGGGGAGAGGGGCAGGTTGTGGCCTAAGAGTGCCTTTCTAATGCAAAAGGAACAGTGGACTCTAGAAGGTAATCCATCTGTGTCTGTCTTAAAGACACGAGAAAGCTCAGCTGAGAGGGTAAACACATATTTCACTTGTCTGTTTCCCGTCCTGGTCCCTGGGGACACAAATGCCTTCTGCGAGTCCTTAGTGACAGACCACCTGAGCTCACCATCCTCTGAAGGTCCCTTTGTCTGCATGACCCCCCACTGTGGTGAGGTATCTAAGCCTTGTCCTCATGAGGCAGGGTACCCAAGACCCCCCAAACTCTCCTCAGGGTGCCCAGGGCATGCATTCTGCCAAGATGTGAGTCTTCCCAGTGAGCAGGGGCGGCCCAGGCCACAGGAGGCCTGAGTGATCAAGACTGCCAGTGAGGCGCTGGAGAGACTCTGTGGTGGGAGTCACCTAGGATGTGCCTGTGCAGGCATTTCCAGAGAGGTTTGACTGAGGAAGGAAGGGCCACCTGAATGTGGGTGACACCATCTCACATGCTAGCATCCTGCCCTGAATAAAAAGGACGAGCATCCGCCCCTCTCCATTTCCCAAGTGCTGATGCGAAGTGATGGATGTGTCTTCCCTTCCACACCTTCTCTCAGGTGCTCAACCTTTTCATCGCCTTGCTGCTGAACTCCTTCAGTGCTGACAACCTCACGGCCCCTGAGGATGATGGGGAGGTGAACAACTTGCAGGTAGCACTGGCCAGGATTCAGGCATTTGGCCAGCGGACCAGTCAGGCCATTTCCAGTTACTTCGGCAGCCGCTGCCGGCTCCGCTGGCCGAAGGTGGAGCCCCAGCTCGGGGTGAAACCCTCCCTCACCAGCTCCAAAGCTGAGAACCACGTTGCTGCTGATGCCGTCAGCACCGCGGTGGGAAACTCGGCAAAGGCAGCTCTCGGTGGCCCCAAGGAGGACCACAGGGACTTCATCACCGATGCTAATGTGTGGGTCTCTGTGCCCATTGCCGAGGGAGAATCTGATCTCGATGAGCTCGAGGAAGACATTGAGCAGAATTCTCAGAGCTCTTGGCGGGAAGAGAGCCCCAAAGGACAGGTAAGAGTTCTCTTCAGTGGACAGACAGCTGCAGGAAGTGGGGGGGGAGGGGGAGGCCTTGGCAGAGAGTGACTCTAGGTAGAAGAGAAACTTTGATATCGAGGCTGTTAGTTACTTTTCTCATCACTGGGACAGCATACCTGATAAAGGGAATTTAAAGGGGGAAGAACTCATTTTGGCTCACAGCCTGAAGGTCCGGTCCATCGTGGTGAGGGTGACCTAGTCACATTGGGTCACAGTTAGGGAACAGAGACGAATACTGGTGCCCAGCTCACTTTCTCCTCTTTACAGTACAGGACCCCAGTGCAGGGGCACTGCCCACATTCAGGGTAGGTCCTCCCTCCTCAAAGACGCACCTAGAGGTGTGTTGCCATGGTGATTCTAAATCCAGCCAAGTGGGCGATGAAGGTTAACCATCAGAGAGGTTTTCCAACATCTGTTTGGTTTGGGCAACCCAGCCAAACAGAAACTGAAACCATGCCCAGCACTCCGGAGGAGGCACTACTTCACCTCAGCAAGGCCTAGGAGACAAATGGGAGCAGGGGCAGTAGGGGAGCCCAGACCACTCCAAGGCCATTGCCATTACATGTCTTTCACATGCTGCCCTTGCTCCAGTAGCCCAGGCTCTTACATGGGCTGCTAAGGGTATGCTCCAGAACCAGGGTGTCGTCAGAAAGCAGGCTCATCTCATCTCCTCCTGCATCAGGGAAAGACCTCGCCATCCTGGCACCTTTACAGAGTTTTTCCAGACAAGAGAAGTCAGGAGGAAATGCCATTCCCTTCAGAACCAGAGTTCAAGGCACCCTGAAGCCTTCTGATAATGCATATTTCTCAAAACCTGGCACAGGTTCCTATGGCCTTAAGCTGATACAGCAGCCCTCATTAACCTCGGTGACTCAGGGCATCCATTGTGTTCAGTGAGGGGTACAGGGATCCCTGAGCATCCCTAGGGACACGTGTGCTGCTGGCCAGGCCACTAAAGCCTGCGTCTGCAGCTCTCCCATCGCCCTCCCACAGCGTCATCTACACTCCAGCAGCTGCCGCTATCAACCATCATTTTCTAGATTCCTTTGTCTGAGTGACAGCTGAAGCCAAAGTGTCTCCTCCCAGGAGTAAGGGACACAAACTCTTTGAGCGGTTGTCTGCCGCTCAGGCACATGTTCAATTAGTTTGGGGTCCTTGGGGTAAGAGTGTTCAGATGACCTTAGTTCATGACCAGCTTGACTACTGGCAAAGTACTGCTGGCCATGGTTATTATCATCTGTGGAACTAAATCTCCTGCAATGTGCTTTAAAAGCATTAATATATTTCGTGATCAAAAGAACAAAATGAAGTGAATCTCATCTTCTTGATTTCTGCAGATTAAAAAAAAGGATCAGAAAAATTAAATAGATTTCCTAAGGTCATATGGCTGTAAATGGGGCCAGGCATTATATACAGACCAAGAGCCTCCAGGCTTACATCACACACATGGACATATGCATGTAAGGTACATGTATGAGGACCTTAGTTAGCTCTGGAGGCCTGTCAGCTGCAAAAGCCCTTCAGATTTGGAAACAATCAAGTAAAATTGACTCGGTTACCCATATGGACCCTCTCTCACCAGCATCAGGAACAGCTGCCGCAAGTCCAAAGGTGTGAAGACCAAGTACCTAACAGCCCAGGCTCTGGGATGTCCTCGGAGGACCTGGCTTCATACCTGGGTGAGGGATGGAAAAGCGAGGCTACCCCTCAGGTCCCTGCCGAGGTAGGTGTGTACGCTTCCTAGCAAGGCTGGACAGCT